>NC_134895.1:10487426-10509926 GCF_041734735.1 Babylonia areolata
CTGTATTTTTCATGATCCGAACAGAGATTATCTATTCCCGCTGCCTTCCCACTTTTTATTGCGTCATGAGTGGAGTCCATTTCACTCTCCGCTACAGGTCTGTAGCCTACTGTAGACAGCATCTGTAGTAAAATCAGGTAAGAACTCAAACGTATCAGTGTCAAGGGCGTTGTCAGGTATCACTCGGCTAACATCATTTAAGTTTTGTGTGTGTGTGTGTGTGTGTGTGTGTGTGTTTTGATTTTTTTTTTTTTTTTTTTTTTTGTTGTTGTTGTTGTTTTTTTTGGTTTTTTTGTTTGTTTGTTTTTTTGCTGTTTTTTTTTTAGTGTTCCAGCTCACCATCGAAACCGGTTGAGTAGTTCACAATTTCACTTTCTTTCCAAAGAAACCTTCTTTTTCTTTTTTCTTTTTTTTTTCCTCGTGTTTTTTGTTGTTGGGTTTTTTTTGTTGTTGTTTCTTGTTTTGTTTTGTTTTTTGTTTTGGTTTGGGTTTTTTTAACTTGATATGGCTTTTTTTTTTTTTTTTTTTTACGATACGATTTTCTTGTTACTTGTTTATATTATTTGCTGCATATGATAAGAAGGTGGGGTGTCTTTCCGTCTACAAGCTGCTTTACTTCTAAGGTAAAGCTAAGGTTTGGACGGCTTCTAAGCATTTGTGTGTGTTGTGAACTGATCTGGTACCAACATAGTTGTTATTGACGTCTAATCGTTATAATGTCATCAACATTGACGTCATCCATTATGAGCTTGTCGATTAGATTTGTGACGTGTAAGTTTTGGCAGTGACCATCAGACATTACATAATCAAATGGATCAACACAAAAATGAAATGGATGAGGAAGATATCAGCTTTTCCAATAATATAATTAACTTATAGTGAGACACACCCCGGGGACCAACTGCGTGTGGCATGCACACAGCACGGTGGAGCTAGATGGCCGTCGGTGGCTCTCCTGAGCCGACGCCCTTTTATGGATCTCGTTTTTAATTCCATAAGGGTGTCTAGCCACCCGCCTCACCAGTCCCGGAAGGGAGCGGTGGGAGTGCCGGTTTAGTCGCCGGCAATCCGACCCTGAACAGGTTGTACTGGATTTCAGGTTACCAGTAGCAGATCTAATGACCTGACCTGACACTTCAATACAGTTATTACTTGTACATTTTCCAATCCCCTCTTTTTTTCCCCAGAACGACCACCTAAAGCAAAAGAAAACAAGAGAGGCAAGGCCTTCAAGACTCACTTGTGTTACACTTTTTTTTTAAATCCAAGCTTTTTATGTATTGAGTATAATTTCAAAATGTAATGTTTAAGATGAGAAAGATCAGTTTAAAGCAAATTAAGTCCCCTAACATTAATTACAGAGTATTTTCCCCTTTTTTACTATCTGCACCAAAACGTTTGCAAAATAAATAAAACTTCCATGCTTAGCAAAAGAAGTTCCTGTTTGAACAAAAAATGATAATAATGACTGCTCTTGTTGTTGTGTCAGAATATCAGATCAAAGTGCCAAGTTTAGAGAATACAAAAAATATAAATATAACAGTAAATGCAGTTTGCATATAATTAGGCTTCATTTTTTTTTTTTTTTTTTTTGTGCCCATCCCAGAGGTGCAATATTGTTTAAAACAAGATGACTGGAAAGAACTGATTTTTTCCTATTTTTATGCCTAATTTGGTGTCAACTGACAAAGTATTTGCAGAGAAAATGTCAATGTTAAAGTTTACCACGGACACACACACACACAGACACACACACACACACACACACACACACACACACACACACACACACACACACACACACACACACACACACACACACACACACAGACAACCGAACACCGGGTTAAAACATAGACTCACTTTGTTTACACAAGTGAGTCAAAAAAACAACCAAACAACACCCCCACGCCCCCGCCCCCGCCCCGCAAGACAAAACAAAACAGTAACAACAACACTAAGAGAAACCCACAAAACACAGTTCATGGACACAGTATCCCAACTATTTAGCTCCTTACGGCAAACAAGACTAGGCTGAGGACGCCAGCCATTCCGCTTAATCTATCATCCCCAGATTACAAAACAGCGTATAAAAAATTAAATTAAATTAAAAAGAAAATAAAAAAAGGAAAAAGAAACAACACCCCAATACTTCAAAGCAAAACAAAAATATTGAAAAAAGGCCATACAGTTAAAGTTTACCGCGGACACACACACACACACACACACACACACACACACACACACACACACACACACACAACTGAACACCGGGTTAAAACATAGACTCACTTTGTTTACACAAGTGAGTCAAAAAAGCCTAAAGACTGGACTTTACAAAAGTCAAGTAACCGCTTTCCTAGTTATTTGATCGGCGTATTTCTTGTGAACATCTAGGTTCAGGAACAATGTAATCTTCAGAATCAGATTAAACTCATCTTTATCTGTTACAATATGATCATGTATACATTTTGTATAGTCGTTGGAATCACCGTATACCACTCAGCAGCCATCAAAGCTTTTTGTAAGGTCACCAAGGTCAGATTCTGTGTAATCAATTAGTTCTGCTTTCACGAGAACCTTCTGGTGGAATAATTTTAAAAGATAATAAGAATAATAATAATAAAAAATAAAAATAGCGCCTGCTACAATTGGTTTGTCAAACGCAGTGACATATTTATTCCATCACAAACCATAAAACGCATTCATCTTCGTTAGATAACACTTTAACATGGTTACACAGCGTCTTTCACACCACCGCAGATATTCCACCTAATATCTGCTTGCAATGGTGATTGAAAAAAAACAAAAAAAAACAGTTTGTCAGAACTACTTACAGATATGTCTGAATCCATCTTATCTGTTCCAGTTTCAACAAACTCTAACAAGTCAAATCCAGTTATGTAATCAACAAAATCACTACATTTCATACGGTTACGTAGGCCTCAACTACGAACATTAATCAAGTAAAAGCATATTCATGCATGAACATTAATTTTAGGAGCTGACTGACCTTTATAATTAATGTTTTAGTTGAGTTTTTGGTACAGCTGACTTCATATCTTTGACGGTTTTTCGGTTGCGTTGCTTCAATTATCAATGATTAAATGATTAAAGCACAAAAGAGTTTTCACATAATGATGTTGCTCAGCAACAAGGTTTGTTTTGGCAGTGTTGCATCTAATCCACGTTGTTCAATTTCCAGCAACATCGTCACATTGTCACTTGTATTTTGATGTCAGTGAAAACCACCTAATCCACGTTGTTCAATTTCCAGCAACATCGTCACTTGTATTTTGATGTCAGTGAAAACCATCTAATCCACGTTGTTCAATTTCCAGCAACATCGTCACTTGTCACTTGTATTTTGATATCAGTGAAAACCATCTAATCCACGTTGTTCAATTTCCAGCAACATCGTCACTTGTCACTTGTATTTTGATATCAGTGAAAACCATCTAATCCACGTTGTTCAATTTCCAGCAACATCGTCACTTGGCACTTGTATTTTGATATCAGTGAAAACCATGTAATCCAGGTTGTTCAATATCCAGCAACATTGTCACTTGTATTTTGATGTCAGTGAAAACCAGCGTGTCTTTATAATTGTTTTGTAGACAAACTCAAAATGACAGCACTCTGGTGTTTCTTTGTGGGTTACCTCTCTACTTAGCTTACAGCCCAAAGACCTGCCCTGTCAGCAAAGAGGGGGTTTGGGGGGGGGGGAGGTGTGTGTTCTCCGAGGATCCCACCCAGGTGCTAGAGGTTTTATCACGCCTCTTGATCGCTTGATGGACGGGCGCAGTAGCCGAGTGGTTAACGCGTTGGACTTTCAATCTGAGGGTCCCGGGTTCGAATCTAGATAACGGCGTCTGGTGGGTAAAGGGTGGAGATTTTTCCGATTTCACAAGTCAACATATGTGCAGACCTGCTAGTGCCTGAACCCCCTTCGTGTGTATACGCGAGCAGAAGATCAAATACGGCACGTTAAAGATCCTGTAATCCATGTCGGCGTTCGGTGGGTTATGGAAACAAGAACATACCCAGCATGCACACCCCCGAAAACGGAGTATGGCTGCCTACATGGCGGGGTAAATACGATCGTACACGTAAAAGCCCACTCGTGTACATACGAGTGAACGTGGGAGTTGCAGTCTACGAACGAAGAAGAAGAAGAAGAATATCGCTTGATGAGCCCGTCGTAGGGCACATGGGGTATTTCAGTGAGTGCAACAGTGCCACCTGCTGTCCTGCCCCCATCCTGATAGGAACATCGCCAGTTGGTCGGGGGCTAGGAGTATCACAGCTAACCCTCATTACATATCTGAGGGCCGTCCCCTGTCCGCCACCTGGGGACCCGCCAGGTTGGGGATGGTCGTCCCACTACTGACTTGAGTTGGTTTGTAAGTATAGGCTGTCCCTGGTACGTACGATAACATGCCTTATCAGTATACCGTTATCATATCCCACCATTCCATAGCATACCATAGAATACCATCCATGTCTATCGCATCATCATGACGTATGTCCAACCCTACCAGCCGCACCATACCGTACCGTACCGTACCACACCATATCATACCATGTCTTATCTTAATAGAATGTATCTAAACCGTACTCAAGATTCTTAATATATGCTGACTGACAGCGTTCCTCTCTGCTGCCTCTCAGCTGTCTTCACCATGTTGTATAAGAGCGTAACAGGTCGTACACATCGCAGTGTAACAGGCTGTCCACCGCAATTTGTAACAGGTTGTACACATCGCAGTGTAACAGGCCGTGCACAGCAGTTTGTAACAGGTTGTACACATCGCAGTGTAACCGGCTGTCCACCGCAATGTGTAACAGGTTGTACACATCGCAGCGTAACAGGCTGTCCACCGCAATATGTAACAGGTTGTATACATCGCAGTGTAACAGGCTGTCCACCGCAATTTGTAACAGGTTGTACACATCGCAGTGTAACAGGCTGTGCACAGCAGTTTGTAACAGGTTGTACACATCGCAGTGTAACAGGCTGTCCACCGCAATGTGTAACAGGTTGTACACATCGCAGTGTAACAGGCTGTGCACAGCAATTTGTAACAGGTTGTACACACCGCAGTGTAACAGGCTGTGCACAGCAGTTTGTAACAGGTTGTACACATCGCAGTGTAACAGGCTGTCCACCGCAATGTGTAACAGGCTGTACACACCGCAGTGTAACAGGCTGTGCACAGCAGTTTGTAACAGGTTGCACACATCGCAGTGTAACAGGCTGTGCACACCGCAGTGTAACAGGCTGTGCACAGCAGTTTGTAACAGGTTGTACACATCGCAGTGTTAACAGACTGTCCACCGCAATTTGTAACAGGTTGTACATATCGCAGTGTAGCAGGCTGTGCACAGCAGTTTGTAACAGGTTGTACACACCGCAGTGTAACAGGTTGTGCACATCATTTGTAAGAGGTTGCACACATCAAAGTTTAGCACGTTGTGCACATCAAAGTACAATGAAGTGGAACAGATTGTGCATATTGAAGTGCAACATGTTGTCCGCATTAAAGTGTACCAGGTTACCCACATCAAAGTGACACATGCATCACTGTAACAGGCTATAAAAAAAAAGATCAATGAACTACAAGCCAGTGGTTTATTTAAACGCTTTGTTGGGACTCTTTACTAATCAACATGCATGTATACATTAGTGTGTGTGTGTGCGTGCGTATGTGTGTGTATGTGTGCGCGTGTGTGTGCGCGCGGTATGTATTTGTGTGTCTGTTGTGTCTGTGTGCTGTGTGTGCATAACGCCTTTGTGTTGTGTGTGAACACAGATGACGAAGACAGCAGAGACAGAGAGCGTTCCAAGGATGACGCAAAGACATGGGACCTCTAGAAGGGGTCGTCACCATGGAGACAGTGCCCAGACAACAACGACGACGACGGAGCAAGCCACGCACAAGGGTCAGGTTGCCTCGCTGCCCAACGGCCTTCACCCTCACCTCCCTCACCCCCCTCATCCCCCGCCGGGGTCCCCGACTGGAAAACCCCACCCCACCCCCCACACCACCCTGTCCGCCAAAGACGTCCACTTCATGTTCGTGGAGCCGTACATCCTTACCGGCTACCGTCTGCCCGACCAGCCCTGGTCCTACTACGTCCTCAGCGCCTTCTGGCTGCACAACGAGACCTTCAACGTCTGGACCCACGCCGTCGGCTGCCTGTGCGTGCTGGCCCGCGCGCTGTTCCTGGGGTCCGCGCTGGAAGGAGGAGGAGGAGGGGGATTCAGCGACCCCCGCTTTGTGCCCGTGGCGGGGTTCGCCCTGGCCTGCTTCCTGATGAACCTGCTGAGCTGCCTGGCCCACCTGCTGCACTCCAGGTCCCCCCGCCACCACTACCTCTTCTTCATCATGGATTACGCGGGCATTACCCTGTACAACGTGGGCAACGCAGTGGGCTCCATGTACTCGTGCTCCCACCCGGACACCTTCCGGCAGATTGAGGCGTTCTACCTGCCGATGACCGTCGTCCTGTGCTGGCTCTCCTTCCTCGTCTGCGTCCTGTCCAGGCTGACCTTCCGGGGCCACTTCGGCGTCACGAGGAAGGTGATCATTTTATAAACTTTTTTTTTTTTTTTTTTTTTTTTTTTTAGGGGAGGAGGAGGGGTTGCGGGGGGGCGGGGGGGGGGGGTGATAGTCCGACTATAAACATCAGAACAGCAGAGGAGGCAACTGCTGTTCTGACTACCTGGGCTAGAGTTTAATCATAGTGGAGTGAGGTGAGTCTTGCCCAATTTACACCCCCCCCCTCCCCCGTCTCTCTCGGCCAAGAGGGTTTTCAGGACAGTCGGCGTTGGGGTGGTTCGCAAAAGGCCAGCTAGCCAGCCCTCTTTCGGTATAAATAGCATACCCGCCTTCCTGGAAATTCTGTGCTAGAAATTCCCTCTTTTCTATCGCTTTCTTAGTTTCTGCCTTTTCTCTCTCTCTCTCTCTCCCTTTTCTGCCTTCCCGGTCCATTCCCCTTTCTTTATACGACTGCTTCTCTTTTCCGACAGTCTATGATGTACTATATGTGCTGTTTTGCTCTGGCGATTAGGTAGTGAGATGTAGCCACTGGGATGGACACAAGTTGCCCATTCTGCAGTGCTATTTGCCTTTATGGCCTTTTTTTTCAATATTTTTGTTTTGCTTTGAAGTATTGGGTTTGATTTGTATTTGTATTGTATTCTTTTTATCACATCAGATTTCTCTGTGTGAAATTCGGGCTTTTATTTTTTCCTGCGTGTAGTTTTATTTGTTTTTCCTATCGAAGTGGATTTTTCTACAGAATTTTGCCAGGAACAACCCTTTTGTTGCCGTGGGTTCTTTTACGTGCGCTAAATGCATGCTGCACACGGGACCTCGGTTTATCGTCTCATCCGAATGACTAGCGTCCAGACCACCACTCAAGGTCTTGTGGAGGGGGAGATAATATCGGCGGCTGAACCGTGATTCGAACCAGCGCACTCAGATTCTCTCGCTTCCAAGGCGGACGCGTTACCTCTAGGCCATCACTCCACTTTGGGTTTTGTTTTTGTTTTTGTTTTGTTTTTTCCTTTCTTTTTACGCTGTTTTGTAATCTGGGGATGATAGATTAAGCGGAATGGCTGGCGTCCTCAGCCTAGTCTTGTTTGCCGTAAGGAGCTAAATAGTTGGGATACTGTGTCCATGAACTGTGTTTTGTGGGTTTCTCTTAGTGTTGTTGTTACTGTTTTGTTTTGTTTTGGGGGGCGGGGGTGGGGGGGTGGGGGTGTTGTTTGGTTGTTTTTTGACTCACTTGTGTAAAGTGAGTCTATGTTTTAACCCGGTGTTCGGTTGTCTGTGTGTGTGTGTGTGTGTGTGTGTGTGTGTGTGTGTGTGTGTGTGTGTCTGTGTGTCTGTGTGTCTGTGTCTGTGTGTCTGTGTGTCCGTGGTAAACTTTAACATTGACATTTTCTCTGCAAATACTTTGTCAGTTGACACCAAATTAGGAATAAAAATAGGAAAAATTCAGTTCTTTCCAGTCATCTTGGTTAAAACAATATTGCACCTCTGGGATGGGCACAAATTTTTTTTTTTAAGAAGCCTAATTATATGCAAACTGCATTTACTGTTATATTTATATTTTTTGTATTCTCTAAACTTGGCACTTTGATCTGATATTCTGACACAACAACAAGAGCAGTCATTATTATCATTTTTTGTTCAAACAGGAACTTCTTTTGCTAAGCATGGAAGTTTTATTTATTTTGCAAACATTTTGGTGCAGGTAGTAAAAAAGGGAAATTAATCTGTTATTAATGCTAGGGGACTTACTTTGCTTTAAACTGATCTTTCTCATCTTAAACATTACATCTTGAAATTATCTCAGTGTACAGGGCTTTCACTATGTTCATTCGCCCAAGTGGTCTTTTTTGGAAAATACTAAAATCAATATGACAAGTGGACTTTACAGATCTATTGGCTGAGCCCTGAAGGTCATGGGCAAAAATCAATTGTGTAAACATATTTATACACATTCAAAGCGCGTGCTCATATTCTTCGCGAACGCGAACGACGCCATTTTGTTTCAAGTTGTTGACCTGCCCATTCAATCCTATATTCAATGGACAATACATGATAACATGTGATGGAAAGTTGGAGAAGGAGACCGTTAAATATTTATTCAGAGAAAGATTTGTGAACGCCTCATCACTTACTGGATTATGCCCCAAACTGCCATAAAAAATATCCACAGAATCAGTCGGAATTCACAGTTAAAAATTGTAAACCATGTGAGTTAATACACTTGAACTGATCACGATGAACGAAAAAAATTCCAGTCTTGACTTTTCTCAAAATGAAGTCCTTTTCACTTCTTACGACGTTTAGAAGTACTTGTACTTGGCTCTACATGTTATTAGTTTAACAAAATACTAAATTTTCATATCAACTTTAAAACTATAAAACTAGAATGAACATAAAAGAGAAATTGAATCGACCATGTCGTACTACATTCCCGGCGGGTGTGACTAAACTTGTACATCTATCTAGATCTAGAGAAAACAGCTAAATGTTGCAGTGTGATTGCGGCGATAGCCACGTCTCCTTTACCGCGGACTTAAAAAGAATTTTTTTTATTGCCCTTAAAGATTTTTTGAATGCCAAAGATACACCAGAATCATATGATTTAAACAGCGTTCTCACTGCGAATACCGCAATTGATTTATCGCCCTTTAAAAAAGTATGTTCAAATATTAAATTTTAAACGTCAGTTAAAGAGCCACGATAGTGTAATGGGTAAAACAGTTTCTTCTCACCCGCACACGCGGGGTTCGAATCTGGTTAGGACTTCTTCTTTTTCTTTCTTTTTTAACCCGAAGCTTTATAACAAATACAGAACACATTTTAACGATTTTTTTTTTTTTTTTTAAGTGTGTATCACAAGTGAGTCTTGAAGGCCTTGCCTCTCTTGTTTGTAAATATGACAGTTTTGTGTCGACGCGGTTGAGCGTTTGTTTGGTTTGTCAGGCCCGATCCGATGTGGCCCTGTGCTTGTCAGCTGGGCTATGAGCAATAATAATAATAATAATAATGGTATTCATACAGCGCTAAATCTTGTGCAGAGACAAATCAAAGCGCTCTCCCACCAGTCATTCACACGCATGCATAACTCTAAAACTGTAGAAACTAAAGACAAGGAAGAGGCAGGCAAGGGAGGCTATTTTGGGAAGAGGTGGGTTTTAAGGCCAGAGGTGAAAGAGCTGAGTTTGGAGACTTGACGAAGCGAAAGAGGAAGTTCATTCCAATTGCAAGGTCCAGTGACAGAGAAAGAACGGCGGCCAGCAGTCGAGTGTTTGAATCTGGGTATGCGTAGAGTGGATCCGAAGCAGATCGTAGTGAGCGAGATGGAGTGTAGAGGTGAAGGCAGCCGCAGTGATTGTAAGGGGCAGTTTTGTGAATATATCTATAATATAGAGTGCTGATCTTGTACTTTATTCGGTGTGAGACAGGGAGCCAGTGGAGATGTTGCAAAAGAGGAATGATGTGCTCAGATCTTTTCTTTCTGAGGACGAGTCGGGCAGCAGAGTTTTGTATGCGCTGAAGGGACTGAATAGATGAAGCAGGCAAACCAGACAATAGAGAGTTACAGTAGTCAAGGCGAGAGAGAATGAGAGAAACGACAATAAGATCAAGAACAAGCTGCCAGCCTTTTTTTCTTTTCTTTTTTTTCTTTTTTTCAACCTGTTGTACAAGGTGATCATGGTGTCGGTGCTGGGGGCCAAGGCGGTGTTCCTGGCCTGGCCCATGGTGGACCGGTACATGGACTGCTGGCGGGACGAGGCCTGCTCCCTGAGCTCCCTCAACCACATCTCCATCGTCTTCGTCTTCTTCGCGCTGGACGGTCTGTCCTTCCTGGCCCACGCCCCGGAGCGATGGTGGCCAGGTGAGACACGTGGTGGTCGGTGTGGTGTGGTGTGGTGTGTGGTGTTGTGGGGTGTGGTGGGGTGATTTGTGGTGTGGTGCGGTGTGGTGTGTGGTGGGGTGGGGTGTGGTGTAGTGAGGTGTGGTGTGGTGTAGTGCGGTGCGGTGTGGTGTGGTGTATGGTGTGGTGTAGTGTGGGGTGGAGTGGGGTGGGGTGGTGGGGTGGTGTGGGATGGAGTGGGGTGGGGTGGTGTGGTGTGGTGTGGTGCGGTGTGTGGTGTGGTGTGGTGAAGTGTGGTGCGGTGTGGTGTGGTGTGCTGTGGTGCGGTGTGTGGTGTAGTGAGGTGTGGTGTGGTGTAGTGGTGTAGTGTGGAGTGGTGTGGTGTGTGGTGGGGTGTGGTGGGGTGTGTGGTGATGGGGTGAGATGGGGTGGTGTGGTGTAGTGTGGTGTTGTGGTGTGGTGTGGTGTGGTGTTGTGGTGTAGTGTGGTGTGTGGTGGGGTGAGATGGGGTGGGGTGGGTGTGGTGTGGTGTGGTGTTGTGGTGTGGTGTGTTGTGATATGGTGTGCTGTGCTGTGTTGTATTGTGATAACACACACACACACACACACACACACACACACACACAAATGGCAAGGTTTTGTACTAAATGGGGGAACATGTGCATGTGGATGGGGTGGGCATGGTGCAATTGTGTCCGAGAATTTGTATTCAGTGGTGTGTGTGTGTGTGTGTGTGTGAAATGGAAATGCAATTTTGTATTTCTTTATCACAATATTCTTGTATATATATATATATATATATATGCACTTAATTGTTGTTGTTGCTCTTCTTCTGCTTGTTTCTTCTCTCTCTCTCTCTCTCTCTCTCTCTCTCTCTCTCTCTCTCTCTCTCTCTCTCTCTCTTTTTCTTTCTCTCTCTCTCCCCTATTTTTTTCTTCAATTTTTTTCTTTTTTTCCCCTTCTCTTTAATAATAATTATTATTATTATTATTATTATTATTATTATTATTATTATTATTTTCATTGATGGCTTGATGTAAAAAAGCAATTGTTGCTTATTCAATTTACCATCATGAAATAAAATCTTGACTTGACACACTATATATATAGAGAGAGAGACAGACAGACAGACAGACAGATACATACATACATACTCACACACCACAACCACCACTCACACACACACACACACACACACACACACACACACACACACACACACACACACCACCACCACCACCACCACCACCCACCCACCCACCCTCGCTACCACACCCTACACTCGCCGTCCCCCTCCCTCACCCCTCCACCCACCCACCCACACACCCTCACACCCTCACATACACACCCTCGCTACCACACCCTACACTCCGCGCCCCCCATCCCCCAACCCCCAACCCCCACCCCTCCACACACACCCTCGCTACCACACCCTACACTCCGCGCCCCACCCCACCCCACCCCCACCCACACCCACACCTCCATCCCTCTTAACCAACCAAATGTCTCTCTATGTCTCTTCCCACCACCCCCACCAACAACCCCATACCAACCAAAAGGGAGGTTCGACCTGTGGGGCCACGGGCACCAGTGGTTCCACGCCTGCACCGTGCTGACCCAGCTGCTGCAGCTGCGCGCGCTGCACGTGGACCTGGTGGCGCTGGACCGCGGCTACCACGCGGCCACCTCGCTGGACGTGGTCAGCATGGGGGCGTCCTTCCTGGCCCTGGCGGGGGCCAACGCCCTGACCGTGGCGGCCCTCAGCCCCTCCGTGGACCGTAAGGTGCAGGAGCTTCAGAAGGACGGACATCCTCCGCACGGGAAAGAGGAAGGGGAGCGGAAACTGCACTGAGCTGAGGCTGTTATCTGTCTCTTCAGGCCGGGACATCCTCCTCCTCCTCCTGCTCCTCTTTCTCCTGCTCCTTCTCCTCCTCCTTCTCCTCCTCCTCCTCCTCCTCCTCCTCCTCCTTCTCCTCCTCTTTCTCCTGCTCTTTCTCCTTCTCCTCCTCCTCCTCCTTCTCCTCTTTCTCCTGCTCCTTCTCCTCCTCCTTCTCCTCCTCCTCCTCTTTCTCCTGCTCCTTCTCCTTCTTCTCCTCCTCCTCCTCCTCCTCCTCCTTCTCCTCTTTCTCCTGCTCCTTCTCCTCCTCCTCCTCCGCTCGTTGTAGGGAGAAGGGAATGTACTGCGGATCTGTTGGGAGAGGGAAGGGGTGGGGATGTTGTTGGGAGAGGGAAGGGGTGGGGATGTTGTTGGGAGAGGGAAGGGGTGGGGATGTTGTTGGGAGAGGGAGGGTGGTGGGGCCGCTGTAGGGAGAGGGGAAATGCACTGTGGATGTGTTGTAGGGAGAGGGGAGGGGAGACTGTTGTAGGACTGTTGTAGGGAGAGGGGGGGGTGTTGATGTTCTGTTGTGGGGAGAGGGGGGATGTTGATGTTCTGTTGTGGGGAGAGGGGGGGTGTTGATGTTCTGTTGTGGGGAGAGAGGGGTGTTGATGTTCTGTTGATGGGAGAGGGGGGGGGTGTTGATGTTCTGTTGTGGGGAGAGGGGGGTGTTGATGTTCTGTTGTGAGGAGAGGGGGGTGTTGATGTTCTGTTGTGAGGAGAGGGGGGTGTTGATGTTCTGTTGTGAGGAGAGGGGGGTGTTGATGTTCTGTTGTGGGGGTGTTGATGTTCTGTTGTGGGGAGAGAGGGGGTGTTGATGTTCTGTTGTGGGGAGAGGGGGGGTGTTGATGTTCTGTTGTGGGGAGAGAGGGGTGTTGATGTTCTGTTGATGGGAGAGGGGGGTGTTGATGTTCTGTTGTGAGGAGAGGGGGGTGTTGATGTTCTGTTGTGAGGAGAGGGGGGTGTTGATGTTCTGTTGATGGGAGAGGGGGGGGGTTGATGTTCTGTTGTGAGGAGAGGGGGGGTGTTGATGTTCTGTTGTGAGGAGAGGGGGGTGTTGATGTTCTGTTGTGGGGGTGTTGATGTTCTGTTGTGGGGAGAGAGGGGGTGTTGATGTTCTGTTGTGAGGAGAGGGAGGTGTTGATGTTCTGTTGCGGGGGTGTTGATGTTCTGTTGTGGGAAGAGAGGGGGTGTTGATGTTCTGTTGTAGGGAGAGGGAGGGGAGACTGTTGTAGGACTGTTGTGGGAAAAGGGGGGGGTGTTGATGTTCTGTTGATGGGAGAGGGGGAGTGTTGATGTTCTGTTGTGGGGAGAGGGAGAGGGGGGGTGTTGATGTTCTGTTGTGAGGAGAGGGAGAGGGGGGGTGTTGATGTTCTGTTGTGAGGAGAGGGAGAGGGGGGGTGTTGATGTTTTGTTGTGGGGAGAGGGAGGGGAGTTGTAGGACTGTTGTGGGGAAAGGGGGGGTGTTGATGTTCTGTTGATGGGAGAGGGGGGTGTTGATGTTCTGTTGATGGGAGAGGGGGGGGTTGATGTTCTGTTGATGGGAGAGGGGGGGTGTTGATGTTCTGTTGTGGGGAGAGAGGGATGTTGATGTTCTGTTGTGAGGAGAGGGAGAGGGGGGTGTTGATGTTATGTTGTAGGGAGAGGGGGGTGTTGATGTTTTGTTGTGGGGAGAGGGAGAGGGGGGTGTTGATGTTCTGTTGTAGGGAGAGAGGTGTTGTTGATGTTCTGTTGTGGGGAGAGGGGGTGTTGATGTTCTGTTGTGGGGAGAGGGGGTGTTGATGTTCTGTTGTAGGGAGAGGGGGGATGTTGATGTTCTGTTGTAGGGAGAGGGGGGGTGTTGATGTTCTGTTGTAGGGAGAGAGGGGGGGTGTTGATGTTCTGTTGTAGGGGGAGGGGGAACTGGCTGGGGGGTCCTTTGTAGGGAGTGATGTGGTGTGGGGAGATAACTGCTCCGGCGGCGAGCTGCAGGGAGAAGGGAGAGGCTGCAAAACTGCAGTGAGTGCCAGTGCCACGTGGTGTAAAGAGTGGACAGAGATGGCAGAGAAAGAGGGTGTGTGCGTGGTGCGTTTGGAGGAGTTGGGGAGGGGGGGGGGGCTGGGAGGAGTAGTGGGAATGAGTCAGCGGATAGCTGCTACGATGTTCGTTCAATATGTGTCGTGCAAAGACCAGGTGGTACGAGTCAGTGAATGTGAGTGAGGGCGCTAATGAATATATAGGCGAAAGATTGAAAGCCGATAGTGACTGAAATCTGTTCTCTTGATCACAAGATGTTAGAATTAAGTGACGCGCGCGCGCGTGTCTGTGTGTGTGTGTGTGTGTGTGTGTACGTCCGTGCGTGCGTCCGTGCGTGCGTGTGTGTGCGTGTGGTAGGCTGTGTATCTTACGTTTGTATAATGTGTGTGTAACTATAAGTGTCTTGTGTGCGTCTGTGGGAGGGTGTGTGTGTCTGTGTCTGTGTCTGTGAGTAAGAGAAAGAGCAGTAAATCATTGTAAGAATTTTACAGAGAAGCAGTGATATCAATACATTGGTTTTAAAGAGAGAGACGGAGAGTGTGGGGGGGCGGGGGAGGGGGGGGGACTCTGGATTCAGGACTCAGGACTCAAATATTTATTCAGAAAAGCCATACATAGCCTCATTTGAAGGGGCGAGATACATACATATGTTGCTTTGTATATACATGAATATGTTACCATCAACAAAATAAATAGTGATATATGCTTTTGTCCATGCAGTTACTTTATCAATGCGAGAGAGAGAGAGAGAGAGAGAGAGAGAGACTGTTGTAAAAAAAATATATATTACTAACATTCCTTTGAACATGCTCCGGCGTGCGCGTGCATACGTGTGTGGGGGGCGCGGGGGAAGGGCGACGGCGGTGGGGGGTATATTTGTGTGTGTGTGTGTGTGTGTGTGGTTCTTTTTCTTTATTCTTCTTGTAGGCCCAACATTGCGCACGCAAAGTGTCTCTTTGAAAGTGTCACATTTATAACTAGACGGAGCTTCTGTTCTACTGTCCTGCTTTCATTCATTTAGCTGGTTGTCCGTTTCATGCCTGTATTCGTCAAAGAAAGGACAATTGGAGGGTGTTTTGCGTCTTTTTCATCATCTTCTTCTTGTTCCCAACTTCTTTTTTTTCTTTTCTTCCCCCGTTTTTTGCGCAAGTTTGTTTTGTTTTGTTTTGTTTTTTTAAGTATGATATTATATATATATATATATATATATATATATATATATATATATATATATATATCAGAAAAGAGGTTCTACGTTGCCATTTTCCTTTATCAATCGAACATATCAGGAGACGGGTTTTTATCATTTGTATATGGGTATGTCTTCCAGTTGCAAACAGAGAGAGAGAGAGGGGGGGGGGGTATTTTCCAATGTAACGTTTTAAACTTGATTTAAACAAGTGACTTGGAGAAGTGATGGATACCGAGCCTTGAAATGACGCCTTCACGACAGGCCGGGCTCCCCTGAGACAACATGATTCCATGACATTACACTGATCCCTTCCGGCTTGTGTGCCGTGTCCATTTTTTGGAATTCCGGGATTGTTGTACGAGTGTTTCGGGTTTTGTTGGTTTGCTGGGGGTTTTTTAGGTGGTATTTTTGGTTGTTGTTTTTTTTTTGGGGGGGGGGGGGTTGGGGGGGGTTGTGTGTGTGTTGTTGTTGTTGTTTTTGTTGTTTTTCTCTTTTTTTCTCTCTTTTTTTGTGTAATGTCTTCTCTTTAGAAAATAGATAAAATGATGATGACAATAATAATAATAATAATAATAATGATAATAAGATAATTAAGTAGGTTTTCAAGGCCAGACCGGCGCGCGGGATATATGTTTCGATCACGCATTTGCTTCCTTATTCATTATTATCATTATCATGATGATGATGATGATGATTGTTATTATTATTGTTGTTGTTGTTGTTGTCATGAATGTTATTGCCTTCACGACTAGCTGGGCTCCAAGCAAAATAATTCCATTAGATTCCACTGAGTCTCCTTCCAGCTTGTGTGCCGTGTCTATTTCTGGAACTCTGGGATTGTTTTACAAGTGTTTGGCCATGTCTTCTAAAAAATAAAAATAAAAATAATTTTAAAAAATAAATAAATAAAAGATAAAAAATAAAAAATAAATAAAAAAGATAATTAGATAGGTTTTGAAGGCCTGACCAGCACATAGGCTATGTTTCGGTCACGCATCTGCTTCCTTGTTTTTCTATTATTATCATCATTATTATCATTATTGTTAATATCATTATACTTATTAATATTGTTGCTATTGTTGTTATTATCATTATCATTGATAATATCATCATCATCGTCGTCGTCATCGTCGTCATCATCTTCATAGTAGATGTGGTGTAGCGCATACGGATCATCCCACAGGCTTTGGCGTCTCCTTGAAACTAAACCTGCAACTGTAATCTGTCAGGGGGTGGTCATGTTCTTCTTACTGTCCCCCCGGTAAGCTGTGCTGGAATATTTCCACCGACGTGTCTCAGTGAGAGAATGTTTGGTCTGATGGACAAAAATTTTTTTTTTGCAAATACCCTCTCTTCACTGGTTGTGTAATGGACATACTCTCATTGGCAATTCCTCTTCTGACTGTTGGTGTAATAGACATTGGTTGAAATTTGCCTCCCTTTACTGTTGGTGTAATAGACATTTGTTGAAATTTGCCTCCCTTTACTGTTGGTGTAATAGACATTGATTGAAATTTGCCTCCCTTTACTGTTGGTGTACTGGAGATTCACGAAATTTGTCTTTCTTTACTGTTGGTGTACTAGAGATTCATTGAAATTTGCCTCTCTTTACTGTTGATGTAATAGAAATTCATTGAAATTTGCCTCTCTTTACTGTTGGTGTAATAGAAATTCGTTGAAATTTGCCTCCCTTTACTGTTGGTGTAATAGACATATTCTCGTTGAAAATTCGTTCTTTTCACTTCATCTTGTGCCTGTGTGTGTGTTTGAGAATCATTTCATATTCCTGGTTTGTACGAAGTCATTACATACTTTATTAATGAAGTTCGTTTTTGTTTAAATTAAAATGCGCTTCTGTTCAACTAGCAACCTGGAACGACAGAGCAGTTTACATTTTTTTTTTTTTTTTAAATACTCTTCGCGTCGTTTAACCCCTTGAATGCTACTGAAAAGTATAATTGAAAGGCTGTGCCTCACTGATATGTCACATATTTCAGGGGTCAGGGTGTAGGTCATCGTTGTTTATTTGGACTTTTCCTCTTGACAATACGCCGCCCCTTCTGACAATACATCGCCTCTCTTGATGATACATCGCTTTATTCAGAAAAAAAAATCGATTACACCACTTAAAAGTTCACAAAAAGCAGTAACTGCCCTGCAAGTCCAACCATATCTTATTTCCCAAGGATTTGGATGTCGGGGTCCCCCCCCCACCCCCCAATACCCCCACCCCACCCCCACCCCTCCCCGCCGGATCAGCATGTTAGTCACCATTCTTTGAACGTTTTCCTTTAGGGATTGCATAACTTTTGTTCAGCATTGTAAGTTACCACACTTAAGTAAAAGATACACAAAAAGTAGTATGTGCACTTGAAATTCATGGAACACAGGTCTTATTTCACAATTATTCGGTACTCAAGAAGGGGTTTTTATTTCATTAATTTATATGTGACACGTTTCACTTTTGCGGCACATTATGGAGAAATGATGATACCAAAGCTCTGTACATATATATATCCTGGGAATGGAGAAATCTGAAACATTTTTTGTGACTGACTATCTGCTGAATAAATCTCCACTACACCCGTGCCTTTCGTTTTTTAAACTATAAGAATCTGTATTGCTATTATGAATTTTACACATTGTTTGATTTGCTGTGGATTTATATTGCCAGTGTTTCTGCGTTGATGTCAAATGCGCAATGTGATGTATATTTTCCAGATTCTCAGTGATTTGCCATTGAAATGCCTTTCAGGATCATTCCGTTTTGTTTTTGTTTTGTTTTATCCATTCGGTGAATAAATCATACCCGGTTTTGGGGCGCTCTTATAACTGGGTTAAAGTTTTTGTGTGTGTGGAAAAGGGGGCTGGTAAATGTATGTGTGTGTTGTGTGTGTGTGTGTGTGCTGCAGGGTTCGCGCTCGCTGACTTGAAGTAGATTACGTCACGTCCTTTCTGACGCCTTGTTTGGAAAGGATGATGACGTAAAACTTTTTCTCCAAGTTGGAGTATCGTCTATAATTGTTTACAAAGTGTGGCGTTAGAGAGGGGGAAAAATCAAAACAAGCAAACAAAATATTAATAATGGGAGCTGCTAAAAGTGCACAAGCTCAATTTACTCAACAGGAACTGGATGACTATCAGGTTAGCAACAGAAAAAAAAATGTAGATCTACTTGCAAACATCTGAAAATTTGCTTTCGTCCGAAACGCTTGAGCCAAGATCAGAAGATGAAAATTGTTGCGCAGCTTACTTAGTCAGAAGAGACAGTTCGATAAGTCATGCTTCATGTTTTATTCACATTTCATTTTAGCTTCATTTCGGGATGTCTTGGTTACATACGCACCCATTATCATATCATGTCATCATATCATATATCATATCAAATGCCACGGCTTTTAGGCTTATCAGCCTTTTACCTGATCATTAAGACTTTTTTTTTAACATTATAATATGATTATCATTATCTCCTTGACAATATGAAATCAACGATTACAAATAAGAGGTTGCTGGAATGTATTCGTTAAATTGGCGCTAACTGGTAGAAATGATGAAATTGATACAATCAAGAATCATCATGTCAGTTTTTCAAAATTCTTATAACAATTCTAGAAGTTTTTACGATTAAACTACCTGACAATCTGGCGTGAAATGTTCACCAAATTATACCAAGCTAGTGTATGAAACAAAGAAGGGACCGTTAAAAAGCTTCACGGCTTGTTTGTCCCAACTCTACAACAATACCAAATACTAATGCTAATACTAATACTGCTGCTACTACTACTATATCTACAACTACATTTACTACTACTATTACTACAAGAGTTGTGGATCGGTGAAGGTAGCAACAAAGCCATGTCCATACAGCCTCAGCCTGATGACTCTGGAATCTACGGGATGCAGAAATCTAGTTATGTGGGCTTCGTGTCTTTTCGAATTTCTCAAGTCTGAACAAAAGGCTTCAGCGTTGCACACACACACACTCTTCTCTCTCTCTCTCTCTCTCTCTCTCTCCGTCTCTCTGTCTCTGTCTCTGTCTCTCTCTCTCTCTACCCACCGACTCACACCCACACACACCCTCCCCCCCCCCCCACACACACACATATACATATATATATATATATATATATATTACTCTCTCTCTCTCTCTCTCTCTCTCTCTCTCTTTCTCTCGCTCGCTCGCTCGCTCCAGGTAAGCTTAAATGAGAACTTATTAATTTTCAGGCACTGACGTATTTAAGCAAGAAAGAAATCCTGGTGTAAGTGTGTCATTGAATGGGACATCTGCCGTAAGTGTGTCACTGTATGAGAGTTCCTGCAGAAAGTGTTCAATCGTAGTGGAAATCTGCCGCGAGTGTGTCATTGTATGGAAAATCTTGCAGCAAGTGTGTCCGTGTACGAAATATCCAGCAATAAGTGTGTCACTGTGTTGGGAATCATGTTGCAAGTTTGTCATTGTGTGTGGGAAATCCAGTAGTGTGTTTTTGTTTTGGGGAAATCGTGCAGTAAGTGTGTCGAATTAGAAATTTTGCAGTAAGTGTGTGTGAGTAAGGCTGTCCTTGTTGTGGGAAATCCTACGGTAAGTGCTTCCTGGTGGGAAATCCTGCGCTGTGTGGATTGTAGTTTGGGGAAATCCTAAAGTAAATGGGGCATTCACTGGCGAAACCATACAATAAGTGTCTCCTTGTTGTGGAAGATCCTGCAGTATAAGTGTGTCACTGTGTGGGGAATCCTGTACTAAATGCGTCATCGTGTTCGAAATCCTGTCAGTAAACAATGTCATTGTACAGCCATCATAATTCATCTCATATTTCGTAGAATCCTTTGCTGGTGTTGAAACGTCTCTGGAATCCTTTGTATAATGTGTTGGTGGTGGTGGTTCGTCATCTGTACAGACGATAAGCTGTTCTTTTAATATAAAAGTGCTAATGCTGGTCTATTTCTATTGCATTGTATTGTATTGTAATACTTCGGGCTGCTCTTCTCGGGGAGAGTGCGTCGCAATAGTCTAGCGTCACTGTTTTTTTGTTTTGTTTTTTTGTTTGTTTTTTGTTTTGTTAGTTTGTTGTGGTTTTTTTGTGTGGTTTTGTTGTTGTTGTTGTTTTGTTTTTTGCTTTGTTTTCTTTGTTTGTTTGGGGTTGTTGTTGTTTTTTTGGGGGGAAGGTTGTCTGCAAGTGCATTTGCTTAACTGTCACAGTGAATTCTTCTGCAGAATTGTGAGTGACATCCCTTTTGTTAACGTGCGCTGAATGCATGTTGCACAGAAGACATCGGTTTATCAGTCTTTTCCAAATGATTTATACACAGACCATCACCGGAGATCTAGTAAGAAGGATGGGTTACGGTACAAAATCCCGGTCGGTATATATATATATATATATATATATATATATACATATATTTCTATTTCTCCATCTCTCTCTCTCTCTCCATCTATCTATCTATATAGAGAGAGAGAGGGAGAGAGAGAGAGAATTTCAAATGCTGGTCGGTATATTTATATCTATATATGTATATATATATATATATATATATCCATCTCTCTCTCCATCTATCTATATATATATATATAGAGAGAGAGAGAGAATAAATATTAAATCCAGGCCCTTATGTCTTTGTAGTCCCCTAAGGACTTTTTATCCCTTGCAACTGGCCCCCATAGGCCGTGTCTTCTCGTTTTAAAGTACAGATTTTTAAACAATTTTGCAACTTTTGTTTTATCTATTTGCCTAGTTTTTTCTTGATTTGTTCTGCTCAAGTTGGTCAATGAGAGACATTTCCTTTTTTTTTTTTCTTTTTTTTTTTGTAAAAATGCCCCTGCCCAACAATTGGTAATTTCTCCTTGCTTGAGTAGTGGTTTCTTCCTGATTCACAGCTAAGAGCGTGTAGCAATCATGATGAGCAATCCCAAGTGTGAAACAGCTGTCGCTTGCTATGCAAATCAATCTTCCTTTTCAGAGGTACTTAGGACCAACATGAGCAAATGAGAGCTTTTCAAGCCACCACCCACCCCAAACACAAATACAGTTTCAAAGGTTAAAGAATTCACTAAGACTGTGTTCTGGTGTGTTTTCCATTCCATTATGTAAATACAAAGATATCTGGGCCTGGATTCAATATTTATTCTATTATCGCATAACTTGCTTCATCCAGTGAGCCCGACAGGTCATGGTGTGGTGTTCAGATTTTAACAAACTTGGGATTTACTATTATATATATATATATAAAAGACTCGAACCCGTGGACACACGTTTCCTAGTCGGGCGCATTACTTGTTCACAGTTCCAGTGGTGTTACACAGACATTATGACATTTCCCGTAGTATGCATGGCGTTCATAATTCTTCTATCGTTGGTGGGTTGCAACTCCCACGTTCACTTGTATGTACACGAATGGGCTTGTACGTATATGACCGTTTTCACCGCCGCCATGTAGGCAGCCATACTCTGTTTTCGGTGGTGCGCATGCTGGGTATGTTCTTATTTCCATAACCCACCGAACGTTGACATGGATAACAGGATATTTAACGTGCATATTTGATCTTCTTTGTGCGTATACACACGATGGGGGTTCAGACACTAGCAGATCTGCACATAATTATGTTGACCTGGAAAGACTGGAAAAAATCTCCACCCTTCACCCACCATCAGGCACCGTCACCGAGATTCGAACCCGGGACCCTCAGACTGAAAGTCCAACGCTTTAATTAACCACTCGGCTAGCCATTGCGCCCCGTCTAATGGTGGTCAGAGTCGGAACTGGTTCACTGTATCCTACCAAGTGTTGCTAGGCATTTTGTGGCGGTGGGCAGGAATCGGAACCGACTGACTGTATCATGCCAAGTGTTGCTAGGCATTTTGTGGCGGTGGGCAGGAGTCGGAACCGACTAATTGGATCATGCTAAGTGTCGCTAGGCATTTTGTGGTGGTGGGCAGGAGTCGGAACCGACTAATTGGATCATGCCAAGTGTCGCTAGGCATTTTGTGGCGGTGGGCAGGAATCGGAACCAACTGAC
>NC_134895.1:10514926-10592426 GCF_041734735.1 Babylonia areolata
AGCTTGAGGTCCTGCCATGACTGTCACTAACAACCCGAGGTCCAACTCTGTCACTGACAACTTAACGTCTCACCCTGACTGTCACTGACAACCTGAGGTTTTGCCCTGTCACCAACAATGTGTTGTCCTGCTCTGGCTGTCACTGACAGCTTGAAGTCTGTCCTTGACTGTCAATGACAGCTTGAGGTCTTGCCTTGACTGTCACTGACAGCTTGAAGTCTTGCCTTGACTGTCACTGACAGCTTGAGATCTTGCCCTGACTGTCACTGACAGCTTGAGGTCTTGCCCTGACTGTCACTGACAACGTGAAGCCTCACCCTGACTGTCACTGACACCAGTAACTGACAACACACACACACACACACACACACACACACACACACACACACACACATACATACGGATCACTCAGCGGACTATGGGACTGACGACGTTCTGTTCTGTCACAAATAAAATCCAAGCCGTCAAGATCTGTCGTGATTTTGGTTGTTCCCATCTTTTATGACAAACGAAGACAACATAAAATCCTTTCAAGACTTTGGTGGTGCCACGTTTTGCAGACAACACTGGTAACGCATGAGATTCGTTTCTGATCGTTGCTGTTCCTTGCCTGACTGCAACTTGTTGACAATACACCCGACTCTTCTTGGTCCTGTGCCTTTTGTTTTCACCCACTTTATCATATCCATATCATTATATATTCAGTATTATGACCATCATTGTTTTCACCACTGCCACCACCACCACCATCGCTACCATCATCGTCGTCGTCGTCGTCGTCGTCGCCGTCAGTGTCATATTCATCATCATTAACATCGTTGACGTAGTCGTATTCTTCGTCCTATTTTGGTGAGGCGGATGTGGGTGGAAGCAGTGTGTTTTACGAATGTAAACACATTCTGACTCATCACCACCGTTGACTTGACTTGGCTGTCGTCGTCGTAAACATCATCGTCACCATTATTATTATCTTTGTCGTCAGATTCTGGACGAGGCTGACTTGGATGATGACGAGGCGCTGTCTTTCGCTGAGTTTGAACACGTCCTGCTGAAGGCTCCAGATTTCGTCACGTCAGTGCCATTGCCGTCTGTCTGTCTGTCTGTCTGTGACAGAGAGAGGGCAGGAGGGGGAGAGCACTTCCATGTGTGCTTGCTTGTATAATTACAGTATAATTATTGTATTGTATACCTACTATTTCAAAAGAGTAGCAGTTTGATGAAATAGAAATATGCGAATCAGAGAATCACAGTGAATATATCCTCTCTGTAAATGTGTGTGTATGTATGTGTGTGTGTGCGCGTGCGTGCGTGCGTGAGAGAGAGAGAGAGAGAGAGAGAGATCTGATCAATTGTTACTCATAAAGAAACTAAAAGAAATGATGATAACGTGAACCACATGCCTGATAAGAATAAAACACCGATGATGATGATGACGAAGGATGATGATGGTGATGATCTGCCTCTGATTTCAGAACCTTTAGGATTCATCTGTAAAGAGAGGCACTGACGCGAAAAATGGCAGATTCTTCACGCATTGTTGAGGAAGGACTTGCAGCCGTTATGGTATTCAGTGGCTGTCTTGACAACACACAGTCCGCCCGGTCCCCACCAACCTCCATTGCACAACATCTTCATGGTTCCTGGACCGCTCAGGCTTGCAATGGGCAAAAACAGTGAACCAAATTCTGTTTCTCTTTGGTTTCAGATTTGCCTGTATTGGGGCAGTTTTTTGTTGGTTTTGTTGTTGTTGTTGTTGTTTTTTGTTGTTGTTTGTTTTGTTTTTGGAAGAAAATGGAAAGAACTAAGATATCCCACTGTTGTTTGGAATCCCATCAGCCACTCTCGTCAGAATTATGAATGAACTGGGATTTAGAAAACAAACCTGTAGATTCTCACAAAAGTCAGTGTTGTGAACTTGCATTGTAGTGTATCTGTCGATTCTGTACCATTTGGTGGTTGATGATACGATGCAAAATGAAGATGTAACAGCATAAGCTATCTACAAACTCGACATTAATATTCAGCAATTTTAGTACAACTAAGAAGATGTTGGTTGAGCACTTTATATGTCTACACATTAATTCACTCAGTACGGCCAGTCCTCTCTTCTCTACACAGATCCCTCGGATGTCCAGTGGGTGTCTGAATGACCCAACCTTTAACTTCCGTCGTCAGAATTGTGGTATTCTTTGTCAACATTCACCTATTCAGTATAAGAGCCTTTCGCTTGCAATATTTTGATGGCGGTAATTGGGATGAAACGCTGTTAACGTCGTCTCTTTCGCCGTTCGTATGGAGAGAGTTAAACCTCTATCTTAATTTTTGACAGCGAGTCTTAGACGTGGTCAGTCAAACTGATCAGAGCAGAGCTGAGGGAAAGGGATATGGTTGAGTTTGAGGTTCTGGTGAATTACCAAAATCAGTCCCAGGTCATATGCAGAAGGTCATCCGGTTATATGTTTGGGTTGGTTTTCAGTGTTGTAATAGGTTTTAGTGAAGTGATGTGATGTTGGTGTTAAGCATTGTGATGATATTTCTATGAGATCTGCATCATTTTGGTATTGATATGTGATATATCATGTACGGTGAGTGGTGTGTGTGTGTGTGTGTGTGTGTGTGTGTGTGTGTGTGTGTGTGAATTAGTGTCTAAGTGTTTGGTTGGGTGTCTGTGCAGAGATTATGCATGTGAATTTTCGTTTTAGTATTTAAATGCATGTTTTACACATCGGTTTTGCACTTAAGGCAGCATTAGAATCAATTCTAATGATATGCGGCCGGCTTAGCCTATGTTGTTGATGTGTTTCATGTTATATCCGGTCGACGATAACAACTGAATCGTCAGTGAAGTCGATTTGCTGTTAGTGAACAAAGGCCTACCACAAATAAATTTTCAAACGAAAACAAAAGCGCATTGATGAGTTTGTGCATATGTAAAGATGTGTGTGTGTGTGTGTTTGTGTGTGTGAGAGCGTGCGTGTGCCGTGTGTGCATGTATGTGTGCAGGCTAACTCCCCTCACCCCCCCCCCCCCCCACCCTCACACACATTTACCTACACTGAACTCATCATCAGTAATGACACAGGTATACATATCCTGCATCATGTACGTCAGTTTCACAAACACATAAAGCATCACTCGGCAAACTCAGTTGCACGCGTGCGTACACTGCACACACACACACACACACACACACACACACACAGTCAGTCAAACAGCCGGCGGCAATGGCACTGGCGTGACAACATAATCAGGAGCCTTCAGAAGGACATAAAGTATCATTTCAAGGTATTATTTCAACATCATCGGAGCGGTTGCCTCAGAAGCAAGAGAATCCGAGCACACGGTATCAAATCCCACAATCACCGGTACGGCTGACCACTTGGCCTCAGTCGACTGAGTGCGGGTTGTCTGGATGTTATTCGGATGAGACGATAAACCGATGTCTTCAGCGTGTAGCACTGCACTTAACACACGCAGAAGAACCCACGACAACTAAAAAGGCTGCCCCTCGCAAAAACTGCACAGAAAAATTAATCTACTTTGTAAGGAAAACAAAAACATTTGCAGACAGAAAAAATGGGGGTGGTAGGCAGCCGATGAAATGCCGGGAGACGCTGCATTGTAGCAATTCACTCTTCCGCCAGAGCAGCCATAATTTCACACACACACACACACACACACACACACACACACACACACGCAACGCGCGCGCGCGCGCACTACTGGTTCAACTTGACACAATGCGATACGACTGATGCGACGATACAATACAGTACAATACAATACAATACAATACAATGCACAAATTTATGTTACGATGCCAAATGAAGATTTAACAGCATTGGCTATTTACAAACTCGACATTGATATTCAGCAATTTTAATACAACTTAGAAGATGTGATGAAACATATCCTCTCAGAAACACTGTTCGTGTAATGTAGTTTTGGTGGTGGTTGTTTTTTTTCCCCCCGTGCAACACTGATTTGATAGAATCTCGAGGCCTCAGTGAACACAGCTTTAGGTCTATGACAGCCAAGGCATCTGCACTGAGTACGCTCTCTCATGAGTTTGCCGGAGCAAGTACGACCTATATCCCGACTTATTTGTCAGTCCTGAATTCAAACATGCTGTATCTGTAAAAGTGTATGATTTTCGATTTATGTTCGTACCTTGTTGTATACTACCCCCACCCCACCCCACCCCCACCCAACCCCCAATATTCCTCAGTTGTGACCCCGGTAGACTTGGTAATAAAGACATATTCTATTCTATTCTATTCTATTCTATTCATGTCAATTTGTTCATCTAGTAGTTTTAGTCTTTGTATCTTCTCCGTCCTCGCTTTTTTCTTTCTTTTTTTTTTTTTTTTTTCTTTTTTTTTCTTCTTTTTCTTCCTTCTTTAAAAAAAAGAAGAAAAAAAAAGCAAATAACCATTCTATCTCGTGTATGGGTCACCTTGCATATTTTAACGCCTCCCTGAAACCTCCAAGTTATGACCTACTGAAGCCTCCCGGCTAAAAATTAAACCTGGCCGCAAGGTGACCAGCAGGCGGTGCGTTGCCAGAGTCTGTGCGTTGTCAGGCATCTCCTCTAACCCTCCCCCCCCCCTCCCCGGCGCCCTGTCCCCCCCCCTCCCCCTCCCCCAGGTGTGATGTTGCGTTTGTGCATATTCCGCAACTTGACGCCTCCTTGAAACTGGCTGAAACTGAAACTGAAACTGCTGTTTCTCTGTCATTGACTTTTTCGGCATACGTTAAGAAGCTGTTGGATTATCTCCCTTTACTGTGTATCAGAATTAGTTTAATGTTAGTAAATCGGTTAAACAAATGAGTAAGTTCCGATCATTTTGCTTTTCGTTGGTTTGTTTTATTTTCGATTTCATAACAATCATTGTGTTTATTCCGGCCTCTCAGCTGACACGAGTCCGGGGGTCTTTATCGACCATTGTGATTGGTCATTAGTGAGGCAACTACCCAATCACAGACCATGTATTAAACAGCTTGCATGCGCCCTCTGGAGTAATGACAGTGCAACTTCCTTACCAGACGAAAACAGAACCAAGCGTAGAATCTTCCGAAGACGTTTGACTACTGTCTCAGAACTACCATAAAAATGTGGAGTTTTGAAGGCGAATTCCGCACTAAACCGACCCAGTCTCTTGGGGGAGCTAGCAAGAAGGTTCGTTTACTGGAAATTTTCATTTATTTTCTCGCTATTTAGTAATTTACGGCCCATGAATGTTCAACTGTCTCGTCACGTCAGTTCGTTTTGATCACAATGATACTTGATATGATACGATATGATACGCAAATTGGTAAGACTGTTCAGCCTGTGTATCACTATCAGATCTTGGTGGCCTCACTTGGTCTGCTCTAACTTTCCCTCTAATCCTAAACAGTCTTTGATCGTGACCTAGTCTGGCACTGTTGTGACTGAGGCAAGGCTGGTAAGCGTGGCACTAAGACCGGGGAAATACATGTGTACTTATAATTTTTCGGCACAGAATCCAGGCTAGTTTCTAAGGTATTCATCGCTGGCGCGTGCATTACATCAGAGTCCAGTTTATTCCATCATGTTTCAACAACGCAATTTGAGAAGTATTGACATAGTTTAGTTTTACATTTACAGCAGTAACAGTGTTGGTTTTGATTTTTCTTTTCTTTTCTTTTTTCTTCATTTTTTTATAATTTTAATCATGTCCTCTTGTTAGGCTGTTCTGTGTTCATATTGGCTTCAAAAGGAGTTTGTATTATAGAAACCATGTGTAAATTTGTATACGCCTGGTTAGACCACCACAAAAATTCTTCTAAAATAATAAAATTATAAAGCATACTATAGTGCTACTAGGCATTTTCTTGATGTTCAGGTTTTCTTCACACTGCTTATCTTGTAGATCAGGAACACATTTTGCATCTCTTCTCAAGACACCTTCAGTTCTTTGTCTTTTCCCAGTAACGTGATGGCTCCAAACATAATTTGTATTTTCTAGATGAGGCCCAACTGAGGCAGTAAACAAAAGCCTCATGGTATCAGCATCAAGGTACTCATGCAATCCCCTGCAGAGATCCAAGATTTAATTTGTTTTATTAGCTTGGATGTCTGTGTGCTTTGAGAACGTCAGGACACTATTGTCTGTAGTATGTTGACTCCAAAGTATTGTTCTGCACTACTGTTTTCAGGCCTGACTCTTGCATTTTCACCATGTCTACCTAAAATAATCAGAATTCTGTTTTCTTTTGCCAGGTCATAGTATCTTAAAATTGTCTGCACTGAACATTAATTACCACATGTCTGCCCAGTCCACAAGAGAATCAAGATCCTTCTGAAGAGACTCACAATCTTCATCAGTAGACACAGGACCGTGTCTTCGTATTGTCTGAATACATACTAAACAGATTTTCTGCCACATTGAAAAACATTGATAAACAACACAAATAAAACTGGTCCTCAGCTAGTAACATCTTTCCAGCCTGACAAAGATCCATGAATTTATTGAATTTCATTTTTGCTCTCTGCTGCCTTCCTTTCAACTTAAAGAGATCACAAATCCAGTCCTTGATATTGCCTCTGATACCATATATATGTTGCAATTTTCTTTAGCAGACTGGTGTGTGAGACTGAATTGATACTTGGAGAAATCTGAATTATAAAGCAACGGTTGGCTTCCCTTCATCAAGACAACTAGTCCAGTATCCAGAATCCCAAGTAGATTGTGAAACATAATCGCTTTGTTTGAACAAAACCATGTTGGCATGGAGATAGCAGATTATTCTCCTCCACGTGTCTATTAAATTTATTTGTTATTATTATTATTATTAAAATATAAGTTATAGTCTCAGACCACTCTCTCTATCATAATTGCATGGTATGTTTGTAAGGCTAACAGGCCAGTAGTTGTCTTGAATTCCTTTTATCTCCCTTATCGAACAGTGCTACCTTCCACTGCAATCATAATGTACCTTCACGAAGTGATTTCCTGGAAACCTCAGTCAAAGGCTTTGCTATGATATCTGACATTTCACATAGGATTTTCAGATGCATGGCATCAGGACCCAGCAGACAAAGAAATATCCATGTGATTTAAGAGTTTCAGTACTAGTAACTTTGCTTTAGTTTCAGTCTTCATAGTTTATGTCATTTTTTACTTGAAAGTATCTTAACACTCACTGACTCAGGTACAGATGAGTCCTCTTTAGTAAACACACTACAGAGGAAACTATAAACTAATAAAGCATCTTCACTTCTTTTTTTTCTTTTTCTTTTTTTTTATCTGTCGTTTTACTTTTCCCTTTCGAGTCTAACAGGTCTGCAATATTCTGCAAGAGTTTACTCTTGACATGCGAAGAACGCTTTTTGATTTTTCTTGGCTAATGTGGCAGTGCCTCTTTCAAGCTCTTAAAACAGCTTTCCTGCATGCATTCTTAGTCTGGTTACATGCTTGTGCATACTAAAATTAAATAGTCCTTACCCTGATAGTCAAGCGTTCACAAATTTATACCTTTATATGTAGCTGTAATTTCCTTGACATTGGCAAGTGCCTTTTCATTCATCCTCAACAGTTTCTTGAAGTTAAACCTACAGTCCGAGGCACAGAGTCTTAAATTGCAGCCTCAGTTTCTCTTGATAATAAGTTCTGCTATTCCTGAATATTTAAGTCTTCCTATGGATCCGAGAAACCAATCATCAAGATGATAGTTTTTCTTTCATAATTTGATATTTACCAGGGGCATAAGCATACTTTCCTCTTGATGCACTTGCTGTTTCTTTAGTACAACACTCAAATTTGAACATTAAACATTGATGGTGACTCTTGCCCAGTGGGACGTTGTGTACAACACCAGTCATACCTTCTTCATTTGTCAAAATAAGATCAATTGAAGTGGGTTGTTTGGTCAGCTTTTTTTTTTTAGGAGGCTGGAGCACATGTTGGCTCCAAAATATATCTTATGTTCTGACGAACATGCTGAAAAATCAGTAGGTCAAGTGACTAACTGGCTTCTATATCATTGAGTCATTTCAAATTTGTATATAAATGTCAGTGACTCAATGACTGATGAGCAACTCCAAACCTAAACTGGGATAGCATTGACATCACATTGTATTATGTTTTACTTTTATGTATTAATGTTAATAACATTGTGTACAATCTTTAGACCAGAAACGACTTAACTTATTTTTGGCTTAGTTAGATATTGATACACATGTCTGATATATGAATTTGAATGAATAAGATTAAGAATCAGGATTTGTCTGACCTGGGATTTGACAATTTAGTAGAGCCTCACACACATCCCTTTCCCTTCCTCTAAACTCGGCTCTGATCAGTATCATTGACTGACATCTGGAACTTGTAAGAATTCAGACAGAGATTTAATCAATTAATGTATTGACCTGTAGACCAACAAGATGCTTCACCAGCCTCAACAATCGCCAAATGGTACATACATTGGCAGAGAAAGTACAGTGCAAGTTGTGTCATGTATACATTACAATGCAAACAGATTTGACACACATTTGCGAATGCTGCCAATAACACAATAAATAAAACAACCAACCACTGAGGCAGAGAGTGAAAGACTCTCTCAAACTCTCAGTCAGTGATTTTTCTTCTGTAGCCAGTAATTATCTGTGCAGCTATCCATCATCAGTAGTTCACTAATGTTAAGTAAATTAAATGATATTTTCTAGTGGTTTGGGAACCTGGACAAAAAACAAAAGAAAAAGACCTGATTTTGTTGCAGACTTGATCTTCAAACTGAACAAAAATGATATTATTATATAATATTAATAACCAGTAATTGAGTAAATCTTCATTTCAGGCTAATCCCTATTCTAATCATTCCTCAACAGAATTGTCAGTGATAGTTTATGTGGGGTTTATGTATATTGGTGGAGGGTGGTCGAGTGGGGATGAATGTGAGGTAGGAAATTGGGGAAACATCAAAAATCCTGTTTCCTGTATTTCCTGGTTGATGTTAATTGTTATTTTTTTAATGTCTTACAGGAACAGAAAGATTCACTTCTGAAGAGAGCACAAGAAGAAAGACAAAAGAGAGAGGTATGTTCTTTTTTTTTCAGTGCTTTGTATAGGGGATACATGTACATAGTGTAGATTATCAATTATCAGTTATGTCATCAAAACAAAGAGGAAGAAAAGTGTATCACACATGTGTATATTCTTGCATACTTTGTGCTTGGGCAGCTGAATGCTAATCATGCCAGCAGTCACACTCACAGGTTGCACCTCTTGTCTAATGTTTTTCTTCATTTATTTGAAATACAGGCATGCACACTTGTGAACTGTCACTCAGGAAAGAGAAAACTCTCTCTCTCTCTCTCTCTCTCTCTCTCTCTCTCTCTTAACATGCGTGCAACACCCACCCACACCCACACTTAACATCCTTCATTTTATATGGCTCAGTACTATAACTATACTCATAAATTCAATGCTGTACTACTTCAGAACTCTGAACTTGAAGAATTAATCATTTAATGATCACACACATACATGTAGACATGCGAGCGCACACGCACATGTGCGTGCGCACGCACACGCACATATGTATATGTGTTTGTGTTTATGTATAAAACACTCAACACTTCTTGAATTATTTCAGGCTATAAATTGATCTTTTTTACATTTTCATCTGTATGTTTCATCCTTGTTGCAGCAAGTTCGAATCAGAGATGCAAGTGCCAAAAAAATACAATCCATTTATCGTGGCTATCGAGAAAGAAAGAAATGGGTAAGTATTCAGGAGGAGAGGAAGAATTAGAACTTGTATGTTACCTTAATGTTATGAACTTCTGATTTACAAATTGCTGAAATTTTGAAACAGAAAGAAAGGATATCATTACGACCGTAAATTCTAAATTTGATATATGTATGGTGTGATTAAGACTTTAATTATATGTGTATCGCTAACAGAGTAGAGAGAGAGAATGTGTGTGCAAGAGAGAGACTTGGTGTAAAGTCACCCAATCTCTTTCTTCTACTTGTGAACCAGCACATGAAAAGATCAGTTGCGGTTGATATGTGATCATGCATGAACATCATGTTGATTAACCTCTTGACTGCTGTCGTGCTGAACCTTTGTGGAGTGAGGTCAGTGTGCCATAAGTTTGATATGCAGTAACTCACTCCTTTTTGTGCACTTTTCGGTGGTGTCATTGATTTTGTTGAACAAAAGTAGTGCAATCCCAAGACGAAAAAGTCCAGATACAGAGTGGTGACCTGTAAGCTCTGTCTCAGAAAACATCACTGAAGAGTACACACATCAGTAGCAGTAAATAAGTTAATGTGTACTGTGGGTAGAATTGTAACAAGTACTGATGGCATCCTTTTCTTTCTTCTTTTTTTTTCTTTTTTTCTTCTGTCTTTCACAAGAATTGAAAATCTTTAATCCTTTTACTCCTGTTGGCTGTTTGGAGGATTAACAGAAACATATGCATTCCACAACACTTTTAAATTCAGCTGAGTATATTTGACAAACAGTTGAAAGTCTTAATACTAACAGTGCATCTAACAACTGAATCCAATGAGAAAGTCAAGAAAAGATATCACACATAGATGACAAAAAGAAGATGCCATCATATTTCCCACCTACGTGAGTTTTTTTCAGTTTCAAATATGTACTCCCCTCCCTGCTTTGAATAAATTACAACAAGATTAGGACAGACGTTTGATTCATATATGTTTTAGGGATAATAAAATAATGTGTTGTTGTTTTTTTAAATGTACCATCTGTATGTAATTGATACAAAATATTGTACATTTTATTGTCATATTGACGGCCTCCTACTTGTTGTGCCAGAACCACATGGTGCAAAGCGAGTTTGACCAGGAACTGCAGGACGCGACAAAGAAAGGGGCCGTCACTCCTGCCCTCTTGTCCAAGCTGCTGCAGAGACTCTGCCTATTCTTCAGGCCGCAGGATGATGGTCAGAGACTGGTAAGACCTCCGGCATTTAGCTCTGAACAGCTGAAGTAGGGCTCTTTTGATAAAGTGATGCAAGTCATCTCCACTTTGTGAGATACATTTTTTTGTTATTTAGGCATCTATATTCAATTTTCAGGGGTGACTGCATGGTATGGTAAAGTTGTTCATGTCTCCCTGACCCTCCAAAAGCTTAGATACAAACAAGCATCTGTTTGATCTTGTGCATGTGTGAACACATAGAAGGGAGTGAGGTTTAAGCATTTCTGCTCTATGTTGAGGGGAAATGTTTCCACCCGTTCACCACCCCACCCCATGCGAGAATCTTACCACAGAATCTGTGGATCCCAAGGGTGGAAGTCAAGTACTCCCAACTCCCACCTGCTGCATGCATGACACATTGGGGATCTGGAGCTGAAGTTAAAACCTCATATCATTTTTTTTTCAAATGTAGTTGAATGGTTTGATCCATGGGAGAAGTGATTAACATACCAAGCCTTACCACCAGAATATGAAATGGTCACTTGATCAAGTGCCATTTAGCATGTCTCTGTAACATTGAGTAATGTCCGAGCTTCTTTAGTTCTGTGCTGCACCTTTGGGACAGAAACATGAGCCAAAAAATTGAAGCACTATGATTTAGAATTACTCTCACAAAAAAAGCAAACAATGCATGTTTGCCTCACTTAAAAAAAAGAAAAGATTCATCTATCAATATGTGTCTATACAGTCGTAGCTGGGGACTCTTGGCCTTTGTTGTTTTCTTTGTATTAAAGAAAAAGAAAACTGTTATGTTATTTATTGATTGTTTGATTGATTGATTTCTAACAGGTTTCAGTGAGTCAGCAGCTGCTAAAACAGAAGGATCCGTATTTGTCTTGGATATTCAAAGACCCATCTCAAGCCATTCTGCAGATTCAGAAGTTCTTGGAACTTCATCTGAGGTAAGTAATGTTACTGTGGTAAGAATGTCTCTGTACAGCATTTTGAAACATGGTACATTTCTTTAGATTATCACAGAGCACACAGTGGCTTAGTGGTAGAGCATCCATCTGGGAAGTGAGTGCCATCAGTCAGTTTTTCTGGACTCCCATTTTCTTTCTCATTTTCTTCTTGTTAGCAATCATAGTCATGATATTTAATTTTCAGTCTTGATTAAATCTACTCTCAATAGATAATTGAACTGATGATGTAATGTCAGATGTGTGAGGAGTATAGTGACCAACCTGACCATCATTATTGTGTGGTGTGTGATGTCAGATATATGAAAAGTACAGTGACCACCCTCACCATCATTATTGTGTGGTGTGTGATGTCAGATGTGTGAGGAGTACAGTGACCATCTGACCATCATTATTGTGTGGTGTGTGATGTCAGATATGTGAGGAGTACAGTGACCATCTGACCATCATTATTGTGTGGTGTGTGATGTCAGATATGTGAGGAGTACAGTGACCACCCTCACCATCATTATTGTGTGGTGTGTGATGTCAGATATGTGAGGGGTATAGTGACCACTCTGACCATCATTATTGTGTGGTGTGTGATGTCAGATATGTGAGGAGCACAGTGACCACCCTGACCATCATTATTGTGTGGTGTGTGATGTCAGGTATGTGAGGAGTACAGTGACCACTCTGACCATCATTATTGTGTGGTGTGCAATATCAGATATTTGAGGAGTACAATGGCCATCCTGACCATCATTATTGTGTGGTGTGTGATGTCAGATATGTGAGGAGTACAGTGACCACTCTGACCATCATTATTGTGTGGTGTGTGATGTCAGATATGTGAGGAGTACAATGACCACCCTGACCACCATTATTGTGTGGTGTGCAATATCAGATATGTGAGGAGTACAATGACCACCCTGACCACCATTATTGTGTGGTGTGTGATGTCAGATATGTGAGGAGTACAATGACCACCCTGACCATCATTATTGTGTGGTGTGTGATGTCAGATATGTGAGGAGTACAATGACCATCCTGACCATCATTATTGTGTGGTGTGTGATGTCAGATATGTGAGGTGTGACCACCCTGACCATCATTATTGTGTGGTGTGTGATGTTAGGTATGTGAGGAGCACAATGACCACTCTGATCATCCTTATTGTGTGGTGTGTGATGTCAGATATATATGTGAGGAGTACAATGACCACCATGACCATCCTTATTGTGCCAGGTACCTGAGGAGCATAGTGACCAGCCCCACACCCATCGCCGTGCCCATGCGCATGTTAGAGCTGTTTATCTCCCCTGCTGTGTATGACCCAGTCACCCAGCACTGTGGGAAAACCACAGACGCCATTGTCTGCCAGCTGTGGAAGCATCTGATAGCACACGGTCAGTTAGGCACTGCCAGCATGATGCAAATTTGATTCATGAAATTTATTTAGTTTCCAGTGAAAAGTGTATGATAAGCCTTACTGAAATCAGCTGGATTGGGCTGAAAGACTCAGATGTTTTGTTGTTGTTGTTTTGGGGGCAGGGGGGTGGCTTCCATAACAGTTATAGATGGGGTGTAGATGATTTGGCTAGAAGACAAGCCAAGAAAAACAAGAGAGGCAAGGCCTTCAAGACTCACTTGTGATACACTTAAAGAAAAAAAATCCAAGCTTTTTATGTATTGAGTATAATTTCAAAATGTAATGTTTAAGATGAGAAAGATCAGTTTATAGTAAATTAAGTCCCCTAGCATTAATTACAGAGTAATTTCCCTTTTTTACTATCTGCACCAAAACGTTTGCAAAATAAATAAAACTTCCATGCTGAGCAAAAGAAGTTCCTGTTTGAACAGAAAATGATAATAATGACTGCTCTTGTTGTTGGGTCAGAATATCAGATCAAAGTTCCAAGTTTAGAGAATACAAAAAATATAAATATAACAGTAAATGCAGTTTGCATATAATTAGGCTTCATTCTTTTTTTTCTTTTTTTTGTGACCATCCCAGAGGTGCAATATTGTTTTAAACAAGATGACTGGAAAGAACTGAATTTTTCCTATTTTTATGCCTAATTTGGTGTCAACTGACAAAGTATTTGCAGAGAAAATGTCAATGTTAAAGTTTACCACGGACACACAGACACACACACACACACACACACACACACAGACAACCGAACACCGGGTTAAAACATAGACTCACTTTGTTTACACAAGTGAGTCAAAAAAGTGTGCCAGAATTTGAATTATAAAGGAATGGTTAATACGCAGGTGAAGTTACTCCAAAGGGTATCCTCATCACACGCATGCAGGGGTTGATCAAAGTGTGAGAAGAGTTGAATGTAATGTGCAGGTTATTTCAAGTGCATGAAGAAGGATAAGTGTGGATGTGATATGATGTGCAGGTTATTTTGAGTGTATGAAGAAGGATAAGTGTAGATGTGATGTGCAGGTTATTTTGTGTACATGATGAAGGATAAGTGTGAATGTGATGTGCAGGTTATTTTGAGTGCATGATGAAGGATAAGTGTGAATGTGATGTGCAGGTTATTTTGAGTGCATGATGAAGGATAAGTTTGAATGTGATGTGCAGGTTATTTTGAGTGCATGAAGGAGATTCTGAACGAGAAGGTTCCTTCCAGTCTGGAGAGGTCGCCCACTCCCCCGACCCCTGTGGCGGCAAGCGTGTTGGAGCTCATCATGAGTCCTGTCAGCTTTGCCACCGCCACCTCCGACAGAGCCTTCAGGTGAGAGGGCAGGGACCTTGTTTGATATCTCCTCAGGTTTATATAGTAGGTTGTTTGTTTGTTTTGTTGTTGTTGTTTTTAGATCATCTTTCTCTCTTTCCTTTTTTTTTTTTTTTTTCCTCTCTTTTGGGTGGCTTGATATGAAAAAAGCCCAACAGTTTTTGCTTCCTTATTTGACCATTTTGAAATAAAATTTTTACTTTTTTCTCTCTCTCTCTCTCTCTCTCTCTCTCACACACACACACACACACACACACACACACACACACCCATCACCACACCACACCTCTCTCTCTCTCTCTCTCTCTCTCTCTCTCTCTCTCTCCTCTCTCTCTCCCTCCCTCCCTCCCTCCCTCCCTCTCTCTCTCTCTCTCTCTCTCTCCCTCTCTCTCTCTCTCTCTTCCCATTCCTGGTGATGTTTTTGTCGGGTTTGGTTTGCAATGACTCGGATACATGTATATATGTTGAATGCTAAATTCTACTGTCATACTTGTTAGCTGTATGTATCACAGACTTCACCACACCAAAATTTCTCTTACTGAGATGATAAAGAAGTTATTCTGATGACGATTCTGATTCCTGTCAGCCTATTGAAGAAGCTGGATGTTGTTTTTCCCAGTCGTCAGGTCCTGTTGGCAGTGTGTCAGACCCTGCTGTGCCCCAGCTTCTCGGAGCAGGTGGCTCAGTTCCTCCTGCCGGCCATGGCGTACGGCAAGTACCCCTTTCCCTTCGTCGAGCTGATCCAGACCCTCATCACTCACACCTCCCACCCACCCCAGGAGGATGTCGTCAAGTCCCCCACATCGTCGTCATCACAGAGAGTTTCATCACCCACGTCATCATCTGCCTCACCGTCAGACACTGGGCTGACCTCGCTACCAGCTGCTTCGTCCGCTGACTCCCTGTTGTCATCACCGTGGTTACTGTTGTCTGTTCTGATGTTAGGGGAGAAGAAAGTCAGTAAGTTGGTTTTCTGTGTGTGTGTGATTGTTGAGTGTTGCATTAGTGACAGTGTGTGAGTGGTGAAGATTATTATTATTATTATTATTGATATTTCAATCATGTCTATCCTCCATCAGAAACCAAGCTCATAGCACTTTATAAACATGGAGTCATCTTCTTATTACCCCTTCACTGCTAGTACGTTTTGCTATAGCCTATGCTGAGAAAATTTTCAGAAAAAACACGCAATGATTTTAATTTGCTTATATTTCAAAAAGTACTGAAGATAAGTGCATAAAAGTATATATCAAATGAAAGGAAAATGAACCAAGATTTTGTTTTTAATACTCACATGTTCAAATAATGAGTCAGTCTGACAGAAAAATTCCATAAAATGCATTAATAAAAAAAAATTTTTTTAAATTTGGACTGTCATTCCATCATGTAGGTGCTACAATATCAACCAGGTTATCTACCAGTCTTTCTTGTGACTGTTGTGATCAACCACACACACTGTCAAGGCTGAGCAACAGTGTCCAGGTGCATAAGACTCCATCCAACAAAGTCCACACAAAGAATGAAAAGGGTGTACTCACCCAGGATCTGTCGCCAGTAAAAACGCTGTGTGTGGTACTTGCAGAAACAGTCTTCACCTTTAAAATGTAAAGGAGCAATCCATAGTACTTGGCTTAAGATGAGCCATTCTGCTGATGATACTTGCAGTGTCAGCATTTTTCTCCTGCACGACAGCCAGTGTGAACGTGTTCAAGAAAAGTCTTAAAAGTAGCAGCTATGACACGGCAGTTTATGCCTTGCACTTTAGTTCCAAGTACGCGGCATTTACTTATCTGAAGACGAAAAACTGAAGTAACGAAACATCTTCAAGCTCTGGTAACTCCAGACCCAAGGAATAACCCACAGCCGCAGAACAGAAAAACGACTTGCCCAGAGTAAAGCCATGCATAGCGCGCTGTAGAATGGGACCAGCTAGATAATACGATGCCTGCCACTGACCTTGCCGCAGGCCACCTGCTGAGAAGGGGCTTGAGAAGGGCAGGAGAGAGGGAATAGTCAGCTACAGTACTGTTAGGTGTGGCATCCCGGCCATGTGTTAGTTCTCACACTCACACAACGGTGCCAGTGTGATGTGTCTGCGAATATTTGCATTCACATGAGGGAATCTCTCTCTCTCTCTCTCTCTCTCTCTCTCTCTCTCTCTGTATATATATATATATATATATATATATATATATATATATTTACACACACACACACACACACACACACACACACACACACACACACACAACAATACATATATACACATGTATACATATACATAATTATATACACATACATTTATATACATACCAGTACATTATATATCAGTATCAGAATAAGTGCATGATCCTCATAAGACAAATTAACTTTGGTGAAGTATGTGATACATCATAGAGATAAAAAGCACGACAGCAAACCAAACCCAATCATACATCCCCTTCCCACTGTTTAACACACACACACACACACACACACACACACACACGCATGCACGCACGCACGCACGCGCGCGCGCACGCACACACACCTTTTATAATTATATCACCCCACGCCCCTCCCGACACACATGACTATATTCCTGTTCATTGTGCAAGCTGAAATTCGCCACTTTGTTTTTCTTTTCTTTTTTTTTTTTTTAAAGGGAGGGAGAGGTGATTGTAATTTTTTTTTTTTAACAGGTTCCAAAAAGTGACATGCTGAAATATGGAAAACATGAGTGAAAATGAATGACAAAGCACTAATGCACATTTGTACAAAACAAAAACGAACAAAAATAGTTAGAGAGAAGGAGCGCGCACACACACACACACACACACACACACACACACACACACACACACAGATGGAGGGCCCGGAGGGAGGGAGAGAGAAAGAGACAGACAGACAGAGAGAGAGAGAGAGAGAGAAGAATGTAATATTCACACATTAACACACACAAAAATACATTTGAGGTGCTTGTAGCATGCTTTGTATGCGGAATGCTTGTAACATGCATTTGGAATTATTATTATTATAGCATTTACTTTATAAAGAAATAATGTTGTGCGTGTTGCATGCCATAGACATGAAGTGCTTGTAACATGCATATATTTACACACACACACACACACACACACACACACGAATAGGAGGCATATGCACATGAAATGACAATAGACCACACACACACACACACACACACACACACACACACACACACACACACACACACACACACACACACACATGCATGCATGCATTATTGTACTCACCAAATGGAGCCATTTTATGATGTTGATTATGTAGTTACTCCACTCACATATCACAATGTTAAAAAAAACTCACTGACTACTGGCTCTCTGATAGTCTCAGCACCATACATGTTCCTAACAACTACTTCAGCACATCAGGTATAGACTTCTGAACTCACCTGCTGCTCAAAATATAAATGTTTCATCCACCCAGCGCCTGTATTCCTTGTGATCTATAACCTGTGTTTAAAGCTTTGTTTTAATCTGCTTTAATTCCACCTTCCTCCTGTTACAACCCAACACCCGTCTACACATTATTTCCAAATGTTATATATGGAAATGTGTTATACTGTAACTTACAATAATAAAAAGCTTAATTTTGGAATATTTTTATATCTGCAAGCATATCATACCATATACAAAAAGTTCATAAGGATGCGTATCTTCAGATTAAACAAACTGTTTATTTGCACTTCACCACCACCACCACCACCTCCAACACGCACGCACGCACGCGTGCACACACACACACACACACACACACACACACACACGTGCGCGCTCACACACATGATGTAAAAAAAGCAATTGTTGCTTATTCAATTTACCATCAATAAATAAAATCTTGACTTTACACGCGCACACACACACACACACACACACACACACACACACTCACACACACACACACACACACACACTCACACAAACACAAATTTTTGGTATGTGGATGAATACAACAGAATATAATACATTTTTATGACATATCTATTCATTTGAAAGATGTACATGAGGGAAAGGACAAATTAAAACATGTAAACAGTATGTGCGTGTGCGGTAGTGGGCGCGCGCGCGCGCGTGTGTGCTCTGTGTGTGTGTGTTTCTTAACTCTTTTTATTTTTCTAAATATCAAATGTGACTTTCTTCTGCGACGCTGCTAACTAGAACGATTATACACACAAGTCACCACCAGTTCACTGCAATGACTCAGCTTCCTGGCACAGTGCCAGTGTGTAGCATCTATCTGACCTGCCTCACAAAGACCTTAAATCGTCAGTTATTAATTCGTATAATTAAGTCACTCACATACGCGTTTCAGACACCAGATTTTGTCAGGCGAAAGACAACACCTGGAGCTAGATTCGTCCCTATTTTTTTTCCACAAAAAAACTGATGCACACTTTTTATAGATCCACAAACACAGGCAATCCAACGCATGACCGCACAGCCAAAAGACTGCAATAGTCAGGGAAAGTTGTGACCTAGATACAGTGCGCCGCGTGCAGTGCGCTCTGTGGCTGAACGGGTTAGGCAGGAGGCCATGTGCATGATATAAAGAAGCCAGGACTAAATGTGCGATTTCGGAAGAGGGTGAACTGCCGTGATGAGCTTCCACTTTAAATGACAGGGATCACTTGTGTTTGAGTCCAGCAAAATAAGCCAAACTGTTCAAAGTGAACTACCCAAGAAATATTGTTTCAAACTCAAAGTTTGGTTGGACACATCACAGCATTGTATAGAACTGTCTAGTGCTATGATTTATGTGTAGTTTCCACGATTCATGCCTTAGAGTATGGCACTATGGGTGAGTAAAAAAAATATAATAATTAATTTTTTTTAAAAACAATGATCTCACTGACCACAAACCTATGTTTTCATTGCATGTTGTGCCTTGTTCACATAAGGGTTTTTTGCCCACTTAAAGGACTTTTGGGGATAACAATCATATTTCATCTGGTGCCAGGACTGAAAGTGTCTTCACTTTGGAGAAAAATGGCATCAAAAGCAAGACAATGGCTGTAAAAGCAAGACAATAAAGAAGAGTACTTGAAGAGCTCATTTGTGGAATATCGTCACATTCACACCACTGTTAATTTAAAAAAAACCAATGATCTCACTGACCACAAACCTATGTTTTCATTGCATGTTGTGCCTTGTTCACATAAGGGTTTTTTGCCCACTTAAAGGACTTTTGGGGATAACAATCATATTTCATCTGGTGCCAGGACTGAAAGTGTCTTCACTTTGGAGAAAAATGGCATCAAAGAGGCAGCATGAATCTGAATCTGAACCAAAAGTGGATGGAAGTGAAACCCAAAATGGTAATCTAGACGGTGGTGGCTGTAAAAGCAAGACAATAAAGAAGAGGACTTGAAGAGCTCATTTGTGGAATATCGTCACATTCACACCACTGTTATGCTACTGAAAACTAATTCTACTACTAGAGGGTATTTTTGGGTGTAGGCTGATGTGCCTGTTAACCTGTCCACTGTCTGACATGAATTGATTGTGTGATGTGTTGTCTGACATAAATGAATTGTATGCTGTGTTGTCCAGGTCATCTGGACGCTGTCACAGGGAGTGCCTACCTGGAGCTGCTCCGACTGTTGATACCTCACCTGCCCTCACCGGAACAGTCACGGACGAGTGACGACTCTGACGATGATGATGACGATGATGACAATGACAAAATGGTGCTGGGAGAGGTGGGTAGAGAGGTTTGACTTTCCTGTAGTAGCTATCCCTTTGGTAAAGACTATCATGGTGAGGGTAGAAATGTATGAATAAAAAGTGCTTGAGTGGTGTTAGTTGCGTGCTGTGTATTACTTAATTTGTTTAACTGTCTGCTGCGATTGTGCTAGTTGATAGATGGGTGGTGTGGGCAGTGACAGATTGCATGCATGAATGAGAAAGAGAGTGAGTATGTTGTGTGTGTGTTGTATGTGTTGTTTGCACGGGCCTGACTGAAACCTGACAGAATGTCATAGGAAACGAATGATGGATGCCTACCTAAAGGCAGCTGTCATTCAGCTCTGGCCAGATAGGCAGTCTTTTGTGCAAATGACTTGTGTTTGAAAAGCGCTAAGAGTGTGGTCACTAAATGAAGATAGGTGCTGTATAGATGTCATCGTTAACTCTCTCCAGACGAAGGAATGCATGAGCATTCCTACATAAAATGTTTTCGGTTTCAGACGACGGAATGGAATAGCATTTTCAAGAAATAAAAATCCATCACGCGCTGTACACGTGATTTTGTGATTAGCCAAGCAGAGTGCGCTATTCTGGGTCACTCCACAATCGAATGGTATGATTGGTCAGCCTGCCATGTGTGGCCCGTCTCGCACACACGCTGACAAAGTCACTGACCGGTCGTCTGCTCGCGTGCCAGCCTGTTTGCAAAGCGGGCTCTTCTCAAAATGTTGTGAAGCAAACAAGGCAGCAACGGCAACGTTTTATGGTTGCCGAAGTACTTGAAATGCTACAAACTGAAGGGTCGGACATTGAAGAGGTGGATGATGACGAAGAAGAAAGCGAATTTAATGTAGAAAGTGAGCATGGGTATGGTGATTCGGGGTGAAAAATTGACCGTATTTTCTACATATGGCAAAACTCTAAAAATAAAATGAGAAGTTTGATTTTTTTTTTATATATATGTGTAATAGCTCAACACGTAATAAACCAGTTCTGAAAGTTTCATTTTCTTACTCTGTATTTTGTATTTTTTGTAATTTTTTTCCAAACCCTTACAAATGGGCCGTCTGTGGGGAAAAGCAAGAGAGAAAACTTGTCGTCCCGAGTGAGTTAACAATCGCTGTGATGTGAGAGTGTGTGTGTGTGTTGCAGGAGGGTGGCTGTGTGACAGTGCAGCAGGTGAGGGAGGAGTGCATCCAGCTGCTGGACAGTGCCGGGCACCTCAAGTGTCTGCTGACCTGTCTGCAGGGCTCCGCCCACCTCCATAACACCCACCGCTTCGCCAGCATCTGTCACCACCTCCTCTCCCACCAGTACGTCCCCGTCCACAGGCTCAGGTATGCCCCCTTCTCTCTCCTGGTGCTCTGTCTGTCATGTGTGGGTGACATGAAACAGAATTGTACTTTAACTAACATACTTTACTGTGACCCACTAGTGCAGACTCTGGCAGGAGTCATTCTTGTCCTGTGCAAACTGCTACCTGCCTATGCAGAGAAAACAAAATTACCTACAGCTGTTAAACGAAATGGAGGTACTATACTAAAGGACGCTATGAGCTGCAGCTGCTTTTGCTTTATCCACTTAGGCAGAGTAGTATTTTTGCACAAGGCAGAAATTAGACCCCTGCCAGAGTCTGCACCAGTGGGTCATTTTGATTGTTATGGATAAAATGTAATTTTAGTTAAAAATGAAAAGAAATATCCTTTAATCGGGCCAAGTAGTTTAGTGACCTGTTGTGATTCATCATCGGACACAAAACGAGAGCACCAAAGAATGGATAGACAGACAGAAAATACAACAAAAAAACTTAGCCGTATGCAGAGCACAGGAGCAGGAGTCAAGATGGCTGCCGTCAAAAGAGGGCGCTAATCAGGGATGCAAAGGGAAGGTAACCTACTTCTGAAAGTTATCGGCCGTAGCTACTTTCGTGTTCTCCGCATAGGCGGTAGTAGTTGCACAGGACAGGAATCAGACCCCTGCCAGAGTCTGCACTAGTGGGTCACGGTAAGTATGTTACTTAAACGTAAATTTAGGAAGAAAATTTCCTTTATGGTTCATGGAAGGATTGCAGCGTAGTGCAGTGATGATGCATGTGTCACTGTGTGGTGATGTTGTGGATGTGTGTTCCCAGGTTGCTGTACAGTCTGGCCTTCAACACCCAGTTCATCCGCAGCCTGTGGCAGGCCTGCACCTCCGTGTCCATGCAGACCGTCACCGGGTGAGACGCCTTGTCTGCACTGTCTGTCTTCTTTCGTTTGTTACTCCTCCTCTTTTGTTGGTTTGGCTGGCTTTATTCTGTGGAGGACATATATACCAGGAGCATCCTTTTATGTGTTAACTGTGACATTTTGGTGGAAAACTTAAATTAAAATGTTCATTGATTGGGGAGAAGGTCTGGATACTCAAACAGGAAGAAGTGCTAAAGATAACAAGGAAAATTAAAGAAATAAAACTCATTTCTTTCAGTTAACAGCGTATTACAAAATGTTGTTATCAAACAGCATTTTGAAAGGAACGCACAATACTGATATCAACAAGCATTTTCTGTCGTGAGAAAAGCAGAATTCAGCTTCTTTTTGGGGGGCGAGGGGGTAGTGGCAGATGTGGTTAGGCATTGGACACCAGACCCAGAGTTCATAGTTCGATGCCCCGTTTTGGCATAGTTCACAGTTTTGTGTCCATGGTAAAGGCACTTTGCTCTGATTTTCCTCACTTCACCAAGGTCTGAATGGGTACCTGACTTCAGTTGGTTAAAGCAGTGGAAGAAGTGCATTGGGCCCCGCCTTACAGTGCCAAACGCTCAACACATTGAATATAAATTTAATGCCCTGATGGCCGTAAAAGGCTTTGGGATCTTTAACTGTTTTTAACCCAGTGGTCATTTTGGTTAACTTGTTCCAAATGGAGAAAACTAGAAACAGTCTGTGAGAGACTTTGGTCTGATGTAGAAGTCACCAATGAAATTAGAAGCACACACACAAAAAACAACAACAGAATGTTTATGCATGTGAAATGACAAAGTAAAGTGAAACCCGATTAGGAAGATAAAAGGATTTGTTGACAAGGAAGATAAAGCACAGCTATAAAACAGAGGAACATCTGCACCTACTGGAAATACAATAAAACAAATTCTGGAAAAAGAGAGGATATCCATGTCTCAAATTAGCAAGTCATTGATTTTGTATTTGTAAAACCAAAGATCTTTGTTCCAACTGGGAAGTATGCACTTCAAAAAAAAAAAAGTTCATGTTTTAGTGAAACTTGACATCTGTTCCCTGTTTTTACACTTCTATGAATATAAAATGTTTACTTATTAAAAAGTTTCATTTGGTGTGCAGTTTGCTTTTGTTTTCTGATTGTCACTTAATGTCACATGTATGAGAACAATACATTGCATAAGATTATTCTGCTGTGGCAGAATAGGTCAAGCGTTAGACTTCTGATCCAGTGTTCATAGCTGGTCAGGGTTTGAGGTGTTGTGTCCTTGGGAGAGGCTTTATATTACTATTTTCATCACTTCACCATGGTGTGAATGGGAAAATTAAATCAATTGAAGGAGAGGATTGTGCCCCGCCCTCCTGTGCCGATCCCTAAACTGCCCCAGTGGCTGTTGAAGGCTACAGGACTTATAACCTTTTTTTTCTGATACATATGTCTGAAGTCATGCAATTCCGTGGGAAAAAAATGTAATAAATGAGCAGTAGTTGTGAACAGTGTATGTATAGTTAAATGACCAGTGACTGAAATATGTGTGATATGGGTAAGGGCCGGGCTGACACTGACAATGTGTATATAATTATGACAAGTGACTGTGTGGTGTGTGATAACTAAGGGAAGGGCATGTTTGACACTGTGACAGCATGTGTATATAATTAAGATGAGTGACTGTGGAGTGCGTGATAAAGGGAAGGGAATGGCTGACACTGTGACAGCATGTGTATATAATTAGATCAGTAACTGTGGAGTGTGTGATAAAGGGAAGGGCACGTCTGACACTGTGACAGCATGTGTATATAATTAGATCAGTAACTGTGGAGTGTGTGATAAAGGGAAGGGCACGTCTGACACTGTGACAGCATGTGTATATAATTAGATCAGTAACTGTGAGGTGTGTGATAAAGGGAAGGGCACGTCTGACACTGTGACAGCATGTGTATATAATTAGATCAGTAACTGTGGAGTGTGTGATAAAGGGAAGGGCACGTCTGACACTGTGACAGCATGTGTATATAATTAGATCAGTAACTGTGGGGTGTGTGATAAAGGGAAGGGCACTGCTGACAGAAAGTGTATGGTGTGTGGTGGAGCAGGTCAAGCAGTCCCCTGCTGATGATGCTGTCCAACGCCCTGCCCATGACGGAGGAGGACACACAGAGGATCGTGCCCCTCCTGTCCACCTTCTGCTCCATGTTCTCCTACTCCCTCCTCACCCTGCACGATGCTGACTTCTACGGGGACAACAACGGTCAGTGGGTCAGGTCGTCATGGATGTGTTTCGGTTTCAAGGGGAAGTCAGGGTGTGCCGACAGACCTGTATATACTACACCACACCTGGAAATTCTGTACCAGTGATTTCCTCTTTTCTGTCACTGTCTTTGTTACTGGCCTTTTCTTTCTGTCATCCGTTCCTTTCTTATTTTCTGTCTGACTTGTCCATTCACTGGGTTTTTTTCTCTCCCCTCTTCCACTGATGGTAGAATTTTTTGTGTTTCCAATTTCAACAGAGAGAAACACAGCGGAAGAACTTTTCAGTTCTTCAGCTGTACAAACCGAGAATTCTCTGCCCCTTTCAGTCCATCACAGTCAGTCACTGACATCCTTTAAAACAGATCTAAAAACATTCCTTTTTGAACAGTCTCAGCATAACTTGGGCACTCCATTCACATTTGTATTCTTTGGATCGAAATCTATTTCTTCCACTTGTGTTTATGTGTGTGTGTGTGTGTAGGTATACTTGTGTGTACTTTGTGCTTTGTGTGTGGCTGACATGTTATTGTAAAGCACTTTGAGAGGTCAGAAATCACTATATTATAAAAGTACTAGGAAGATGATAATGGAAAAAGAGGCCACCGCATAGGCATGCTGAATGGAGGTCACCAACTGCACCTTCTACAGATTTCTCTGCACATTTGGAGTGGTAATATTACACAGTACAGAAATCAGATCCCTTCTAGAGCCTGCACCAGTGGGTCACAGGAAATAGATTAAACATAATTTTAGGAAATGATTTTTCCTACTATTATTCTTATTATGTCCCTCTGTGTCTGTTTTGTGACGAACCAACAGAGGGCAGCAGCAGCATGCCGTTCTCACTGAGAGAGATGGTGGCCATGAGCCTGGCGCTGCGCAACGTGTGTGTGGGCATCATTGAGCTGGCCCACCCAGACTCCAAGCTGACGGCCTCTGAGGACTACCGCCTGGCCCTCTACAAAACGGGCTCCCGTAGGAAGGACGACGTGGAGAGGGAGAAGCGGGAGACCTCCATGTGGGCCTTCCTCTTCAAGGTCAGTGCCACAACTCAGTGGGGGGCACTGTATTGGATTTTTGTTGTGTAGAACTGAATCGTGTCCATCTACTTCTTCTTCATCTTCGATCATGGGCTGCAACTCCCATGTTCACTCGTATATACACGAGTGGGCTTTTACATGCATGACCGTTTTTAACCCTGCCATGTAGGCAGCCGTACTCGATTTTTGGGGGTACTGTCCAGCTACAACCTGCAGAACAGCTGAGGAGGTGACTGATGTCCTGACTATCTGGGGTAGAATTTGATTAAGGTGGAGAGTGTCTTGCCCAAGTTAAATCCCCACTCTCCTGGCCAAGAAGGCTTTAGGGCAGTGGAGTTGGAATCGTGCCCAAAGGCTAGCTAGCCCACAAGGCTGCTGCATAAATAGCCAGTGAAATCTTGCCTCCTTCCAAAAGACTAAGCCATAAATAAATTGACAGTACAGTGGATAAACCATTGATCATACAGCTCTCACTTTGCTATTGGCCCAACTGAAAGTTTGTGTCAGTCTGATATTAGCCGAGTGTTTTTCACTGTTCACAAACACCATCACTTTCCTTTCTGGGAAAGACAAAGGTTAAGATCTATTATCAAATGTAGTTCACATGCTTTGTTTTGTGTGTGTGGTTTTTTTTGTTTTGTTTTGTTTTGTCTGTTTTCGTGCATGTGTTTATTTTCTTTCATAGTAAATACATTATGTGAACAAAAGAAATAGGCATGACTGTTGTGAGTTATAAAAAAAAAAAAAAAATCTTGATAAGTACTGTTAATCCACCCACTCCCAAATTCTCTTTCATCAGTAGGGATTGTGTGTGAGACGACTGTGCCTCTCTTGTCGTTTGTTGCTACTACTTTCAGATGGTCATTACATTGTTTTAATCTAATTTCTTAAGGAATAGGATAAGATAACATTTTATGCATCAGTTTATAACACATGATTGCGATACAGCTTGCACATGCATCTTCCTCATTGAGATTGCAAGTTTACAAATATGGAGGTTTACACCCACAAACATATTTATGCAACCATGACCACTGCAGTACAATGACGGGCATGCTGCATTCAGTTTGACATGACTATTTCATCAGAGCCCTTCAAGGCCGGTACTGACAGTTCACTTTGTGTGCATCATTTTTTCCTCATGGCATCTGCTGGTTAACAGTGATGGCTCAGCTTCAGAAAGAAATCATGCAGCATTATGTAACACACAGTGTGTTGTTTGTGAACAAGGTGTGGTGTGTCTTGAGGTGTGTGTGAGTGTGTGTAGGTTTGTGTGTGTGTGTGCAGGCATTTGATTGTTTCTAATTTTGTGGGGGTGGGGCTGTGAACACACATCATAATGTGGAAATTTTACACACCCAATTCAAAGCAAGTCCATTCAAACAGGTGTGAGGCATGGTGTGGAAAAATATCTACCTCTAAGCAGAACATATTTGAGTAAGGTCTGAGTATTGTAAACTCATTTGGTACATGAATATATACTAAAAGGCTGAGAATGCCTTTGTTCAATGGATGTTTACTCTTTATGCCTTGCTAGATGAGAAATATATGGTTATGAGCGTTAAAAGGTAACAGAGTGAGCAATAAGTACAGATGGGACACAATTGTTCAGGCAGGCAGAGGTCTAGATAGTGTAGTGGAGGGTGTACACTATTGGAAAAAGCCTGTGGAATAACACACGTTTTTGATGAGTTATACTGTGAGTCAGTTTTACAGGTTATGATGAAAATGCATATCTACATCATGGTTACGTAATTGTGAATCCTGCATTGGTGGTGTAGACCGTCAGCCCATACAACTTCTATGCACCACAGTCATTATTTGTCAATGTTATTGGTTGTGCTGAATAAATTGAATGCCATTTGATTTTTTCTCAGTATATGTATGAATTGTGTTGTACTGATTGAGAAAAAAAAAAAGACTTCTTTGTCAGAGGAAAAAATAAATGAAAATGCAGGGTGTGGTGTGTGTTGACAGGTGATAGCCACAGTAGTGAGACAGATTTACAGCAGGGACAGTCGCCGACCATTCTGCATGCATGGTCACTGGCTGGCCCCCAATATCAGTGTGGAATCCGACAAGGTGAGAGAGAGTGAGTGGCCATGATGGGTTGGTAGAGGTTTGGTGAAGAATCTGTGATCTGTCCATGTAAAAAAAAACATCAGAAAGCTTGCAGAGACCATTCCAGTTTGGAGTTAAAAAACAAGTCTGTCTGAATGGTTTTTTTTTTTTTTTAACATGTAGTTTGGAATAAGAGAAAAGGATGATAGTCTGGAATAAGAGAAAAGGATGATATTGTTGTCATGATTGTAGTTTAAAATAAAATCATTTAGACAGCTTTGTAACATATGGCCGTAGTTTTGCCAGAATTATCAGAACAGACCTGCTGTCGGTAGCTGAAGAAAGAGCAAGTTTATGTAGAGCATGTGCTTTACTCTAGAATATTTTTTGTTCACTGCATGTAGCTGCTGTAGACAGCTTTTGTTGATAGCATATATTTCCTTTCCAAAGCTCCTTTGTTTTTTGAATCTGCAGCCGTTACGTATCTATGATGCCCCAAATGGATTGTTTCAACGGCGGCCTTTTGCTGATCATAAACCCCTGACCAAAATGAATCCAGGTAAGTCAGATGTATAGTGTACATTGTTTAGACGTATTTACTTCTGCATTTCCATGGTAACTTTCCATTAGCGTTATAGTCTTGAACTATGCTTGTAATTTACACTAACATTCTTTTTTTTCTTTTTTTTTTCTTTTTTTTAAGAGAGAAAAATTCATGGTTTACTTTTCATCAAGTTCTTCTCTTGAAAACCAGAGTCAAAGTAAGTGTTTTGAAATAAGTAAAGAGATAAATCTCAAAATATGTCAATAAATGAATAGCTCTTTCAAAGGTTTGTTTCCTGTCAGTATTGTGGCATGAAGGTATTTGCATTTTTTATAAGAAATGCCCCTAAGCAATTTTAAGAAACATCTGGGATGCCATAGTATTAGCAGGGATCATTTGAATGGGTATGTGACGGATGTATGTCAAGTAAGAGTGCAGTGTTGGAACAGAGTGAAGTAACTAATGTATGTGAAGTTAGAATCAGTGAGGTGAGGGCTAGTTCTTAAGCTGTACGAACCTGTAATTCACTGCTTTTTTCAGTTAGTCATAGTCCCTCACTCTCTTCCTCTAAAAGAAATCTAAAGACATTCCTTTTCAAGCGTTCTCTGCATAATTAAGGCACTCCATTCCATATCTGTTTTCTACAGATCCATGTCTTATTCCTTCTGTGCATGTGCTTTATTGTGTGCGTTCATGTGTGTGTGTGTTCTTCAGTGCTTTATGCGTGACTGACATGTTACTGTAATGTGATTTGAGAAGTTTGAAAGTGCTATATAGATATACTGTTGTTATTATCACAACTAAGAGTTGCGTGTGACAGGGGAGAACCAGCCACCTCTCACCAGTCGGGAAGTGCGCAGTCTGCTGATCCTGACGGAGCTCCCCTTCGTCGTCTCCTTTGAGGACAGAGTCCGGGTCAGTACACAGCTTTCTGCTTCACACACGTACACACCACTAGAGTAGTGCTTTACAGGGTCAGTACACAGCTTTCTGCTTCACACACGTACACACCACTGGAGTAGTGCTTTACAGGGTCAGTACACAGCTTTCTGCTTCACACACGTACACACCACTAGAGTAGTGCTTTAACAGGGTCAGTACACAGCTTTCTGCTTCACACACGTACACACCACTGGAGTAGTGCTTTACAGGGTCAGTACACAGCTTTCTGCTTCACACACGTACACACCACTAGAGTAGTGCTTTTACAGGGTCAGTACACAGCTTTCTGCTTCACACACATACACACCACTAGAGTAGTGCTTTAACAGGGTCAGTACACAGCTTTCTGCTTCACACACGTACACACCACTGGAGTAGTGCTTTTACAGGGTCAGTACACAGCTTTCTGCTTCACACACATACACACCACTAGAGTAGTGCTTTAAAAGGGTCAGTACACAGCTTTCTGCTTCACACACATACACACCACTAGAGTAGTGCTTTAAAAGGGTCAGTACACAGCTTTCTGCTTCACACACGTACACACCACTGGAGTAGTGCTTTACAGGGTCAGTACACAGCTTTCTGCTTCACACACGTACACACCACTGGAGTAGTGCTTTAACAGGGTCAGTACACAGCTTTCTGCTTCACACACATACACACCACTAGAGTAGTGCTTTACAGGGTCAGTACACAGCTTTCTGCTTCACACACGTACACACCACTGGAGTAGTGCTTTACAGGGTCAGTACACAGCTTTCTGCTTCACACACATACACACCACTAGAGTAGTGCTTTAACAGGGTCAGTACACAGCTTTCTGCTTTTACACACATACACACCACTAGAGTAGTGCTTTACAGGGTCAGTACACAGCTTTCTGCTTCACACATGTACACACCACTAGAGTAGTGCTTTAACAGGGTCAGTACATAGCTTTCTGCTTCACACACATACACACCACTAGAGTAGTGCTTTAACAGGGTCAGTACACAGCTTTCTGCTTTTACACACATACACACCACTAGAGTAGTGCTTTAACAGGGTCAGTACACAGCTTTCTGCTTCACACACGTACACACCACTAGAGTAGTGCTTTACAGGGTCAGTACACAGATTTCTGCTTCACACACGTACACACCACTAGAGTAGTGCTTTACAGGGTCAGTACACAGATTTCTGCTTCACACACATACACACCACTAGAGTAGTGCTTTAACAGGGTCAGTACACAGCTTTCTGCTTCACACACGTACACACCACTAGAGTAGTGCTTTTACAGGGTCAGTACACAGCTTTCTGCTTTTACACACATACACACCACTGGAGTAGTGCTTTACAGGGTCAGTACACAGCTTTCTGCTTCACACATGTACACACCACTAGAGTAGTGCTTTAACAGGGTCAGTACATAGCTTTCTGCTTCACACACGTACACACCCCTGGAGTAGTGCTTTACAGGGTCAGTACACAGCTTTCTGCTTCACACACGTACACACCACTAGAGTAGTGCTTTACAGGGTCAGTACACAGCTTTCTGCTTTTACACAGATACACACAACTAGAGAAGTGCTTTAACAGGGTCAGTACACAGCTTTCTGCTTTTACACACATACACACCACTAGAGTAGTGCTTTACAGGGTCAATACACAGCTTTCTGCTTTTACACACATACACACCACTAGAGTAGTGCTTTAACAGGGTCAGTACACAGCTTTCTGCTGTTACACACATACACACCACTAGAGTAGTGCTTTAACAGGGTCAGTACACAGCTTTCTGCTGTTACACACATACACACAACTAGAGTAGTGCTTTAACAGGGTCAGTACACGTGTCCGTTCTTGTACATGACAGTCAGTATCAGTTCGTGTCTTTTCATCTGCACACACAGAATGGGAGTAGTGCTTCTGCAGATGATAAAATGTCTTGTTTTTGACTCCGCTTTATCAGTGATTCCTTTCAAACTGTGCAGCCCAAGTCTCATTCACAGTGATTTAGCAAGTGTTGGGACACATTTTCTAGGTAATGGTCCATCCGCTTCAGCTCACTGTAAACATAACTTTGAGTCGAATAACAGTATTATGAATAATGGCATAAATGACTGAAAGAGGACAGTGGTATTATGTCTTTGACATGTTCTTGTTGCTGTGTATAATGTGAACATGTCTGTGCATGTTTTAGATCCTGCAGCGACTGATCCAGGGTGACCTGAAGGACCACCAGAGGGACCCCTGGCATGACAGTGTGGGGGGCGGTCTGCATCTGCACATCCGTCGGCCCTACATCTACGAGGACTCCTTTGAGAAGCTGTCCCTCACTAATGGTGTGTACACTGCTCTGCTGGGGGTAGCTGATGTTGTTTGTGGGCTTATCTTTTGATTTGAGATGCCAATATGAGGATGATGTCTGTGTGTGAGTAGGATGTCTGTATGTGAGGTGACTGTGTGTCAGGATGATGTCTGTGTGTCAGGTGACTGTATGTCCGGGTGATGTATGTATGACAGGATGATGTCTGTGTGTCAGGATGATGTCTGTGTATGAGGTGACTGTCAGGATGATACCTGTGTGTCAGGATGATGTCTGTGTGTCAGGTGACTGTATGTCCAGATGATGTCTGTGTGACAGGATGATGTCTGTGTGTCAGGTGACTGTGTGACATGATCATGACTGTGTGACAAGATGATGACTGTGTGTCAGGTGACTGTGTGACATGATGATGACTGTGTGACAGGACGATGACTGTGTGACAGGATGATGTCTGTATGTCAGAATGATGTCTGTGTGACAGGATGTCTGTGTGTCAGGTGACTGTGTGTCAGGATGATGTCTGTGTGACAGGATGTCTGTGTGTCAGGTGACTGTATGTCCAGATGATGTCTGTGTGACAGGATGATGACTGTGTGTCAGGTGACTGTGTGTCAGGATGATGTCTGTGTGACAGGATGATGTCTGTGTGTCAGGTGACTGTGTCAGGATGATGTCTGTGTGTCAGGTGACTGTCAGGATGATACCTGTGTGTCAGGATGTCTGTATGTCAAGATGTCTGTATATCAGGATGATGTCTGTGTATGAGGTAACTGTCAGGATGATATCTGTGTGTCAGGATGATGTCTGTATGTCAGGGTGATGTCTGTGTATGAGGTAACTGTCAGGATGATATCTGTGTGTCAGGATGATGTCTGTGTATGAGGTAACTGTCAGGATGATATCTGTGTGTCAGGATTATGTCTGTGTGTGAGGTGACTGTATGTCAGGATGATGTCTGTGTTTGAGGTGACTGTCAGGATGATATCTGTGTGTCAGGATTATGTCTGTGTGTGAGGTGTGAGGTGACTGTGTGTCAGGATTATGTCTGTGTGTGAGGTGACTGTGTGTCAGGTTGATGTCTGTGTGTGAGGTGACTGTGTGTCAGGATTATGTCTGTCTGTGTGTGAGGTTGATGTCTGTGTGTGAGGTGACTGTGTGTCAGGATGATGTCTGTGTGTGAGGTTGATGTCTGTGTGTGAGGTGACTGTGTGTCAGGATTATGTCTGTCTGTGTGTGAGGTTGATGTCTGTGTGTGAGGTGACTGTGTGTCAGGATGATGTCTGTGTGTGAGGTTGATGTCTGTGTGTGAAGTGACTGTGTGTCAGGATGATGGCTATGTGTGAGGTGAGTATGATGTTGGTTTTTGTGAAGAGTCAGGGAACAGCTTTGTGCCAGTATGTATAAAAGCCGTCTTGCCGTGCAACTGGAAGGAAGATAAACATCGTATTCCTCTGACTTGAACACTTGTCAAGGACTGAATAGTGGATAAGAAAAAAATAAATAAATGAAAAAAGAAAATTTGCTGAGACCATCTGTGGGTTTTGTGAGTCCTTTGCATGTTGGGCTGTTCTGCCAGACAGGCATCTGCCTAGCGGATGTTTAGCATATATGGATTTATCTGAATGCAGTGACACCCCCTGGAGAATCTGAAACTGTGTATGTGTGTGTGTGTGCCCCCTCAGCGCCGGACATGAAGGTGAAGATGCGTGTGCGCCTGGTGAACGCGGCGGGGCTGGACGAGGCAGGCATCGATGGGGGGGGACTGTTCCGGGAGTTCCTGTCAGAGCTGCTGAAGGAAGGCTTCAACCCCAACCGGGGGTTCTTCAAGCTGACGGCCGACGGTCTGCTGTACCCCAATCCCCAGGCCAGCCTGCTGGCGTCAGACTTCCAGGACCACTTCTTCTTCCTGGGCCGTGTGCTGGGCAAGGTGGGTGGGCGGGCGGGGCTTAGTGGGTGGGGCTCACAGCTCTCACACCTTAATAGGATTTGACAGTGTCTGACATTGTGAGGTGTGAATTGGTGCCTGACTTTTTGATTGGGGAAGGTTTAAAGCTGCGGAAGGAGAGGATTAGTCCCTCCCACCTCCATATGTTGAGTCCTTGTACAAAGTGAATACGAATTCACTGCCTCTTTGGCTGTAGAAGACAATTGGACCTTTGACTTTTACCCTTTTTTTAATCATATCATGAAAATACTGGGTCATATTGAGAATGCACAGTGTCCCTATGATAGGCTTGAAGCACGTCTAAAAAATCATGAGTGCAATTTTGAACACTTTTTTTTTTGTAATGCAAACCAAGGAATTAATGCAAACCAAGGAAAAACTATCAAAGTAGATGACAAAAATTCAACCCTCGGTTGATTTTCACTTGTTTACACACATGTACACACACTCGTATACATAGTTTGCAACAATACAAACATGCATGATGTCACTGAATACATGAAACAGAGTGATTTGTAATTTGATTTTTCTCACAGAGACCGTTGGCAATGACAAACATAGTCTGATACATTTACATTATTTTACATAGTAACTTGCACACACATGCCTGTGCAAGCATTGTTACGTGTGCTGAAGGCATACACACTTGATGAATAACTAAGATGAGATGTGTGTGTGGAGACTGCAAAACACACCTTGACAGACAGTGAAGCTGACCCCAACTTGTATTGAATGCTGTGCCTTCCCCTCGTGGCAATGCCAGGGCTCTTTCAACACAATGAGTATCCCACCTTTGGAAATTCTGTGCTGGAAATTTCCTCTTTTCTACTACTCTCTTTTTTCTGGCTTTTTTCTTTAACTTTTTGTTTTCTCTTGCTTTCTTATTTTCTGCCTTGCTCGTCCATTGACCTGTATTTTTTTTCTAGAAGCCTTGACTGTTTTTGTCCTTTCCTTGATTTGATAACTGGGCATTCTTATTTTGTTGTGTTCTTTTTTGCACCTAAGACGAATGAGGTGCCAGTTGGCATTTTTCGTTTTTGTGTGGTTGTTATTATGTATTATTTTGAGTATTATGTATCATTACGTTTATCTTCGGATGGGTTTTTTTATACTCCTCTGACGAAAATTGATGGAATGGTCAATGTCAGAGGCTTGTCTTAAGTTTCTGTGAATGATTGTGACCGTACTTGTGTCTAAATTTCTTTTCCTTTTCTTTTCTCCCCTCCAGATTCTGACAGGAACAATATTTACATAACAGTTTTTCAGCCCTGATATTAGCCCTGTGTGGTTGGATGGCTGTTAGCAATGAATGATGATATCGATACTTATACAGCGCCTATCCTCGGTCGGAGACCAAGCCTTAAGCACTTTACAAACTAGGGGTCAACTGCACAACAGGCTGCCTACCTGGGTAGAGCCAGCTAATGGCTGCCATTGGGCGCTCATAATTTGTTTCCTTTGACTTTAACTTTTCAGACACATTTCAGGCACGCACACATAAACACTCAGACAGACATGTAACATTTTATATGTATGACAGTTTGGTTTATTTACCCCGCCATGTAGGCAGTCATTCTCTGTTTCCAGGGTTGTGCATGCTGGTTATATTCTTGTTTACATAAACCACTGCACGCTGACATGGATCACAGGATCTTTAACATGCATATTTGATCTTCTGAATGCGTATACACACAAAGGAGTTCAGGCACTGGCAGGTCTGCAGATATGTTGACCTGAGAGATTGGAAAAACCTCCACCCTTTACCCACCAGACGCCATAACTGAGATTTGAACCTGGGACCCTCGGATTGAAAGTCCAACGCTTTAACCACTGGGCCATTTCGAGGTGAAAGATCTGTATAGAGAGAGTGGTGTGTGTGGGCAGGCATTGCTGGAGAACATGCTGGTGGAGATGCCGTTTGCCTCGTTCTTCCTGTCCAAGATCCTGTCGCACCGCTCGGCCAACCTGGACATCCACCACCTCCAGTCCCTGGATCCCGTCATGTACAAGTCAGTGTCTGGACCTCTGGGTGTCTGTTGGTCTGTGCTGGTGCGTTTGGTCTGTGATGGTGTTTTGGTCTGTGGTGGTGTGTGTTGGTCTGTGGTGGTGTATTTTGGTGTGTAGTGGTGTACGTTGGTCTATGGTGGTGTATGTTGGCCTGTGGTGGTGTATGTTGGTGTGTGGTGGTGTAAGTTGGTCTGTGCTGGTATGTTTTGGTCTGTGGTGGTGTTTCGGTCTGTGGTGGTGTATTTTGGTGTGTAGTGGTGTACGTTGGTCTATGGTGGTGTATGTTGGCCTGTGCTGGTGTGTGTTGGTCTGTGGTGGTGTATGTTGGTGTGTGGTGGTGTAAGTTGGTCTGTGCTGGTATGTTTTGGTCTGTGGTGGTGTATTTTGGTGTGTAGTGGTGTATGTTGGTCTGTGGTGGTGTATGTTGGTGTGTGGTGGTGTATGTTGGTCTGTGGTGGTGTGTGTTGGTCTGTGGTGGTGTATTTTGGTGTGTAGTGGTGTATGTTGGTCTATGGTGGTGTATGTTGGTCTGTGGTGGTGTATGTTGGTCTGTGGTGGTGTATTTTGGTGTGTAGTGGTGTATGTTGGTCTATGGTGGTGTATGTTGGTCTGTGGTGGGATGGGTTGGTCTGTGGTGGTGGGGTGGGTTGTTCTGTGGTGGGGTGGGTTGGTCTGTGGTGGGGTGGGTTGGTCTGTGGTGGTGTGTGTTGGTCTGTGGTGGGGTGGGTTGGTCTGTGGTGGGGTGGGTTGGTCTGTGCTGGTCAGTGGCGGGATAGGGGTCATTGGACCTGTCATGAAACAGTCGTGTCCTGGATATGGTTGGTCACACCATGGTGCAAGTCTGTTTGATATATTCCTGATGGGTGTGTGTGTGTGTGTGTGTGTGTTGGTGCAGGAACCTGCTTTTCCTGAAGAACTATGAAGGGGACGTGTCTGACCTGGGCCTGGACTTCACTGTGGTTACTGATGACTATGGAGCCACCAAGGTCAGTGGCTGTTATTTTCTTTTTGTCTTTTTGCTGCCCCATCATTGCACCATTTTGAGTGGCATTACTCCCACACCGCTCATTCCAAGTCCCCCATACACAGCCACACCTGGGTTCATTGGTCGCAGTTACCCAGCGTTGGCAGTCCACAGGGAACCATTGATGTTAGGTCACCAGGCCACACACCAAAGGAAACCCTGCACTGCTGCCTGAATCACTTTCATTGTATCAAGTAGTGCCTGTTCTGATTAAACATGCATAGAACATCACGTACTACTGGCGACAATAACCACTTTGTCGTGGAGCCAGACTGAGTGAACGCCTCCCCCAGAGTGGAGACCATCACCACAACCCTCCAGTGGCTCTCAGCCTGACCACATCTCACTGTTTTTTTTTGAAGACATTGTGTGGTTTGTTGTATCCTGGATGTTTGTTGCTTTTTTAATACCAAATGGGGAGTGCACACAGTGTGATGGTTAAACGATAAGTGGGATCATTGGTCAGATTCTGCAGTAGAAACTAAAGGTTTTTTGTTGTTTTGTTTTGCAATGAAATAATTGCAGATATGCCTAATTAATTATGCCATGTAATGAAGTGTAGTTGATGGTCAGTAAAGCGGAAAGTTTTTCATTGCCCTCAATTACATACTTCTTATTCATGTGAATTTATAAATGACCTGTGCACAGATGGTAGATCTGAAGCCTGGAGGTCACCAGATAGCTGTGACCAAGGACAACCGCATCGAGTACATCCACCTGATGGCTGACTACTTCCTCAACAAACAGGTAGACCACGTCCACAGGATGTCCAGGGGGGGGGGGGGGGGGGGGGGTTGTGGAGAGGAGTGGGTGGGGGGAAGGGGCAGCAAGGGCAGTGAGATCCTGGCACAGCCTCTGTTAGAGCAGTGTTTCGGGACCCCTTTTTTTCATTACAAACCTCTCTGCTGAACTGTTTGAAGATAACATGTTAGGATAAAAGTTAGAACAATCAAATGACAAGAGATGAAATGCAAAGATCAAATTAAATCTTGTAGCTCATAGCCCAGCCGAGCACAAAATGACCATTTCAGTGCTGATCACCCAAAATGCAAAAGAAAAAAAAAAAGATAAATAAGTTTTTAATGTAGCCATTTGCTGCACAGGTTGCTGGAATGGTAGACGTCTGCTTGAAAAGAGAACGCTGCTTATGTGAACAATAGGGAGGTAATGATTATACTCAAGGGGACCTACTTGCCGCAGATACTTTCAGTTTCTCAATTTGGGCGTAGTGGCATCTTTGCACAGGACAGGAATCAGACCCCTGCCGGAGTGTGCACTATTGGGTCGCAATACAGAATGTTGAACTAAACATTTGTGTGGGGGGGGGGGGATTGTGGGAGGGGGAACATGTCATTTCCGGTGTGTTGCTGTGTGGTAGAAAACAGGGACTGTGTGTGTGACTGTGTGTGTGTGTGTATGTGTTCAGATCCGGCAGCACTGCAACAGTTTCCGTGAGGGGCTGGCGGATGTGATCAAGCTGGACTGGCTGCAGATGTTTGGCAGCCACGAACTGCAGGTCCTCATCTCAGGTGCCGCCATCCCCATCGACATCAACGACCTCAAACGACACGCCAACTACTCAGGTACACACCCCTGTCCGGGCTTGGGAGAGGGAGGGGGGGGGGGGGGGGGGCAAGGGCAAGAAGAGGGAGGGTGGTTGTTGATAGCTGATGAGACGTGGCTGTGGCAGGCAGGCACATACACACCACTCCCATCAGTCTAGATGGACTCCTACAGGGCAGATTCCTGTGACTAGACGGCTTTGCTTTCCACCACAAAACACAGCGTACTGATTCACACAAAGCAGCATACTGTGTTTACAGGGAAGTGTGATGATGTGTTGTCAAGTGGCTAATCAGACACCCGTGCGGTGATCATGATGTGTTAGGGAGACACTCGTGTGATGATTTTTTGTTAGAGGGTCACTCATTTGATGATTGTGATTTGTTTTGGGGTCACCCATGTGATGATTATGTTGGGTGGTCTCCCATGTGGTGATTGTGATTTGTTAGAGAGTCAACCATGTGGTAATTATGTTTTGTTAGGGGGTCACCAGCGTGGTGATTGTGATGTGCAATGATGTGTTGACAGGTGGCTACACAGACTCCCATGTGGTGATTGTGATGTGCGATGATGTGTTGACAGGTGGCTACACAGACTCCCATGTGGTGATTGTGATGTGCGATGATGTGTTGACAGGTGGCTACACAGACTCCCATGTGGTGATTGTGATGTGCAATGTGTTGACAGGTGGTTACACAGACTCCCATGTGGTGATTGTGATGTGCAATGTGTTGACAGGTGGCTACACAGACTCCTATGTGGTGATTGTGATGTGCGATGATGTGTGGACAGTTGGTTACACAGACTCTATGCAGTGATTGTGATGTGCAATGATGTGTTGACACGTGGTCACACAGACTCCCATGCGGTGATTGTGATGCGCAATGATGTGTTGACAGGTGGTTACACAGACTCGCATGCGGTGATTGTGATGTTCTGGGAGGTGGTGTCTCAGTTCACGGACACACAGAAAAGTCAGCTGCTCAAGTTTGTCACCAGCTGCTCCCGACCCCCCCTGCTGGGCTTCAGGGTAACTAACTCTTCTTTCCCTCCTGCTCTCCCTTTCTTCTTGTGTGTGTATATGAAACGCTGTCTTGTCTTTCTCTGAATGTGTCATTGTCTATGTTTCTTTCGCTCTCTCTGTCTCTTTGTCTTTTTAATAGGTTACTTAGCTCGCAAAATATTTTAAGCAATATATTGCATATAGTATTATTTAGCTCACAAAATGTTTAAGCAATTTATTCCATATAATACTTTGTTGTTCAGAATCTTCATATGGTGGGCACCGATTGTCAACAGCAAAGTAAGAGCTGTATGATAAATTGTTTCTCCACTGCAGTGGGAATTAATTTACAGCTTAGTCTTTTGTGAAGGACTGTGACTGTCAAACTGGGAGGCAAAATTACACTGACTCTTAGTGCTGCAGCCCTGGGGGCTAGTTGGCCTTTGGGGACCATCCCAGTGCTGCCTGTCCTAAATCTTTCTGGCTGAGTGAGTGGGGGTTAACTTGAACAAGATGCTCTCCACTTTCAAAAAAATTCTAGCCCAGATAGTCAGGAATGCAATTGCCTCCTCTGCAGTTCTTATGGTCATAGTTGGACAGGACTGACTATCCTATATACAAGTGCGTCCCATGAAACAAATGTGTATTCAGTTCTGTATGGCTGCATACAACATATATATTTAGCTTTGTTTTGTGACACTAGTTCTCTTTGTTTTGTCAGTGTTATACTTTGTTGTTGTTGTTGTTTGTTTGTTTTATTTTTGATGGTGCTGTTATGCATTTGAGATAAGAATGGACATTTTAACCAACTCTGATGATATAACTACCGGTAATCTCTGTGACGTCATAACTCCAATGATGTCACTAATCCCTAACATAACAGTGATATCACTAAGATCGTTGACATAACCCCAGTGACATTTCCAATCACTATGACACCATGACTTCAGTTTCATCACTTACCCTTGACATCACAACTGTGATGAAATCATTGACCCTTTTGACAAAGTAGCTGTCAAGGTATGAACCACGGCATATATCATCACTAGATCTGTGGCATCAATAATGCATTTTTTCACTAACTGCTATGACATCACTTACTTTGATGATACTACTGATCCTTGTTACATCATATCTAATAACACCACTGACCCATCACTGACCCCCAGTGACATCACAACTCCAGTGATGTCAGTAACCTTTGTGTCAGCTGATGACATCACAAACTTCATAACTCCAACAACATCATCAACACTTCTAACATCATAACTCTAATGTCATCACTAACTCCAATGACATAACTCCAACGACATCACTAAATTCCAGTGACATAACTTTGATGACATTGTCATGTAATAACTTCAGTGACATTGTTAATACCTGTGACATCATAAATCCAATGGCATCAATAACCCCAGTGACATAACACCTAATCCCTATGATGTCTTAGCTCATTACAGTTTGCCGTCAAGGCAAAGTTATCTTCATATTCAAGACGCGGGGTGCCTGCTGGCAGCTAACCCATCGTCTATAAAAAAAATTTTAAAAAATTTTAATCCTGATGATTCCCTTCTACGTATGTTTTACTTCCCACCACACCACAGTTCAGAGCATTGTTGAGGGAGTGCTATCTGCAGTGGGTAGTCGCTATGGCAGGTAGTAAGGGTAAATTGCCTTCGGGTTTGTAGACCCGCAGGTAGGCCCTTGTCTTCCTGAATACTGTATATTGGTTACCCTCAGGCAGTTTACCTTGACTCAGGCAGACTGCCAGGAACACATTCACCTGCAAGCACAATGGTCTCTTGAAGACGACCCCTGACGATACGTTAACTCCATTGACATAGCACAGCCTGTCCTGACTGAGCGGTGTGATGACAGCATGATGTGTTGTGTGTGTGTGTGGACAGGACCTGTACCCAGCATTCTGTATCCACCATGGGGGGCCTGACGACCGCCTGCCCACAGCCAGCACCTGCATGAACCTGCTGAAGCTGCCGGAGTTCAAGGATGAGAAGACGCTGCGCACCAAGCTGCTGTACGCCATCGAGTCTGGCGCCGGCTTTGAGCTGAGCTAGGCCCCCTGCCCCTCTGTTTGTCTGCTGCCCCTTGCATTGTTTGGGGATATACATAGCTGCCATCAGGAAGAGGGAGAGAGGATGGATGAATGTGTGTGTGTGTGGTGTAGCAATATGTGTGAACATTGCAGTGTGTGCGTGTGTGTGGTGTAAACAGTGTATGTGGATAGGTAGCAGTGTGTGTATGGACATAGCAGTGCATGCATTTGTTTGGTGTTGCAGTGTGTGTGTATGTGAAAGGGTAATGGTGTGTTAATGTATGATTGGGTATAGTTCATTGCAGCAGTGTCATAATGATGATGATGCATGCATATGCACTGCTAGTGTGTTGGCCATCAGGAGGGGGAGTGAAAAACTCCTGTCAGTAACTGTCAAGAGATAGTAACCAGAAGATGGTGTGGCCTCTGTGATAATCTTTTCCTTCATGTGCTGTGTCTTGGGCACAAATGGAGTCTGGCAGAGCCCGTCCCTCTCTGACTTGACCATGGCATTGCACAGCACCAGATGGAAATACACTCCTTCATGTTTCAACAGCAGTACCACCTCCATCCCTTCTCCTGCCCTTCCCAGTTTATTAATCTGTTACGGAAGTGAAGCATTGTCAAGCATGGTTCTCACCAGCAGTTCAGAGGATGTAGGATGGTTAGCACACAGCTGAGTTGGAAGGCTGGTCAGTAGTGGGCGGAGAGGGAGGGAGTTTCAGGGTGGTGACAGACAAAAATGTATCAGCTGGTTTTCTTGGTCTTTGGCCTTTTTTGTGTGTGTGTGTAAACTTTAGAACAAGACATTTTGCAATGCGTTCCTTCTGAGACTTCCGAGGTGCACACATCTCTCTATCCATGGCATGAGGGGGTGCACAGAGTTAAACTCTCGCTGCATTTGGACTTTGCATACTGCCCAACTGGAATGCTTCCACTTTCCAACTGTTGGGGGGTGGGGGGGTTGTGGTTACACATGTAATAAATTTACCACTGTGCATGATTGGATGTATGACGGGTTTTCACTATGATCCCCTTTCCTTTGTGGCTGGGCGTATGCTTTTCTCAGTTTGTGTGTGTGTGTCAGAAGAAAGTTGACACAGATAAAACTTTATTAAAAGCCACTGATTGTGGTTTGTCACTGTGTGGAACAGTGGTTATATGTCTGTGTAATTTCTTCTTATTCTCCATCCCGTCCCTATGTTTGGAATCTGGCTGATAGATGGATGTGTCCATTCTTGCCATGTGTCTTCAGAGACAGACCTGTCAGAGCAGCTAACACATTGACCCCCACACTGTCATGCTGTGTCTGTCCTGTGGAAGGACCAGACTGTTAGGGCAGGTACCACCTTGACCACACAGTCACGCTGTGTCTGTCCTGTGGAAGGACCAGACTGTTAGGGCAGGTACCACCTTGACCACACACTGTCATTTTGTGTCTGTCCTGTGGAAGGACCAGACTGTTAGGGCAGGTACCACCTTGACCACACACTGTCATGCTGTCTGCCCTGTGCCCACCTGTGGAAGGACCAGACTGTTAGGGCAGGTACCACCTTGACCACACACTGTCATGCTGTGTCTGCCCTGTGCCCACCTGTGGAAGGGCCAGACTGTTAGGGCAGGTACCACCTTGACCACACACTGTCATGCTGTGTCTGCCCTGTGCCCACTTGTGGAAGGGCCAGACTGTTAGGGCAGGTACCACCTTGACCACACAGTCACGCTGTGTCTGTCCTGTGGAAGGACCAGACTGTTAGGGCAGGTACCACCTTGACCACACACTGTCATTTTGTGTCTGTCCTGTGGAAGGACCAGACTGTTAGGGCAGGTACCACCTTGACCACACACTGTCATGCTGTCTGCCCTGTGCCCACCTGTGGAAGGGCCAGACTGTTAGGGCAGGTACCACCTTGACCACACAGTCACGCTGTGTCTGTCCTGTGGAAGGGCCAGACTGTTAGGGCAGGTACCACCTTGAAGGACCAGACTGTCAGGGCAGGTACCACCTTGACCACACACTGTCATGCTATGTCTGCCCTGTGGAAGGACCAGACTGTCAGGGCAGGTACCACCTTGACCACACACTGTCATGCTGTGTCTGCCCTGTGGAAGGACCAGACTGTCAGGGCAGGTACCACCTTGACCACACACTGTCATGCTGTGTCTGCCCTGTGCCCACCTGTGGAAGGGCCAGACTGTTAGGGCAGGTACCACCTTGACCACACACTGTCATGCTGTGTCTGCCCTGTGCCCACCTGTGGAAGGGCCAGACTGTTAGGGCAGGTACCACCTTGACCACACACTGTCATGCTGTGTCTGCCCTGTGCCCACTTGTGGAAGGGCCAGACTGTTAGGGCAGGTACCACCTTGACCACACACTGTCATGCTGTGTCTGCCCTGTGCCCACCTGTGGAAGGGCCAGACTGTTAGGGCAGGTACCACCTTGACCACACACTGTCACGCTGTGGAAGGACCAGCTGTCAGGGCAGGTACCACCTTGACCACACAGTCACGCTGTGTCTGTCCTGTGGAAGGGCCAGACTGTTAGGGCAGGTACCACCTTGACCACACACTGTCATGCTGTGTCTGTCCTGTGGAAGGGCCAGACTGTTAGGGCAGGTACCACCTTGACCACACACTGTCACGCTGTGTCTGTCCTGTGCCCACCTGTGGAAGGACCAGCTGTCAGCGCAGGTGTTGTATTGTACTACTCTTTTCGTCACAACAGATTTTTCTGTGTAAAATTTGGCCTGCTCTCCCAAGGGAGAGCAAGTCGCTACACTGAAAGCGCCTCCCATTTTTTAGAATTTTTTTCTGCCTGCAATTTTTTCATTTGTTTTCCTATTGATGTGGATTTTTCTACAGAATTTTGCCAGGGACAACCCTTTCGCTGCCATGGGTTCTTTTATGTGGGCTAGGTGCATGTTGCACACAGGACTTCAGTATATCATCTTATCTGAATGACTAGCGTCCAGACCACCACTTCAGGTCTAGTGGAGGTGGTCAGGGGGTTTGCGGGGGGGGGAGCAATTACTGGCAACTATGTTACTCAAACCAGTGTGCTCAGATTCTCTGACTTCCTAGGCATGACACATTACCGCTAGGCCAACACTCCACCACATACACCTTTACCACACACTGTCATTCTGTGTTTGTCCTGCGGCCACCTCTGGAAGACCAGACTGTCCGTGAGGGAGGGGCAGTGGCCCTGTGGGAAGAACATGTCTGGTTCACCTTGCAGTGAATTAACTTTGAGTCAGTGAGAAGAAGAAGAATGGGAAGCACATTACCAAGCAACAAGGGCATTTTCATTATCTTGTTAAGACATTTAGCATTTTCCATTTGTTCTTTCTCGTTCATAACTAGTTCTCTATCAATCATCCCACCACCTCTTCCCATCACCCCACTCTCCACCCCCCAAACCCCACTGTGCACACACATTTACTACTCCCCACACCCCCTTCCACCCATCTAATATCACTTACCAGTGAAAAGACATCAAAACAAAAGAAAGGGCACTTGCATTCTGTGCTGGTTTGCAGCAAAACCTGAATTCTCTCTGGTTGTCAGCACCATCTTGTTGACTTGTGTGAAGCACTGCAACACACTGTGCAGGTTCTATTGTCTTTGTATCGTTGTTGATTTTGTTGTTGTTGTTGTCTGGGTTTTTTTCTGTTCCTGTACTTAATAGAGTTCAGGCACATCATCTTTCATTTCTGGTACACATTGTGTACCAGCCTCAAATGGGCAAACCTGCAGCCATGGCAATTTGATACTGCTGCTGATAGAAGTCGCTGGACACAAAGATATTCTTAGGAGACCGCCGCCAGCGCCTTGCAGCTGCTGGAGATGGGCGACACAGAGCTGTGTATGCCCCTGCCATGTCTGCTGGTGCTCCATGTCCCACCTTCAACCACATGTGTGCTTTGGAGTTTGGGCTACAAAGCCATGTGGGTGTCCACCGATTATAGCACCAGACATCGTCTTGGTTCCCGATGGACAACTGTGATATGATTAGTTGCTTATGAATGAGCCACTGTTAGTGTCCTTGTGCAAAGGATAAAGCAGATTGTTTTGAATCGTAGATCTACCTAAGTCGTTGATCATTACAATTATGAACATGTTGGGCTTATACCAGAGAGTGAGTTTGAGTTATGATGGTGGTGGTGGTGTTTTTGCTTTTTGTGTGTCTGTAATTTTCAGTTGTTTTTATCTACTGACACACAGGTTTGACTCTGTCTGCACTGGACCATGCAGCAAATCTTTTAGCTTTTAATAAATCTTGCTCCAGTTTAGCACATGGATCAGCACTTGTGTATTTCCCTTGTTCCCATAAGGTAGAGCTTACCAAAAGGGAAACGTTTCTGTTCTGCTGATAGTTCAGTTCCCTGGATCACTTACTGATGGTCACTATGCTGGATTTTTTTTTTTTTTTTTTTTTTTTTTTTTTGTACCCCAGTTTCACCCTTCATTCTTTTTCTTTTTAATACCTTTTGGAACATCTTTTTCTGCCCTGCTAAAGGATTGATATCTGACATTGCATTGGTGTGTGTATGTTGTGTCTGCAGTTACACCTTTTTTTCTTTTTTTTTTTAAGGGTTATTGATATCTGCATTTTTTTCTCTCTCTTTCTCTTTATAATGCTTATCACTGACTTCACATCGGAACTTATATGTTGTGTTTTCTGTTATCTCTTCATTGTCATAAATTGTATTTTGTTTTACCTTCAATTTTGGTACACACTATTGGTTTAAAAAAAAAAAAAAAAAAAAAAAAAGGGCCCCATGGCAGAACTGGTTTGGTGATGGACTTAGCATCCAGTGATCGGGTTCGAAGACCTGTTTCAGCATGGTGTTTTGCCTTTGGGAAAGGCGTTTCACTCATTTTCCTTACACCATCCAAGTGTGCATGGGTTGGAGAAGATTAAAATGGCAGAAAGAAGAGGACTGGGCCCCCACCTTCCTGATTCTGTGTCGATGGCTAAACAATGAAAATGAATTCACTGGGTTAAAGACCTTTAACCTTTTAACTGGTAAGAACCAGTGAACGAAGAAAATGGGTTCAGTGACAGGAATGGTGTAAGTGATGGTGGTGTATGGTTTTGCTTTTTTTTTTTCTTTTTCTTTTTTTAATGTTTTACGCAAAACTAGAGTAGGCTCACTAGGCCTGACGAGTGTGCAGGGTTTATGTGTAGATCAGGCTTTTTTTTGCTTTTTTGGGGGGGGGCTTTTTTTTCTACATAGCAGAACATCATGAGATGTGGTGTAGTTTATATATATATATATATGGACCAGTCTGCATGCTTTGACTTGTCCTTGGAACTGAAACTGAAGGAAAACAGGAGCTGGGGAAACGAGAGAATGCAAACTGCATGGAGGTTCACTATGAATGGCAGACTGACATTGTGTCCCAACTATTGGTTCACAACTCCCACTCCACCACCTTCCCTTTGATGGTGTCCAGTTTGAACTGGGGTGTACTGTGCTGGTTTTATTTATTTGTTTTTGTTGCTGTTGCTTTGTTGTTGTTGGTTCGCTAGTGCATGCATGTACTTTTTGCTCATGCGTCTGGTTCTTGCGTGTATCTGATTTTATTATGACTCTCTCTCTCTCCCCTTCCATCTCTCTCTTCCTTTAATGGGGAAGGGAACGAGGTTGGAAGATTAAAGATCACAGATGTAAATTGTCACAAACTTGACTGAACTGAAATAAATTTGTTATAAATACTGACAGAGATGGGTGGCAGTGTTTCTGTGTGTGTGTGTGTGTGTGATGTTTTTGTCCTCTGGACCTCTTCAGTGACAGCCGAGCAGTTGTGATGATGATGATGACAGTTGCGTAGTTGCTTTCGTTTTCTCTGCATAGGCGGATAGTAGTTTGCACAGGACAGGAATGTCAGACCCCTGCCGGAGGCTGCACTAGTTGGGTCACGGTAAGTATGTTATTTAAACATAATTTTAGATAGAAAATTTCCTTTTACATGCATTCAAATTAGGACGGCATCCAGGAGCTCTAAGCATTAACAAAAGTACACACAAACATGTATCAGTATTCCCCATTCTCTCTCACACACACACACACACAACTCGATCATCGACAGAAAAACATTAACACTATTCCCCCTTATCCTCCTCAAACACCACACACACAATCATTGACAGAAAAACATGTAACACGGTACCGTAGAATCTCTTTCATGCATATACACACATATTCACTGATGCTTCAGGAATTCTCAGCCCCACAGTCAAGTACATTTTCATTTTCTTTATTTGCAAAAGTAGAAAAATGTTAGTAAAGACCCTCACTCATAAAAAGCTGAATGAAAAATGAGAGCAAAAATGCAGCATGAAAAAGCACCAAAAGAAGTGTTAATACAATAAAAATAATAATAATTAAAACTAAAAGCTGATTGAGAGAGACAGTAATTTTATCATCCAATTTCTTGTGGGACATTTTCAGTAACAAGATAACACAGTATTTGAGCATTCAAAAAGATAAGCTTGAGCACATAAACTTGAGCATGGGTTTAATTAATTCATGATCAACTGTTTCTCTTGTTAAATTAGCAGCTTCTGTTTCCTGAAGTCCATGAAAAGATTTTCTTTAATTGTACTGTTTTATTTCAAACATTTATCACAGATCCCATCCTCTGTCTACCCTGTGTCTCCCAGCTCACCACACAACTACCAAGCCCTTTCTCTCATACCTCTTTATTTATTGGGGTATTTTTGTTGTTTTTTTAATGATAACGTTCAAATGTGAAAATTCTTTAACCCCTTGACTGCTGCTGATGAATATGCACATCACTGATGGGCATTTGCCCGAGACTGGACAGGGGTTACAGGTCAGGATGTCAGCCACCATTCTATATCTGGACTTCTTCCTTTTGGGACTGCTTTTTTTCCCCAGCAAAATCAACTGCCCCATTATTATGTAGCTGCTCAACAGGACTGAATTCAAGACAGACAATTGGATACAAAAGTACCACCCGTCAAAATATCAAAAGTAATAAATAGTAAAGAGTGGTATCTCTCTCCTTTCACAAGGTACACAATTTCAAGTCAGTGCTGCTTACGCTACCAATTCAGCTAGCACACAAAGTAATGTTTCTGATTTGAGTCTCCTAAAACTGTTCACTTCAGCACAAAGCACAACTCACTTCCTTTTAATTTTGATTCCTTCCAGTCCTCTGATATTCTCAAGAAAATTTGTAAGATCTTAGAAATCCTGACATATATATTAAAACAACCTGAAAATTGTTTCAAAAATGCTACAAACCCTGTGACATGCCCAAACCTTGATATGTATACCATTACTCATTCATAAATATGTCTGTAAGATAGTTATTTAAAAGAGCTCCATTTTAGAAAATAAATTGTAAAGTGGGACAGTGTTGGCTTGTTTTGAACACACAGCTGAAGATTTGGAGAAACATCACATGTACACAATAGCAAAGTAAACAAAATGATTTTGATAAATATTGTGTGCAGATGATGGCAAAGGAAAAACAAGCTTGACAAACATTGGGTGCACATGACAGCAAAGTAAACAAAATGATTTTGATGAACATTGTATGCACATGACAGCATTATCAGCCAGATTATTTTTAATGAACATTGTGTACTCATCAGCATGACGGTTTTGATGAACATTGTATGCAAATGACAGCATAGTCAGCATGATTTTGATGAACATTGTATGCATGAACATTTTATGCAAATGACAGCATAGTCAGCCTGATGATTTTGATTTATATTGTATGCACATGATAGCATTGTCAGCATTACAGGATACATCCTGGAAAAAAAACAAACTGTAATGACAAACAAGTAAGTCACATCCTGCTCAGAAGAGATCGACCAGACAACAGTGATGATACTGCATAGTATTCAACAAAGTATTCTGATACCCACTGCAAATATCAGGGCTGACGACCACAGTTCTTGTACAACCAGCGAAATGAAACCCTCATGTTGTCAATCTTCATTTGTACCTGGCAAAGCTTTCTGCTACGAAGCCCCTCTTGCAAGCTCAAACATGCTGAGGTTCTAAAGATTCAACACATGCAAAACTGGTAACAGTTTACAAGATGTCTCGCGTTAGCGCTAATGAAACCAGTCAATTATTGCCAAGCACAGCATTTTCACTAAAAAAAAAAAAAAAGCAGTCTGAAAGAAAGCACATGCTCCAAATGAACTCACTTTCCTGCATCAATGAGATAGTCCCCTCATGTCGTTCATAATCTGACCTTTCAGCCATCAACGAACTTCTCCATCTTCATGGTAAATTCTGTGCAAACATGATAGACAAGAGCAGATAAAACAAAATGTCACTACATCCTACCAAGACCAGTCATCATCAGTGTTTCACTTAAAATCATCCATCTATGGCAACTGATTGAATGTAGAATTATCAAATAAAAGGAAAAAAAAGTGTAATGTAAGATTCTAAAGAGGCGTTAATTTGTCTTTATCTCTACATCTCTTAAATATGTGTATGCATGTTTCTGTATCCTTATGTCTCTGTGTATCAATATTTCTGTATGTGTCTGTCTCTACATGTTTCTGTTCAAGCCTCTTAATGTGTTTGTCTGAGGAACTTACTGATTTAACATATTGCATAGACATATTGCATAACATACTGCATAAACACAGAGCTAACTTTTAAGACGTTGCATCTGAATGAACTGATACATGTTCATGTCTGCATGTGTTTATGTCTCTGTACATGTGTTTATAGTGTCTATATACAGAATGTCTGTACGTCTTTGTGTCTGAAGTGTCTATTTACAGTGTCTGTACATGTCTTTGTAGTGTCTTTGTACAGAATGTCTGTACATGTCTTTGTAGTGTCTTTGTACAGAATGTCTGTACATGTCTTTGTAGTGTCTATGTACAGAATGTCTGTACTTGTCTTTATAGTGTCTATGTACAGAATGTCTGTACTTGTCTTTGTAGTGTCTATTTACAGAATTTCTGTACATGTCTTTGTAGTGTCTATGTACAGAATGTCTGTACATGTCTTTGTAGTGTCTATGTACAGAATGTCTGTACATGTCTTTGTAGTGTCTTTGTACAGAATGTCTGTATTTGTCTTTGTAGTGTCTATGTACAGAATGTCTGTACATGTCTAAATATCTGTAGCGTCCATGTCTGCACATACGTATATGTCTCAATGGCACCTATGCATAGAATGTCTCTACATGTCTTTGAGTCTGTAGCATCTATGTACAGAATGTCCATACATATCTTTTTGTCAGCAGCATCTATGTCTCTGCACATGCATATATATTTACACGTTCTCTATGGTACCTATGCACAGAACGTCTGCACATGTCTATGTTGGTGCATACATCTACACCTCTGTAGCACCTCCATGTCTGTGAGACAGTGCTAACCCCTCTAAGCCCTTTCAAGCCAGAGTTGACCGGTGTAGCAACCTGTTTGTCCCCCCACCCCCGCCGCTGATTTCCACCCCCGGGGTCAAAATCCACCTAGCTCAGACTGCGCAGATTGTGCTGGCCGCAGTGGCAGGGGGGCGCCTTGGAGCCGAACTGACGACAGCACGGCCAGTACCGATGCTGGGAGGCGGAGCTAGAGAACGCCTGAGCCGTTCTGGCATGCAGCTCACTTGCAGCTTTCGGGTGGTACTGGCAGAGGGAGCTGAGTGCATCCTCCGCGCTTGTGAACGCCTGTCTGCAGTTGCCACACTCGTGTGTCGCTGTCCGCGACATGGTGAACCGGCCACGCTTGATCCCGGGGCGAGGCAGGGAGCGCTGGCTGTCACGTTCACGCTGCGCCTGCTCCAGCTGCCGCTCCAGGTCCCGGATCTGGTCGTCCCTGGCGGCAATCTGGTGGGCATGGCAACGGGATGGTTCACACACATGTGTCGAATAATATGTTGTGTATAATGTGTTTTGTAAAACGCCTAAAGCAGTATCGTGAATAGAGTGCTATTCAGTATTGAAAAGTAGTAGTAGTATCATTATTATTATTATTATTATTATTATTATCAATATCATTATTATTACAATTTCAATGGGTCTCCTAATCCCCTTCTGTATCCCAAACAAGTTCTTCCTTTATATATATATATATATGTATGTATGTATGTATGTATGTGTATATATATATATATATATATATATGTATGTATGTATGTATGTATGTGTATATATATATATATATATATATATATATATATATATATATATATATATGTATGTATGTATGTGTATATATATATATATATATATATATATATATATATATATATATATGTATGTATGTACGTATGTATGTATGTATGTATGTATATATATATATATATATATATATGTATGTATGTATGTATGTATGTATGTATGTGTATATATATATATATATATATATATATATATATATATATATATATATATATATATATATATATATATATATATATATAATCCCCCCTATGTATACAGAGAAGTGACACAGACAAGGTTTCAAAACAGTGCAAACTAAGATCCCATCACTATCCCTCACATAAACAATAAAACATGAAAGATAACACTTCTTCTACAAAAAAAAAAAAAAATGCTTCTTTATCTATCCAATGTGATTGTCAGCACCGCTACTGTCCAAAAATGGAGTGATGACCTGGTAGTGTAACATGTCTGCCTAGGAAGCAACAGAATCTGAGCACACTGGTTCGAATCCCACACTCATCAGTACTGTCTCCCCCTTCCCCTAGACCTTGAGTGGTGGTCTGGATGCTAGTCATTCAGACAATAAACTGAGATCCAGACTGTAGCTTGTGCTTACTGCACATAAAAAGAAAGAACCCACGGCAACAGAAGGGCTGTCCCTGGCAAAATTTAGTAGATAAATCCACTATGACAGGAAAACAAATGTACTTGAAACGTTTAAAAGGCAGGAAAAAAAGGGGGGTTGGGGTGGCGCTACGCTGTAACCACACACACTCTCCCTGCAGACAGTAGCCTGAATTTCACATAGAGAAATCTGTTGTGACAAAGAGTAATACAATCCAATCCTACCCAATACAATACAGTCCAATCCAATCTAATCCAATATGATACAATACAGTCCAATACAATACAATACAGCCCAGTCCAATCGAATCCAATATAATCTAATACAACACAGTCTAATACAATACAATATAATACAGTCTAATACAATACAATACAGTCCAATACAATACGTCCAGTACAATACAGTCCAATCCAACCTAATCCAATCCAATCAAACACAGTCCAATTCAATCTAATCCAATCCAATAGTCTAATTCAATAGTGTAATCCAATCCAATACAGTCCAATCTAATCCAATCCAACATAGTCCAGCCCAGTCTAATCCAAGCCAATACAATACAGTCCAATACAATACAGCCCAATACAACCCGATCCAATACAACCCAATCCAATCCAACCCAATACAGCCCAATACAATCCAATACAGTCCAATATAATCCAGTACAATGCAGCCCAATATAATCCAGTACAATACAGCCCAATACAATCCAATCCAATACAGCCCAATACAATCCAGCCCAATACAACCCAACCCAATACAGCCCAATACAATCCAATCCAATACAGCCCAACCAATCCAATACAGCCCAATACAATCCAATCCAATACAGCCCAATACAATCCAATCCAATACAGCCCAACCCAATACAGCCCAATACAATCCAACCCAATACAGCCCAATACAATCCAATACAACCCAATCCAATACAGCCCAATACAATCCAATACAACCCAATCCAATACAGCCCAATACAATCCAACCCAATACAGCCCAATACAATCCAACCCAATACAATCCAATACAATCCAACCCAATACAGCCCAATACAATCCAACCCAATACAATCCAATCCAATACAGCCCAATACAATCCAACCCAATACAGCCCAATACAATCCAATCCAATACAACCCAATACAATCCAACCCAATTCAACCCAATCTAATACAGCCCAATACAACCCAATCCAATACAGCCCAATACAATACAACCCAATCCAAAACAATCCAGTCCGACCCAATACCTCATCCCTCATCCTGGCCAGGGACCGGTCCTTCTCCCTATTCGCCTCCTGCACAGCGTGGACCTCGGACAGCAGAGCGTGGTTCAACAGCTCAGCCCGCCTGCTCCTCTGCTGCTCCTCAAACCACGCTATCTGGCACTGCCCCAAGGCCTGGATCAGCACCTCGCACTTCTCCTCCGCAGGCAGGGTGGCCGACGCCAGCACCCGCTGGTCGCTCCAGACGGCAGTGGCAGCGGCGCCAGTGTAACCGCTGGTGACCTCCCCTTGTCCTTCCTCCTCCCCTTCCACCTCCACCTGCCTCCTCCACAGTTGTGACGGATGCCCCGCTCTCCCTCCATCCTCCATCTCGGGGGGAACCCCCACCCGCATTCTGAAGTCGGAAGGCACAATCTGGCCGTAGAGCGGTTGTGGCGGAACTGATCCCGCACTGCGGCCATTCTCCAAGGCCTCATCGCCCTGTGTGTCTCGTAACTGGCTCTCTTGCGGGGTGGAGGTCTGCTGCTGGCGATGACGCAGCTCGTAGGTGTCAATCAGGGCGTAGGCCTGCTGTAGTCGCAGTGCCATCTCTTCACGGCTGATGCCGACATAGTCGACCCCTGCAGAAGCATGAGGGGGCGCTGTGGTGGGTCTGGGGATGGTGGGAGGGGTGACTGTGAAGGCTCCGCCTGTCTGAGCCCACATCGGATCCCTGGAAAGATGAACAACAGTGATTGTGGTTAAAGATACTGTAAGATCCTCCACCTCTCTCTCTCACACACGCACACATACACACACCTAAGTGGAGTAGTTGAGTGGTGGCATCGTCTTCACTGGTGTCCCAACGGCATCAGCGGAAGTCAAGGGATAAATGATATGTAACAGGTACTATAAGATTTGAACTTGTAAACATGCACATAATACATGTTTGCAGTGCATCCAAAAGACACATACACCAATGCGTGTAAGAACTGACGCATGAAGACACACACACACACACACACACACACACGCATCGCTTGAAACTATCCAGCCTTGCAGACTGAATGAAGAGCTTTCAAATCAATATGAGATAACTGCACACAAACGTGCCCCAAATCCTAGCAGTGAAAGGGTAAATTGTACAGGAAATATAAGACCAGAAGAACAACACAATTTGTTTGGTCAGACTCTGCAGAAAACAAACATTCCGTTCAAGATGGCAGAACCAGAGAACTGCCATTTAACACACTCTCTCTCTCTCTCTCTCTGTCTCTCTCACATACACACACACACACATGCACACACACACACACACACACACACACACACACACACACACACACTTGATTCCTCTTATGACATATGCAGTGTGCTAAGAAAGAAAGAAAATGACTGAGAATGTCAAAAAAAAAAGTCAAGAGCTCATTATGAAGTTTAGGCATTTTTGTTGTTGTTGAAGTTTAGGCATTTTTGTTGTTGTTGTTTTTTGGTGTGTGTGTGTGTGTGTGTGTGTGTGTGTGTGTGTGTGTGTGTGTGTGTGTGTGTGTAAACATCTATGCTGTGGTCATAAATACACATTCAACTATACAAGCATACTTCAGGCAAATGACAAGAATATCTTATTCTTGCTGATTTATGACCGAGCTATGTTCACTTCATGACAGCACAGATTGATTTACTGATTAAAGACATGTCTTCCGTTGTTGATAATGCTGATTCTTGCTGATTAATAATGTGTTTTCAGTTTACTATAACACTCATCATGGCTAATCAAAAACAAATAAATAAACAAAATATTAAGTCTAATCACTGTACAACACTCCCATATCAGTCACTGACATTTAACCTGGAAACGGTTTTAAATCTATCACAACTGAGGCCAGCATCAATAATAAGTCACTGTCAGGTTACATTTTATTTATTCATCTATCTATCTATCTATCTGTTGCTGACCGTTCTTGTTCAGATTTCGTCTGAAAATCCTGGTGCTTTCCAACTCCTGAAGTTCAAGGAAACATTGGTGACAACTGGGTGTGAACAATACTTGTCTCTAGGCTAGTCAATGGCTTAATCTTTTCTCTCTCTCTCTCTCAGCACACACTTCATCACAACTGATGCGTGTTTCATACAGGTCTACATTTACACAGAACCTTATTTTTCAAATGCTGAGTCCAGAAAAATCTATCACACCAACACTTACACAGAAACTATTTGAATTGCTGAGTCCAGGAAGATGTATCAGAACCTATTCCAGTTGCTGAGTCAAAAAAAATAAAAATTAAAAAATTAAAAAATCTGTACCTGCTAACGAAGCATTATGACTTGTCTGACATGGATCACATGATCAACAATGACACTTATGACAGGTCTGCATGATGTGAGACCTTCATAACTACTTAACCTCCTGGTTTGATAAGAAAACAGTTCATGTGATTGATTTCTTCTTCTTCTTTTTTTTCTTTCTTTTTTTTCCTCACCATTGATGACTTCCGTGAGTGTGAACTGGCATTCGAATAGCATGGTTTTTAATAAGTGACTAGCAGGTTACTGACATCAAAAATGGTTTTTAATAAGTGACTAGCAGGTTACTGACATCAAAAATGAAATGACTGATTGTTGCAACATTCAATGTTCAGTTTTGATTAATAACTTATCCTCTCTCTCACACACACACACACACACACACACACACACACACACACACACACACTTGTTTCTCTCTCTCTCTCTCTCTCTCTCTCTCTCCTATTTTTTCTTCTTTTTTTTCCTTCTTTTTAATTCTTTTTTTTTTTTCATTGATGGCTTGATGTAAAAAAGCAATTGTTGCTTATTCAATTTACCATCATGAAATAAAATCTTGACTTCACTTCACACACACACACACAGAGAGAGAGAGAGAGAGAGAGAGAGAGAGAGAGAGAGAGAGAGAGAGAGACAAATATACATGTAAACTTTGTAAAACACGCAGTACTCTCCCCTCAAGCCCACACCCCTACCCCAGGGAGGTGAGTGGAGGACAAAGAAAGGGGGGTGGGGGGGGTAACTGATATGAACTGATTCATCATGGGTACAGATGGTTGTATCAGAACTGATATGAACTGATTTATCATTCATCAGCATGCTTGCTTATACTGGTATGCTGCAAAACTGGGAAGGCAATGTCTAGTCATTTACTTCCTTTTCTGATGCAATGTGTAAGTAACAGGTATGGACACAATTTTCCTCAAGACTCTATCTGGCTCTCTTTGCTGAAGGCTCTCTTTGCTGAAGGCATTATAAAATGTGTAAAATCTCTCTCTCTCTCTCTCTCTCTCTCTCTCTCTCCCTCTCTCTGCACCCACCCCACCCCCCTCCTCTCAGTCTATCTCTTGTTCATGTGATTTTTAAAACTGATGATGTTTTTTGGGAGAAGAGGGGGTTGTTTTTGTTTTAAGTTTGTCTCCTTTGAATGCCACATAATTTCTGGCACTACTGTCAGCCTTCATCTTTTCAGTTTGTTTCAAGGATGCATCAAAGGCTGTAGAATGATCTGTATAATGCTACACCCTATCTGCAGGAGGAGAAAAAAAAAGAGTAGGTGAAGGGATGGGGGGTGGGGGTGGGGGGTAGTAGATCTCTGTCATGAGCTATGGACTGTACACATCATTTCTGGTGCAGCATTCAGCTTCAGTCTTTGTCAAAGAGAGCTATGGTACTGTGACTGTGTGACCATTCGTTCCAGAAATCACACCAACTGTTTCAAACAGCCGGTAATGATAAATCTAAGCAACAGCTTTTGTGAGAGTGATAATGAATTCTTATTGATCCTGTGATTTTTGGTAGGGCCCACAGTTAGTTAGCATTGTGTATTCTTTAGTAAAATCATGTTGATCCTTCGATTTTTTTCCCCCCTTCTTTTTTTTCTTTTTCCACATTTGTGTAATTTGTGTTTTGACACTTTTTGTTTATTGAAAATTGATATATTTTCTTGTCTATGAATGTCCCTCCTGTGGCAGCTGGGGGGAGGTGAAATTAACAATTCTTTTCTTGTCTTTTCATTTTTCTCTGGTTTTGTTGCTCAAAATTATCACAAGGATCTACAGAGGCTGCCATACTATGACAAGGGAGACAAAAATAAAGCAGACGGTCGACAAGGAAGGAATACATGTCTGACCTGTACAATACTGCGCAGAACAAGAATAATGCGCAGTACAGCACAGCCGACACGAGCACGCGACACCAACCAACCCATGTTCATGCGAAAACTGTATTACACCCCATGGACATGGTTAGGCCACTTCTACAAGCTGGTAGTTGTAGTGGTGGTGGTAGTAGTGGCAGTGGTAGTATCATTGTTGTTATTATTATTATTACTGTTGTGGTTATCATTATTATTGTTATTATCATTATTATTATTATTATTACTATTATTGATATTGTTATTGTTGCTGCCATTATTTATTTATTTGATTATTCATCTATGTTATAAACTCTCCTTGATTTTGGGGCTTATTTACTATTGTAACCTACTTGTTTATATTTGAAGGTCGTTTTACATGTTTTTAGTAATTTTTTATAACGAGTGAGAAATGGAGGCTGATGGCGGACGCATGGATATCTGATGCAGCTGAGACTGTGTGCTTCTGAGTGTATGCAAATCAGCTGAATGGCTTATGCATGTCTATATTTGTACTATATAGAATTTAACTGTGTGCCACCACACCAAACATCTCCATTTAAGGACAATAAATTATCTTGTGATCTTGACACTGTCTCCCTGCTTGGCTTAGTGTGACATGGAGTGACAGTGCACAATTCCAGTCAATGTCTCAGTGATGACCAGTTTTCAATAACAACTGCATGTGCTTTGACATCAGCAGTATGGTTAGGACTTTTAAGTCAGCAGTCTGTTTAGGTTAGAGACAGACAGACAGACAGACACAGAGAGAGGGGGTGTGGGGGGGGAGGGGAGGAAGGGAGTGAGAGATATGTAAGGGTGAGCAACCCCAAACAAGAAAACGAGACATGACTTTGCAGTCATATATACAGAGAGAGACTCTTTTAACAATTCTACCATATATATGTCTTATATGTATGTATACATATATATACATATATAAATACAAATTATGTTTAGATATATAAACAGTAAACAAAAATGTAAAAAAAGAAATAAAATGAATACAACCAAGTAAACAATTAGGTGAAATAAACAGAAACAGAATATTTCTAAAAGTTTTAAAAACAACATGGATTAGGAAACTATACACAGGAATGCCAAAATGGAAGAACACCATCCTTATAAACTGTCCAAAAATTAACTCATTGGATCTGTACGGCTCAAGAAAGTTTATGAATACTGACAGTAATGATTTCTGGAAAGAAACTTTACAAAAAAACAAGTAGAGTTAAAAGAAACACACGAGGTTGGACCACTCTTTTACAACAACAACTTTAAGATTGTTAACAACACAATTCACTTCAGAAACTGGACAAGCAAAAATATATTTCTGGTTAAAGATGTTGTTGATGAAAATGGGTGCTTCCTCAGTTACACATGTTTCACAGAAAATAATACAATATTCATGTAAATGATTTAGTGCATATGGGGTTGACTGGACAAAAAGTTATTTAATCACATATGAAATTCATCTTAACAACAAAACATGCAATGAAAAACTGAAAGCACTATACATAAATATCCCACATTAAGAAAGGCTCGGAAATATATCATAACATGCTCCATGATCCAGTTTCTAAATATGACATAAAATACTCTGTTAAGTGGGAGCAAAAATTAGATGTTATTGTCAACTTGGAAACTATACCGTGAAACATATATATATGTGTGTGTGTGTGTGTGTGTGTGTGTGTGTGTGTGTCTGTGGTTTCAAATTAGAATCTGTCATAAAATTTTAGTTACAGAGTTCTTTAAAAAATGAGTATTGTGATCAGTGACACATGTAATTTCTGTAAGAATGAGACAGACTCAGTACAACATTACTTATGGTTTTGCAGGTTCTCACAGTCATTTTGGAGGGATTAAGATAGCGTTTTAAAGGAAAGATGTGATAACTGCTCAAATGTTAAGTTAAACATAGAACTAGTGGCGTAGTGCTTTCTGGAAATGATAATATTGCAAAAACAGGTGAAATATTTAATCTCATTATTCTTTTAGCAAAATACTTCATCTACAGATGCAGAATAAATAAAATTTGACCATGTGTATGTCTTTTTTTTTTATAATGATTTTAGCATTATAAAGTATAAAGCTCACATCACAAGAGACTATTTCATTGTATAATTTTGGGCATAACATGTCACAAGAAAAGGATCATAATAAAGTAGAAAGATATGTACATTCAATGGAAATGTTAAACACGGTTTTTAATGGAAATTGGTGCCCATGTGTTAAACTTCTTGAAAACAATAACTCATAACAAATCATGGCAAAATACCAAAGTGTGCAATAGTTATACAGGTGTATTTGTAGGAATATGTGTGTGTATATCTAAGTGTATACATAAGGCATTATTATGTGATGGCCTAGAGGTAACGCATCCGCCTAGGAAGCGAGAGAATCTGAGGGTGCTGGTTCGAATCACGGCTCAGCCGCCGATATTTTCTCCCCCTCCATTAGACCCTGAGTGGTGGTCTGGACGCTAGTCATTCGGATGAGACGATAAACCGAGGTCCCGTGTGCAGCATGCACTTAGCGCACGTAAAAGAACCCACGGCAACAAAAGGGTTGTTCCTGGCAAAATTCTGTAGAAAAATCCACTTCGACAGGAAAAACAAATAAAACTGCACGCAGGAAAAAATACAAAAAAATGGGTGGCGCTGTAGTGTAGCGACGCGCTCTCCCTGGGGAGCGCAGCCCGAATTTCACACAGAGAAATCTGTTGTGATAAAAAGGAATACAAATACAAATATCATGACTGTGTAGTTTGGTGTACCAAGCCTTATTAGACTGCTGTTTAGATGGAGTAGGTTGTTACATACAAGGTCCCATGTGTTTAGTGGAAATCATAATAATTATGGTTCATGTTCTTTTCCTGTTGTGTTTGAGATATATTAAGTAAGCAATTCTATGCTGATGCTAAAAAATGCTTATCATTCATTATAATATTGCATTACTTTCAATATCTGATGACAGTGTTTTCACCTTGACCTTGAAAAAAAAGTGAATTAGAAAATGTTTGGGTTTTTTTTCCTAAATAAGAAGAAAAAAAAAGAAACCAACAAAATAATCCCCAATAAAATAATATGTACACATACCTTAAACAAAGAAATAGAATCTTCCACTCTTTTTTTTTTTCTTTCTTTTTTTTTTCACAACCGACTGTATTTGCCCTACCAGTGAAAACCAACCAGGATGTTGATTAGATCTTGACCTGAGTGTACACCCGTGACATGGTTTGGCAACATGCCAAGCCTCAAGCTCTCCTGACAGCTCACATTACAAGAGATTCTTTCTCTGTATAATTTTGTGCATGTCACAAAAATGGGACCACTCCTATCCAGGGAACAGAAGAAAAACACAACACTTTGGATAAAATCTTTTACAAATATGCATAACAAAATAAGAGACAGACTGTGTAGAATGAATGTACATATATTTAATATATACAAATATACACATTACTGTACATACACACACACACACACACACACACACACACACACACACACACACACACACACACACATCTTTATGTATTTACACATACACATCATTTTATTTTGACACATCTAACACTAACACACAAAAACACACACAATCTAAAAACACAAGCATCCCCACCCCCTTCACACAAAGAAACGTGTATGCACATATGTGTGTGTGTCTGTGTGGGTCTGTATGTTCATTTGTTTTGGTACAAGTCTAAAATTCATTAATTGTGTGTGTGTGTGTGTGTGGTGTCTTTGTCTGTGTGTCCATGTGTTCATTTGTTTTGGTACAAGTTTGAAATTCATTAATCGTGTGTGTGTGTGCGTGTGTGTGTGTGTGTGTGTGTTCATCAGCATGTGTGCACTGCCCACAGATTACTTCACAACTGGATTTTACAGTTGATTTGAGTAAGTAGCACGACCACTTTGTGACAGTTTCTGAGGAAGAAGTGTCAACGACATTTGTGGTCATGGAAATAACAAAGTAGACACAGCAAATTTGCACACATATACATGATTCGGGATTTATGAATAAAAGAAAAAAAAGTACGGTACTTACGTAGCTGCTAAAAAATGCGCTGTCTTGTGTTTTCGCTTCCAATCCACGTGTTGCTTCGTGCGAAACAAGTTGTCAACTAAATCTGCGTGGACTCACTTGGAACAGTGGCGAAGGCCATTGTCACGTGATGTCGACGTCATTTCGCAAAAAAATAAGGTTTGGGTTTTCCGTTGCTAAATTTAGCCTCAACAGCCCATCCCGTCCGCACACACCCACCCACACAGCCGGCACGCGCGCGCGCGCACACACACACACACACACACACACACACACACACACACTACACACACACACACACTACACACACACACACACACATTCATTTTTTTGTCTCCTCCAACCTGTTTTGTTTTCTTCTTCACGGAACTCCGCAAATTTTCATTATCCTGTGTCAGTTAATTATCATTGGTTTGTGTTTTGTGTGGTGCGTTCTGTCCAATTTCCAACTCCAAATATTCTGCATATACTGAAAGACTGTGGTGATCTGCATGAATGCTTGCACTTCTGACTGATGACATGATCAACTGGGGTTCACTGTGTTCCTACGTATCCACGATACGACCTACATCAGTTTGCTGATGATTCTGTTGAACTTGATGCGTACTGGTTATTGCCATGTTTCTAAAACGTGATGAAGGCTAGCATGTATGTTGACAACTGCCTGAACAGTTTCTGCATAGTTAGTGTGTGTGGCAAATGGAAAATATGTTATTTTCTTTGCTGCTGAAATTTTATGAGCCAGATTGAATGAGTGCCCCCCCAGAAGTGAGACACCAAATTAAACTTCAGTCACAACAAATGCTAGGCATTAGAGGCGGCAACACTGGTGACAATATTTCTATATCTGATAAAGAATGAAAAACAAATTCTAGATCTGAGATTCGTAACTAAGAGACAAGGCTGTACTCTAAGTTTCCTTTCATAATGCATCTCAGCATCAAGCAGGCCCAGGAAATACATACACCTGCAGCACTGGTCAAGAAATTTTAGCAATCCTCCAAAAGATGCCTTCTTAAAGTGGATGCCACTTTACTGTGTGGTCCCAGTCTTTCCATTTGAGTCTTCAGGGTGGCAGCTAGCTGAAAAATTCCGAAACGATTTTTTGCATCCAATGGTCTTCAAACCTGCATGCTCTCGGTTATTTGTCTGCAGCGCAAGCCACTTTACCATGCCAGAGAAGCTTTTGATGTTATCGACCGATGTTGATGTGGAGGGCAGGAAACAGAATGTTACCTTGAGGAGCACTGGCTCCTGCTTCCAAATGCCAGACAGAACAGAACCAAATCAAAATTTTGAATTTTCATTCTGCCTTAAAATCGTGGATACATGATTTTTTTTTTAAATGTGCTTAATATCTTATGCAAACATTTGCATTCGTTTAGTTACATGCTTCAATAATTCACTAAATGATCAGTTTTAACGTCAGGGAGTGTCGGAACAGCTTTCTTCTTAAGTGCACCACTGAGAGCATAAGCATAAAGAGATGTTTGTATGTGAAGCATAAAGTTGTAACAGAGTGAGAGCAAAGTTGGCAAAATGTTGAAAGCCCAAGCACTTGTTCTCTGTTCTGCCCTGGAGATGGGTGTGCCTAAAACTGTGACTGGGATTTCAGATAACTTTTTTGATGTTTAAAAATATTTATGCTCAGGCTGAAAATGTTGAGTTATGGAGTTCAGAAAGAGATTTCCGTACATATGTGAAGTTGGGGGGATGGGAGAGGGTGGGAAGTGGGTATGTATTTGAGCTCCCCGTTTGCTTTATTGTGCAAACACTTAATGCACATTAAAGAACTCATGGCAATTAAAGGGTTGAAAAACACTTGCAGACAGTAAAAAACAAAAACAAATGTGTAATAAAATATGGTTCGCACTGCACTGTGGGGATGCACTCGCCCTCAGTAGAGCAGCCTGAAATTCACATGGAGAAAAGTGTTATTTAAAAAACAAATACAATATACACAATATTGATTAATGTGTTTGAAGTATAGTGTTATTATTATCTTGAAGTGTGCTTACATTTTATTTCTGCCCCTTGTAACTTCCACTTTTTGGATCTGGATGTTGTGAAGGAAAAGATTTGTCAGATTGTCTCCCTTCAAGCAAAGAACTGAGAAGTGGCTGATTGCACCCAAGTCAAAATGTTATGGTAAAACAAAAGTATTTATTTAACTTCTTTTTTTCATATATAAATCTGATGATGTTATTTGGAATGATGGATTACAAGTTCACCCTCCTAACCCCTTACCCTCCAGTCTTTCGAGTGTGCATGTGTTTTGGTTCCATCTTTGATATTTTATATGTTTTCTGTATTTGTGTGTGTGCGTGTGCGTGTGGAGGGTGTATGTGTGTGTGCACGTGCTCATGTAAACTGTTGTGAGCTGTATGTGAGGAAGATGCAATATAAATGTGTATCATCATCATTATCATTACAAACTGTTGGCTCACTTGGCTCTCTCACTGTTTAAGTGGAAATGGTCCCAGTCAGAAAAAAAATTATAAATAAATACAAGTCCTTTAAGTGCATATTTTATGTTTGTATTGAGAGCATGAGAAACATGGTTCCATGCGAATTTCTCTCTGGAGATATTAAAAGTTGATCTGACTTGTTTTGTTGATCTGTTTTGTTTGATCTAAACCACAAGTGGCCCAACTGGGAAAAAAAAGAGTGCAAGGTGGGGTGGAGAGAGGTGGACTCACATTAGAATCATTAACATCCAATCAGATGTAGATCAGATGATGTTTAACACTTAGTATGACTTACAGTTTTGTGTGTGTGCTTACTTGTGTACAAAACAATAAATTTATGTAAATGAGGACTGGGGTAAAAACATTCTGTTTACTTATGTACTGAACAATAATTTTCAATGACTGGAGTAGAAACATTCCCAATCACCTGCAGCAGAGATTGTACTATCACTACTGAGTTTGTTCAGAAATCCTGCTGTCCATACTAGCTCCTCACTTAATCAGCTTAGGCACTTGTGCCCACAAAGATGGACTCTTGTGTAAAGTAAACAAATCTGGGCTTGCATGAGAAAACAAAGAGGGACAATGTAATAATCATGAACAGATGGTCTGTGTGCCTGTCTATGTGTGTATGTGTAGCTTTGGTAAATTTTTAAGAAATGGCTAATCTTGAAACATTTCTGTAATTTTGTGCCTTTAATCATTAACAGGGAATGATTAAAAGTGCTCTAAAACTAGTAAAACAAACAAAATCAGTAAGAGTTCCTTTCTGTTTTATCGTTACAAGATACAGAACTACTAATGACTGTTTTGACACTAAAAATATGTATCAAAAGATTCAAAGAAATTTAATCCTTTGTCCCTTTTGGGGTGTGGAGGATACAATAACAAAACATACTTATTGAATGACAACTTCAGTCCAACGAAGTCTCCGAAACACTCAAAAATGCAGTGTACTAGTTTATCATTTTTGTTTCACATTTAATGGACCGGGCCTAACTCAGACTTAGGTCACTTCAAATCAAATAATGTCTTGTTCTGCATGCAATTAAAACTTTCAAATAAAAAGAGAGTAGTGTATTATACATCAGATTTGGCATGCCAAATCACCAAAACCACTTCGGTGCCTTTTGAATCAGCTAGAAGAATCAAATCAGAACCTCTTTTTATGTGTCTGTTCCAGGAATTTTTAGAACATCCTAAGGACCAGCTTGATAAAAATGCAGTGCGTCCTTTCCATTCGTCAGCAATGCATGATTATGTGTTAACCATGGCATACCCCACCCCCCACCCACCTCCAACCAGTTATACTGTATTATTACCAAAGTGTTTAGCGTCTGGGACTCATGTTGCTCCTAGTGATGTGCTGAAGAAGCACTCAGGATGAGAGGCAGTCATGTATCATCACTTTTGAAAGAGCTGCACCAGATCCCTGATAAATTTTGATGTGAATGCAAAGTTGCAGTTCTCACCATTCTGACCTATTTGCCCACTGATATTTTGAAGGGTCACTTCTGTTCATGTATCTGCTTTCTACGTACTACTCTTCTCATACTATTTGTTCTTCCAGTGCAAAGCTCTTTAAATTTCCAAAGCGCAAAATGAAGACAGCTGCCTGAGTAAGCTTCACTACCCCGAAAGTTTGGTCCTCACTGCTATCCAGTCTGCCTAACACTCCAACTCTGCACTGATTTAAAAACACTCCACTTTTAAATTGATTTAAAATCAATCTCAAGACATATTTACTTTTCCAAACATTTCCTAAGCAATATTACAAGCTGTGTGTGTGAGGATGGCTGTGATGATGTCTGGTTTTAGTTTATGAATTGTGTGAGTGGAATGTGTACAGAACATTGAATTGTGCAAAATGATAAGGAAAACCTATAACAAAATGATTCATTACTATCTTCTTTTTTCTAACAAACACACCATCACAGTATTCACCTAAGCAATGCTGATTTAATGTATACCATTTACTCCACACACCCACACAAAAAAAATGTCCGTACAAGTTCTGCCAAGAATCATTTACTGCAGAATTAAAAAAAAACAACAACTAAGTGCTGAACACCAACAAAGTGTACCAGAGAACCAACATAATATCAGTCGGTTCCAAACAAACAAACAAAAAAAGCTGGTCAATCCTCAGAGTATGGACACTCCATCAGGGTGTGGGGTGGGTGGGAAAGGGCGGTTCTGTTTCTTCCGCTCATCCTGCATGGCGCAGTAACGGGCAAACTGCAACACAGGGCGAAATAAACAAAAAACATAGCCATGTAAAAAGCATTTAAGTAAATGCATGTTTACTGACAGAGCATGTGACTGAAGTGCTGTCATGACAAAGTTGCACATGGATACAAAGAAAAAGTCACATAAACATACATACATCATATCCACATTCGCATCATAAAAAGCATTTCATACACACAAAAATATGTATAAAATGTCATTACATGTGAACTGACACATCAAAAGAAAACACTGAATATCATTCATTTTGCTTTAGATTTTTTAGTTTTACTATTGCAGCTCAGCAAACACGTTGTACAGATCTGTCTGTTTTACTTTCTTAATACCCCTCTTATAGGAGGAGTTTGTATTATACTCCATGTTTGGTGTCATATACTGTACCATGTCAAACTGTATTGTAGTTTGTACTCTGTTCTTTTAGCAAAAAGCTCTTCAAATGTCCAAAAGTTTCCCTGCACCAAGCACTGGAACATGATGCTATCAATTCTCCAAGTCCAAGTCTGATTAGTTAAAACTCTGAAAACAAAATTATTTTTACAAAGCATCTCACACAACTGTGTTATATACTATATAATATATACATGTGTGTGTGTGTGTGTGTGTGTGTGTGTGTGTGTGTGTGTGTGTTCAAAAGCCATTCAGAAATAGAAATAAACACCTTTCAGCTATGTGCCTGCTGAAAACAGACTTGAACTTAAAAGAAATTAAAATAGAAACATGGCAACTGCCTGAGACCAGGCTAAAAATATGAAATAAGAGCAGCCTCCAAAGTACAATATGCAGTAACTTATGTATGGAATTACTTTACTTGTAACTAAAATCACAGAACACACCCTATGTGCCTAGAAATAAAACATTTTCAATGCAAACTGTTTCGGCTTAGAAGTAATGAAACATTTCCTTACTCAAATTACCTCATCATAATGTAAATTTCAGCAGTGACCTGCTTTTTGGCCCCCAAAATGGGTCAAAACTACATTTTTTCCAGTCTGAAAACCAACCTGCTTAGTACGGAACATGCACTCGAGGTAATCATTATACTCCTTGTAGCAGTCAAAATGGGAGCGATTCAGCCCCACACGAGAGGCGCAGCGGTAGTAGTCCATCTCCAAGTCTCCACACCGCTTCCCCTGATTGCTGAACCAGGACGCCTGGGCCTTGGTGAAGGGGGTGTACATGGCAGGTGTTCCCATGGTGACTTGGGAATAGCAGCTCTGTTAGGGTGTTAATCTTCTACCACAACTCTTGAAATCCCAGCTGAAAACAGAGTTACTCAGTAAGTCAAACTTTGAAGAGCATTCAAATTAAAATATCTGAATTAATTCTTAAAATATGTTGTGGGGTTTTTTGTTGTTGTTTTTTTGTTTTGTTTTTTTGTTTTTTCTTTTCTTTTTTCTTTTTTAATCTGTCAAGGAATAGTGCTTATGGTGAAAAGAGAAGCAGCATTTTGCTTTAACTTACAAATGAAGTGAATCCTGCTTCTTCTTTAGATACCCATGCAATCAGAAATCATCATGCATCTACCGTGTGTGCACACACACACAGGAATATTTCAAGAATTAAGAATATCTAATCCTTTGATATCCACTGGAGCATGGAGGATATGAAGCAACACCACTGGTTTCATACAACAAAATTAAATTGCAAACAGCAACCAAACACTAAAAAACTGGTGCCAAAAACCGATATACAACAATTATATGATATATCCTTGTAATCTTTCAAACCACCCTCCTCCCCGCTTTCAAAACGTTGCATAAATTAAAAACTTACTTTGGAAAAAAATTTTAATTTCATTGGAATGAACTCATTTAGGCGCACAAACACACAAACACATACACACACATATTTTAATCACCAGTACACATGCATGTTAACACTAGAATGCAATATCCCCCTCAACTCCCATGCTTGGGGTGAGTCCTGTCAAGGTCTTCAAATCTGGCAGATTCATGTGAGGACTGTCATTGGAGGGGATTTGGGGGGGCGGGGGGGGGGGCATGGTGGTGGTCTCCATGATCCATACTGGAGGGGGCCAAGGGGGAATGCTCACTCAGTCTGGCTCCGTGACTAAGATATTATTGTTGTAAATAGCGGTCTCAGTAGGTGGTGTCCCAAGTATGTTAAATCAGAACAAACACTACTGAACACCAATAAAGTGCTGGGTCTCTTCTGATGTGTGGCTTCCTGATGACCTAACATCAATAGATCCCAGTGGACTGCTGGCGCTGGGGCTGCGACTGATGAACCTAGATGTGGTTGTGTATGGGGGATTCGGAATGAGCGGTGTGGGAGTAGTGCCATTGTAATGGCGCAGAAAATGGAATAACAAAACGAAAATGGAATGAATAACACCAATTTTGGATTCAATGCCATTTCATGGATTCATTGCGTTAGTGAGTATTGAAATAGGTCTGGTCTACTGACAGTCTTGAATAATGAATAAAAGTCAAGTCTGCGTTCTTTGAGGCTTTCAGCTGTCTCTCAGTACTTGACAAAAATAGGTCAGTGTCGATTTATTCGTTAACGTCTGCACACATACTGTAAAACACAGAATCAAGGAAAGACGGAGCAGACGACAAAAAATTTCGACTTCAACATACACACACACACACACACACAGTGACACACGCACACACAGAGAGTACATTCTACAGAACACTGTAGTGTGTGTGCAGACACACGCATACACACACACACACACATAAATAACTATATTCAAAAGTATGCAGGCCCTGCTCCTCAGCTTGACTTTAAAAACTCTTATTTTTTTAATCACTGGTACCTACCTCTTCCAAGGTCGAAACCAACCGGAAGTTGATTCAAGTTTGATCGGAAATACGTCACTGAAAGTATGGTGAACCGCAAGCCACAAACATGAACTTGACGACAGGACAATAAGAAAACCACGTTTTTATATTTTCTGTGGAACGTATTTTTTCTGGACCTTCTCCATATAAACAGACTGAAGAAACATGTCTGGTACAGTCACTGAATATTTTGTAAGGATGGACGGAGGTGTGAGTGACTTGGTGTGTGTCACTGAGTGTGTGCAGTGTGTGCCGGTGTGTGCCGTCGGGTGTGTGTGTGTGTGTGTGTTGATGCTCCTCAGTCATATCTGGAACAACCTTCCGCATCATATCCATTCATCAGTCACTGAGACTCCGTCTTGATGTGTGTGTGTGTGTGTGTGTGTGTGTGTGTGTGTGTGTGTGTGTGTGTGTGTGTGTGTGTGTGTGTGTGTGTGTGTGTGTGTGTGTCTTATGCAGTCATCCGTCAAACTCCGTCTTCGCCCCCGGGACGCTGTTCACTACTGGAAACCCGTCTTTTATCAGTGGCAAATCCTGTACTGAAGTTCTTCTCATTCTTTTACTTCTTCGCAAAGACACTAACATCGGTCGGCGTCTTATGACTACGTCATGCCGGGTGTGTTTTGAACACCGTGAGAGAGATATATATATATTTACGGCATCTAGAGGACGAAGCGGACTCGGAAGCACTTGCTGATAATAAATAAATGATAAATAAATGAATTTGTTAATGAAGAAATAAAAACTCAGGTCGGAGAGGGACGGTGCCATTGAGCCATCTTTGACTACTTTCCCCGGCACTGACAAACAACATGTGTTCTGTACGCATCAATTAACATGGCCGCCAGGTGTCCCCGGTGTGCACTTTGGCTGCACAAACAAGAGTTCTGCTATTCAGGGCGAATGGAATAACTTTTCATACTGGATTATATCTCATTGTTCATCAGTCACACATTTCACTGCTTACGGCTTCAAATGTAAGCTTTCTTCGTTATATTCATATGATTTAACTCAGTCTGTTTGTAACTAGTCTCTCTCAAGCTACTCGTTTCATCAACTGTTAAAAAAATCAGTCTTTGAAAACTTCTTTGTATGTGTAAGCTGTATGAAACGTAGCTTTGGGTTTATTGATCTATTAATTTGTTCATTTATTCTTTTAAGGGTTTTTTTGTTTGTTTGTTTTTTGTTCGTTTGTTCATTTGTTAGTTTATTCAAGTTAGTCTATTTGTCCAATCATTTATTTATTTATCAGTTGATAAGAGGGCATATAATGCAAGATGTACTCTGACTGATGTTTTGTGTTTTGACGGACTTTACAACTCCCGTTTTGTCGTAAAGAAGACATATTCCCTGGAAATGATAATAAGCTACATATCAATTGCTTCCGTCGAAGCGTTGAACACTGAAGACATTATTTTGAAAGAAAGTCAGGGAAGTCGACTTCCGGTTCATGGTTGGCAACGTGGAAACAGCTGAGTGACATGAGTGTCTATGCGTTAGTGTCTATGTCAGTTCTACGGCACTGTGACTGCCCCTTTTCTGCCAACTTGCATGCATGAAAGGTGGATGGATAGGGAGAGAGAGACTGGGAGAAAGAGAGGTCATAGGTGACTGGTGTAATTTATCACTTTTTTCTTTCATGTAAAGTGCCCCGAACTCCTTACTATGTGTTATGATACTGCGGTTCAGTGACTATCATCAACACTAAGCAGTTGGTAGAAGTAGTAGCCAACGGTAGTACAGAGCAGTAGCAGGCGCAATGAAGGCCGGCCACCATCTTGTGACTGATGAGCTACTGGATAATCAGGTTAGATATACGACGGTTCGTTGTGCGTGAAGAATACGAAGAATATGGCAGTCCCAGGGTTCGGGTGGGATGGGTTTGGGAGAGGAAGGGGGACGGGATATAACTTAGAAAGGAAGCCTTAAATTCCTGCCTTCAGTTCCAAATGTGTATGGCCCTGAGGAATTTCAGTGGAAAGACAGGCAAGGCTTTGTTGGCCTAATACTGATCAACAGTGTTGAAAATTTCCGAGTGAGCCTCTCTCTCTCTCTCTCAGTCTTCAAATATTCAGTTCAAGTCAGTTGAGTTCAATAAGACTTTAATTCATCTCATTTGGACAATTCAGTATGATGCACCCGGCAGTGGCCGACGCGGAGCAATATAGTTACCATCAATTCAAATCAATGACAATGCTCATTAATCCACATGAAAATTATTTCGTACTATCACGGGCTCGCTATGTGCTAATAGGTCAAATAAGGCTGTCAGCAATCACATGCACCCTTACGCATGATCACAGAAACCGTGTCCCAAATCTGTCATAAGTAATTATAAAGAAAAATCATGATCCTCTACCGACTGCCCTTCCGAGTCCATAGTCATTTTACAGCACACTGACATAGTACACGCGCGCACGCGCGCACACACACACACACACACAGAATTTAACTGATTTGAAATTAAATGAATACATATTATGTTCTTATGGTAATAGAGCCCACGGTAAGCAAGACAATCAAGACAATGCTTTTTTCTTTTCTTTTTTTTTCTCATTCCCATCCAGCCCTCAAAGGAGAAACAAACGCCTGAGTGTAAATCACCGGGATACAAGAATGATACTTTGAAAGAGTGAAAGAGAGCGAGAGAGATATATGCGAACGAAGCCGTTAGCAATCAAATACATTTAATGGGCTGGAATCACATAGATGTGTATAACCGACTATCGACATCGAGTCATTTTATACATTACTAGAATTCTTGCAAAGTGTTGATTTGGACTAATTGCCTGTTCGTCTTTGCTTTATAGCACCCTTACTTATGCATTGGCAAAGCAAGTCTCATGAAGGTTTTATTGATACATCAGAATAATATCTTAGTGAGACAGCTGTCATCAGTCGTCACGTCATAGTAGTTGTGTTCCGCCTCGGACGTGTCCAGGCCTTCATTTCAGTCCATTTTCACTGCCGTTGTTTTGTGGGGCGCTTAACCCGTTCTTTTTCATTTCCTCCTCCCGGCTCCTTTTTTTCTCCCTGCTTCTTCTCCTCCTCTTTCTCCTCCTCCTCCTCCTCTTCCTCCAGCTCTCGTCGGAGTTGTTCCCGCACTTCTGTGAGGATCTGTCCCAGCAAGTTACGTCCCCTCCACTGGGAGCGGTCCCTGGCCTTGGGGTTGGAAGCTCCCAGACCTATTCCCCACAGTCGGTCTCTCGGGGCGGCTTCCACTAAGGTGCGCGGGTGTGTAGCTAAGAACGTCTTCAGCAGTTCTGGGTTCTGGGAAAACTGTGAGACAGACAGCGAACTTGACAAGATGAAAAAACTGAGTGACGTACAAAAAGCAAAACTGAAGGGGCGAAAGAAGAACGGCAAAGGAAATGTGGCCCGGGGTGATGATTGACTGAATAGTGAGCAGTAGGCTTCAACCAATAGAAAACCGAACAGAAGCCATATGCATGCATGTGTTCTCTGTGCATGCATTTGCTCTGCGTGCATGCATTTGCTCTGTGTGTGTGTGTGTGTGCAGTCAATAGTAGTAGTAGTAGTAGTCAGTGGTACTACTGACTGACGCCGGCGGCAGTGTGTTCTTTAGTTCAGTCGGCCGGCGTCAGTGTGTGTGTGTGTGTGTGTGTGTGTGTGTGTGTGTGTGTGTGTGTGTGTGTGTGTGTGTGTGTGTGCGTGTGTGCGGTGTGTCAGTGTGTGTGTGCGTGTGTGTGTGTGGTCAGTTGTGCCGTTTGTGTAGTGTCAGTGTGTGTGTGTGCCGCCGGGTGTGGGTGTGTGTGTGTGTGTGTGTATCAGCAGTGTGTGTGTGTGTGTGTGTGTCTTTCTCTCTCTCTCTCTCTCTCTCTCTCTCTCTCTCTCCGAGTCTCTCTCTGTATGCGTGTGTCGGTGTGCACGCGCGCGTGTGCCGCCGGGTGTGTGTGTGTGTGTGTGTGTGTGTGTGTGTGTCACGGTGTGTGTGTCACGGTGTGTGTGTGTGTGTGTGTGTGTAATGCCAACTTAGCTGACACCGATTCAGCCACGGTGCTTTCTTGTGTGAGAAAATCACTGTCTACTTCGTCTAGTAGTAATGAGAAACTGACAGATGTAAAAAGAAATCAAGACACAAATTTATGGAGGCTTACAATAACAGCTAGGACACGGCTTCTTTACTTCCCTATATGAGATGAGTCTTCTCAAGATTAGAATATAAATTCCATTTTGTGAATAACTGAATACGGGCATAGACAATTCCTATAGAAAATAATAAAATCTCATAGGCATTTCAAAACTGACGAAAGACTACAACTATAAGCTACTAAACCACTTTTTTATGAGCATAAAAATTAATTCACCAAACATGACAATTCTAATTAGTTCTCTTCGCTGAACCTCAACTGGCGGCTGTATACTTTACCTACCTTGGCAAAGCTAGCTCTCTTCACGATGACCTTGGACTGCTCCGCCCAGATGTCTTTGTCAAAGTTCTGCACCTTGCGTCCAAACCTCTTCTGTTCCACTGGGTTCTTGCTGGACATGATCTTCTTCGCCATGGCAGCATCCTTGAACAACACTGAAACATCCCGCACGGCACGCCAACTCCACTGACTTCAGTTTCATTGTTGAATGACTCGGGCCAGCTGTTCCAATCACTAACTTCTAAGACGTGTGTCTGTGTGCAAGGAAGACCTTACTCTTTTCCGTACTACACGTGTCAGTTTAATTGTGTGTGAAAACTGAAGCGACTGTTGGCGAAAAGAGCTTTAACAGGAGAACTTTTACGTCTGAAGGATTATTTTTGAAACCGATGGTCCTACGCTACTTATGTAGCTTTGACAATATTTTCAACGCGCATTCCAACAATCGCTGCCGTTTTTTTAGAATAAGTTATTCATCACTTACTCTCGAAACTGAGGAGCTTAACACTAAGAGTTGGAGGACTAAATTATTTTTGCAACCGATATGCTACCTAGATGTAGCGCAACGGCAATATTTTCATCAGTCAATTTTGATCTCGCAATCACTGACATTTAATTTTTTCAGCGTATATAAGCTGTTCATCACTTGGTGACCTCATTGATTCCGGACACATGCAGCTTTGACCATACCCTTCTGATCAGCACCTTCAAGTCGAAGGTCCTCAAAACACGGTGTTAATCTTTGCAGTCATGCAAAATCGCTGGAATGCGAAATCAAACTTGTTAAATCCAAGGTGAGGAACGTAAAATCACCGGCAGTGTTTTCTGGTAGTAAACGTTATTCAAAACCATAGAAATGCATGATATCTCGCGCACCCATGCTGATTCTTCAGTTCATCTTTAGCTAGTTGCCATATGACTTGTCAGATCACAGTGCCGGTGTGACTACGATATGTGTGAGTGCATGTGAGCATCGTATCTGAGCTCGCGCGCTCGCATGTGTGTGTGTGTGTGTGTGTGTGTGTGTGTGTGTGTGTGTGTGTGAGTGCGTCTGCATCGTCAATTAGCATTCACATTACGAACAATGAAACTGACCAAATCATCACCACCACTACCACCACCAACACGACCATCATCATCATCATCAGTCATCATCATCATCATCATCATGTCATCGTTATCATCCCGATCATCATGCATCGACAGAAGGAGGGAGAGTGAGACCTGCTTTCTGGTGCATCATGTACTGTTCCGCACAGTTGTAGGTCAGCCCATCAATGTCAAACTTGGCCGGGTGATGCTGGCTGAAAGGGGACTTGTTGCCGAAGAAGAACTCGAACTCTTCCTTCTCTTCCTTTGCTGGGCTAGATCCCGATGGCTGATTTTTCTTGGACGGAGCTTGACTTGACATTGTCTGAAATAAGAGGTCGGGGAGTGGTAGGTGTGGTGCGTAGTGGGGTCAGTGGAAAGGGGTGTGTGTGGGGGGGAGGGGGGGTAAGGAAATGGGGGTGGGTCTCTTTTATTTTCATCGTTCAAAGTCGCCATCTTCATTATGACATTAATTATGACCAGTCAACTGACATGCAACTGATGGAATGCATAGGTGGGTGGGTGGGTGGGGGTTCTCTCGAGTCTCTTTATTATTATCATCATCATCATCATCATTTTTTTAAATCAACGTTCAACATTGTAATCATAATTACTAGTACCATCATCATCACTTTTGCCAAGCTGCACTGAGCAGTTATAGATTGATGTCATTATTCACTGAGTCGGTTGCACTGAGACTCAGTGATGCCGGCTCAGTGTCAGTCCAGTCGATTGTTCATATCAATGCCGTGCCAGTGGAAAGAGATGCACCCACAGACTCGGCCGATTCAGAGTATCACTGCAGACAATTTTAATTTTGTGGACCTCTCACAAGTCAGTATTGCCGTCAGTTGCACATCAAGTTGGTGGACTGAGCGGCTCAGTGAATCAAGCCGTGAATAACACACACACACACACACACACTGACTGTGGCACACACACACTGATACACACTGACACACATATATACTCACACACACACACACACACACACACACACACACACCTCCTCATATTACTGAACAGCAGACCAAATCGTACGCATGAACATGCATTCAATTCAGTGACGGCGACATGCGTAAGTGCAACGCAATTGCAGTTTCATTGTGTGTGTTTTTTTCTGTCAGACGAATGGCAAACGCTTCGCAAAGGCCCGTTGTACTGTTTGGGGGAAAGCCTTTGTGCACACGCATGCAGTAAAAATCAGTCACTGGTACCACACTTACCAAGAATAACACGGTTGTTCAAATGTGTCCAGAAAGACAACGCGTCTGAATTCGACTGTGCGTGAGGTAAGTTGTGTGGCTTTGGAAAAGAGAAAAAAATAACATGAGAAAGAACGGAAGTCTGTGGTAGCTATTAATAGTAACACTACGCATTCCGAAGGGGTTGCACCATGCTTGTGAAACTCGTATCATAATTTTTTCATATTCCTTTATAATGACTGACTCTTCCTTGTAAGTGCCATCAGTCAGACTATATTTTTGTAAGAACAGCGAAGTAGCGGAAAATCGTACGTGCTGTGGGCCAACAAAGCTGTATCCGGTTTGTGCAAAGTCGGTGGGTTTGTCTCGTTTTCATTTGTTTCCCGTTTCCAAGCGGTTCAGTCCAAGATGGCGTCAGCTGTAGCAGACGACACAGCAGTAGACCCAACGGAATACGATGCCACCAGCCTGCTGGAAGCTCGGCAAAAATACGAATTCTTTTGGAAATCGGCCTCGCCGTATAGTCAATGGCACCCTGTCACTTTTGAAGTGGATGGACAGGCCTACAACTGTGCGGAACAGTTCATGATGCACCAGAAAGCAGGTACTGGCTCCATGGAGTCTTTGTGGTGGTCGAATCCCATGGAGGGAGAGAGAGAGAGAGAGAGAGAGAGAGAGAGAGATGACAAGACAAAATTTTTATCATCGAGGGTAATAGATAAGCAAGTAACATGCTTTTTTTTAACATCCAGCCCTCGCCCTAGAGAGAGAGAGAGAGAGAGAGAGAGAGAGGGGGGGGGGGTTAATTCTCAGTTTATTTCCGAGTACAATTTGTCCGTCTCTGCCGCTGTGTCGCCTCGGCAGCCGGAATCGTTTGACTACCAATCCAGTGCCACGGTTTACCACGTGCAGTGATCAGAGTCGTTCCTCTCGAGGCCCCGTCACTGCATGGTTTTTGTGTTGTCAGGGAGGGTACTTTACTCCGATTTTCCTTATTCTACTCACTTAGGTGTGAATGGGTACTGACGGACGTACGTGTCTTTGGTTGGGAAAGGTAAAATAAAACGGCAGAAGGAGAGGATTGGGCCCCGCATTCCAGCGTCAGTCGAGTCCCGGCTAAACACCGAGCATTTCACCCGGCCGTGCGGCCCCGTTGTCATTTTTAACGGTGTATGTCTGTGTGTATATGTTGCAGTTTTGTTTGGTGATGAAGATGCCGCCAAGAAGATACTAGGAAGCAGTGACCCGAAATTCCAGAAGAAGATGGGTCGCAAGGTGCAGAACTTCCAGGAAGACACTTGGAACAATGAGTGTAGCAACATCGTCAAACGGGGCAATATGGCGAAAGTAAGTTCTTTGAACACCGCTTTCCCCTGTGCTGAATCTACGCTTCCCCCCAGACATGAGTATGCATGTGACAGTTCACACAGGCAGTGTGTTTGTTTGTGTGTGTGTGTGTGTGTGTGTGTGTGTGTGTGTGTGTGTGTGTGTGTGTGTGTGTGTGTGTGTGTGTGTGTGTGTGTGTGTGTGTGTGTGTGTTATAAGTAGTCGAAAGTTGATTATTTAACCAGTCATGCTTGCTTTGATTTCGTTGTGTGTGTGTGTGTGTGTGTGTGTGTGTGTGTGTGTGTGTGTTATTGTATGCCATCTTTTACTGTCCTCCTTGTGATTTGTTTGTTCCATATTTTCACCACTATTAACCCCTTGACTGTTGCCGGCGAGTATGCTGGTCAGTGAAAGACTGTCGGCCCACTGAAAT
>NC_134895.1:10597426-10664926 GCF_041734735.1 Babylonia areolata
GTTCTCAGTTGAATAGAGCTCAGAGTAATGCATTCAGCGTATTTCTTTTTGCTGTTTAGAATTTTGTGATGATTTTTTTTAATGACTTTACCAATTCATCTTTTTTTTTTCAGTTGGGTCCATTGTTTTTCTGATTCCTTCAAAGATTCCTCAACATTCCTAGAATCTGAAGTGTGCTCAATGTCTGCTGTTGGAGTAGAGTTTCAGTCTGTAGCAGTTGTCTGAGTTGCATCCCTTTGGTCCTCTTTGTGGTGGAAGAGGGAAACTGTTTTGGCAGGCACTTGTTTGCAGAAAGTTCAACAAAGTTGGCCTCAAGACTAGAAGACTTTGGTACATGCAAAGGGTATTAAAAGGACATTCAATCATTAGCCACTGCACATCTAAAAATCACAAGAAGAAAAACAGTAATATCAGACTACAATCCTCCTTTCCTTCCCAACAGGTGTGACTGCCAGTCACTGTGTTGTACTTTTGTAGAGTGGCAGAGCACCAGATCTTACCAAACAGCATTTGTGCTGATTTTGCTGACATTGTTAACATCTCTGTTCTGATATTCTGTTGAATTTCTCATTGTCTGTCTGTCAGTCTCTCTGTCAGCCTCTATGTCAGTCTGACTGACTGTTGTCCTCAACTCTTGTCCTTGGCTGTCTATTCCTCACCATCTGAGCACATTGTGGCCATGACTTCATATGTATATGTGCAACATAACTTGGCATGATCATAGAGGTTCTGTCTGGAAAGCTCACAGTCACATACTGACAAATAGTGGAGTGAAGGCCTAGTGGTAATGTGTCCACCTAGGAATTGAGAGAATCAGAGGGCATGGGATCAAATCCTACATCTGCCAGTATTTTCTTCCATACCACTAGACTTTGAGTGGTGGTCTGGACACTAGTCATTCAGATGAGACGATGAATTGAGATCCCATGTGAAGCATGCACTTAGTGCATGTAAAAGAACCCATGGCAACAAAAGGGTTGTCCCTGGCGGAATTGTGCAGAAATATCCACTTTGATAAGGCAACAAATACACTTGCAGGCAGAAGAAAAGGGTGTGGTGCTGCTCTGAAATGACTCTCCTCCTGTGTAGAGCAGTCTAAATTTCAAACAGATAAACCTGTTGTGACAAATAGCAATGCAGCACAATAATACAATACAATACAATACAATACAAATTAGAATACAATATACTGATTGCTCCACTGAAATTTAAAGTTGCTGAACAAAAATAATTGACAGAGCAGGTGGTGCACACTGGATGTATTGGTGTAGCATTCATGGTTTAATGACAGAGGTAAAAATTTTTTTTAAAAACAATTTTTTTCAAGTAATCAAGACATTGTACTGCAGCAAGGTGCTGTTTTTGTATTCCTAACAGCTGTTGCCGGCATGTGTGTCTGTGTGTGTACATGAATGCTGTGATGGCCTGTTTTGCACAGAACAGCAGCTGACAACCTCTTGAGTTTAGAGGGATTATTGACAGTTGGTTTTATGGTGGTTGGAGGCTATACAGTGCTCAGCACTACTCCTGTAGTTTTCATAAAAGTTATCCTGGGTATTGATGCTGTTTTAAAAGTTTACATGTTTTTGTTCACCCTTGCAAAAATATTTGTCATTGTCCTTTTGGTGCGTATAGGTAATCTTAATGTGATAGGTGTAAACACACACATGCATGCATACACACATACACACATGGGCACAGACAGACATACAAACACACACACACACACACACACACACACACACACACACACACACACACACACACACACACACACACACACACACAGTCTGGCTTTATCTGTCTCCATCCTTTCATTGTGTTGTGTGTGTTGATGGTGTGACAGATTGGAATTATCAGAGGTTCCAGTGTTGATTATGTTGTGTGTGTTGATGGTGTGATGGATTGGAATTATCAGAGGTTCCAGTGGTGATCTTTTGTGTGTTGATGGTGTGATGGATTTTAATTATCAGAGGTTCCAATGGTGATTATGTTGTGTGTGTTGATGGTGTGACAGAATAGAATTATCAGAGGTTCCAATGGTTATGTTTTGTGTGTTGATGGTGTGATGGATCGGAATTATCAGAGGTTCCAGTGGTGATTTTTTGTGTGTTGATGGTGTGATGGATTGGAATTATCAGAAGATCCAGTGTTGATAATGTTGCGTATGTTGATGGTATGACAGACTGGAATCATCAGAGGTTCCAGTGGTGATTGTGTTGTATGTGTTGATGGTGTGACAGATTGGAATTATCAGAAGTTCCAATGTTGATTATCTTGTGTGTGTTGATGGTGTGATGGATTGGAATTATCAGAGGTTCCAATGTTGATTATGTTGTGTGTGTTGATGGTGTGACAGATTGGAATTATCGGAGGGTCTGGCCTGGACAACCCTGAACTCCTGGAGAACAGGAAGGAGAAAGTTGTCAACACAGCCTGTGGAAAAGTGGGTTACTTTGCATGGGATACACTGTTAGTGTTACTGTTGTTGTTCACAGAGGAAAACCTGTGTAAAACACAAGGACACACACACACATACACATGCACACATGCATGCACACACACACACACATATGCATACACATACACACACACATAAACACATGCACAGTGATGCATACAGACACACACACACAGTGAATACAAAACACGCACAGTCACACACACACACACACACACACACACACACACAAGCACACACACAGTCTCTCTCTCTTGCACTCTTTTGTCCAATATTGTGGACAGACCTAAAACTGAAAACCACCACTACTACTTCTACCAGTGCTGCTGCTGCTGGTACCACTGCTGCTTGTGCTGCTACTGCTACACAGGTAATAAGATGTGTATTTTGTATTCAGTTATTGAAATTATGAACTCGAGACTTCAGGACTAAATGTGTGTTTTGTTTTCTTTGCAGCCATCGGACGCTCTGATCATAGGCACCATCAAGGGCACAGAGTGTGTGTTACTGGGAAGGTAAAGGGAAATAATTGCTTTCATTTTGTTTTATGGTGTGTAATTGGGAAGGTAAGGGAAACTGCTTATATTTGGTTTTGATTCTGCTGAATTCAGTTCAGAATACTTTGTCTGCTTCAAACAATTAAAACAGACCATTTTTCTTTAGGCTCACTCAAATACTCGTCAACAGGTGAATATGTGATAAAGAAACGTAATACTGGTACACTCTTCCCTTATCACCTTGCACACAAATTACAAAGTAAAAGAAGACATGATTATATATTGTATGATATGTAACATTGTTAGACACAAGAGCAATAAAAGTAAATGAATAACCCACACACCCTTTCTTGGTTTCTGTGTAAGTAAATCATCAGGTAAAAGGAAGATGTTTAGGTAAGAAATACATAACATTTTTAGACACAAACTCTCTTTATCTCTTTTCTTTTTATTGTTGTCATTTTACTCAACTTTTCTCACAAAACTTTATCACTTAATCAGCTTTCATCTTAAATATCGACACGTTGATTAATACTCATTTTATCACTTAATCAAAGTAGAAACTTCTGGTAAGTTTGGAAGTCAAATTGATGCACACACTCACACACACACACACAAAACACACACACACACACAAAAACACACACACACACACACACACTCACAAAACACACACACACACACATACACACACACACACACACACACACACACACTCACAAAACACACACACACACACACACACACACACACACACACACACACACACACACACACTTACACGCACTCACAAAATACACACACACACACTATCGCTGAGGACCTTTAGAAGAAGGTAGCAGTAGCAGTGCGCAAAGAGCCCGGACAGTATCCTTGCCCGCACTGCGGATGCCCACCTTGCACATCCAAACTTGGGCTCCATGGCCATTTATACATTCAAGCCCACACCAAACAAGACTGAGCAGCTCATGCATCATGAGATGTCATCATCAGACACAATGAACTTCCAAGTCAATATATCTAATTGTTAAGATAAAAAGTACTGGTGTACTGACAAAGTTACTTTGAAAGTAAATCTTTGTTGTTATTTTTTTCCTTAACATATATCTGTATTCTTCTTCTTCTTTGTTTGTGGTCAGCAACTCCCACGTTAAGTCGCATGTACACAAGTGGGCTTTTACATGCATGACTGTTTTTACCTCAGCATGTAGGCAGCCATACTCCATTTTCGGGGGTGTGCATGCTGGGTATGTTCTTGTTTTCATAACCCACTGAACGTTGACATGGATTACAGGATCTTTAACATGCGATTTTGATTTTCTGCTAGCGTATACACACGAAGGGGGTTCAGGCACAGGCAGGTCTGCACATAAATTATGTTGACCTCGGAGATCAGAAAAATTTCCACCCTTTATCCACCAGTCGCCACTACCGAGATTCGAACTGGAGACCCTCAAATTGAAAGTCTCAGTGCTTTAAACACTCGGTTATAGCGCCCATCATATATGTCTGTATCAAAGAGAAGTGTCATTGCTCTGTGGTCAGACATGGACGGGGTCACACCATCAGCCCCAGCAACGTCAACTACCGTGCCAACATCGCTGCCCTGGCCGAGGAGGGGTGCACCCATATCGTGGTCACCACCGCCTGTGGCTCCCTGCAGGAAAACGTCCACCCCGGAGAGATCGTTATCATCGACCAGTTCATCGACAGGTCAGTGCTTAGAGTTAGAAATGGACTGTTTTTCCTGGTACAGTCTGTTCCAGATGTTAACTCAGAAAAGGGCTCTTTTGTGTGTGTGTGTGTGTTTGTTTGATTCAGGATGCATAATATATTAGATTTCATCTGTGTCTGAGTAATGGACATTTTCTTGCTTGATTTCTGTGTTTGGAGTATTCCACAGTATTCTTGGGTTTAGAATTGACCCGGTGTTTGTGTATGAACAGAAAAACAACAATAAAAACCAAAACCAAAAAACTAAACATGTTGTATGTGTACATATAAACAGCAGATAAACAGCTTATATTGTTGTCACATCTAGTGGAGGTTGCTGAGAAAGGCAGATGGTTTCAATGTGATGGAAATAGAGATGATTAAAGTGTGATGAAAAGCAGGGCTTGAAATACCCATCCATCTGATTGTCTGGTACAATTAAGCTTTCTTACACACAAGTGGGAATGCTCTCTCCACTTGTCTGTTGGGCAACCAAATTTTGAATGTGTCAGTGGAATGGTGAATGAGCAGTCGGCTTCATTGCTTGCCAGTTGCGTTTCCTTCCTTTCGTTTTCACTGAGACATATGTTCTATGAATAAATTGTGTCAACGCAGAAACAATAGATCTGTTTTAATTCTCTGTGGGACTGTTTCTTCTTAGCATGAGTCACGAAACAATTTCATATCTTTTTCCTGTAAAATATACTATTTTCATAATGAATCATGTCTGCTGACTTGTCATTGCTCTTCTGATAGTTACTTTCATTTACCGTCTCTTTAGTTAGGGAGGGCAAGGAGAAATTGGGGGGAGTGGGGGGGAGAGAACAGGTAGAGGTTTTTTAATCAGCTCGTCTCCAGGACATCTAACTCATTCATCCCTGGGAGTTTACAGCCACTGTAGGTGGCCATGCCATGTTGATGCAGAAAAAAAAGCAGAAAATATAGTGTTTTTCCCTCCAAATTACTTACGGACACATCTGGAAATATTGAAGAAGCTAGTTTCATTTCTTTGTGGTTTATGCATATGTCAGAACATGAAAACTGTTATAATGAGACAAATTGTGATGCTCAGAGCAATGGACTCATTGAGTTAAAAATTATGTGTGGGTTTCCAGGCCAGGAAAGGCACAGGAGACAGACATCACATGGAAGTGTCAATGTGTGTTTCCTGTTTCTCTTCCAGAACACAGGGACGCAAACAGACGTTTTACGATGGATCTCCAGAGGCGCCCCCTGGAATCTGCCATATTCCCATGAATGAACCATTTTGCAGCAGAACAAGGGAGGTAAGGCTCCACTCTCAGACTGCCAAGCCTTTCCGCAGGTATAGGATATGAATAAAGGTGTATTCAAATTTGTGCTAATTTTCAGATTTAGATATAGACATATGCAGCGTTGTTCATGAAATTTCCATATGACTCCCTAAGATGCACATGTGAACTGAAGTGGACAGCACTGGAATACAAGGTCCTGGATTGGAGCTGGCTGCAGGCTGAAAAATCTGACAGTGATATTTGCCTCTAGGCTGTGGGAAGTTTAATGTTCAATGTTTCAGCCTTTACTTTCAGATTCTGCGTCAGTGCGTGGCAGACCTGGGGCTCAGTCACCACGCCTCCGGCACCATGCTGACCATCGAAGGTCCGCGCTTCTCCAGCAAGGCGGAGAGCAAGCTGTGGCACAGCTGGGGTGCTGACTGCGTCAACATGAGTACTGTTCCTGAGGTGTGTGTGTGTGTGTGTGTGTTTGTGTGTGTGGATGGGTTGGTGGATGGGTGGATATGTTTGTGTGTGTGTGTGTGTAAGAGAGTGTATACATACGTGTGGTCAAAGGTGTGTGCATGAGTGTGTGTGTATGCGTGCGTGCATGTGTGAGTGTGTGTGTATGTGTGGTCATGTGTGTGTGTGCGCTTGAGTGTGGGCGTATGTGTGTGTGTTCATGTGTGTGTGTGTGTGTGGTCATGTGTATGTGTGTGTGGTTGTCAGGCATTAATCTAGACTTTCAAAGCTGAAACATTTGTGTGAATTTTTTTACACCAGAGCTTTGCGCCCAAGCACCACTTGGGTATAGGGTGCAGAAATGGTGCCTGCACACTTTGCAGTGCTCATGCAAAGGGTGCAATGTGTGAAGGTTGGGCTGTCCAGTAAAAGCTTACTTCCTGTTTATGTGAAGGTTGTGCTGTCCAGTAAGAATGGACTTGCTGTTTGTGTGAAGAGTGTGCTGTCCAGTAAAAATGAACTTGCTGTTTATGTGAATGTTGTGCTGTCCATCAAAAACTTACTTCCTTTTTATGTGAAGGTTGTGCTGTCCCATAAGAAATGGACTTGCTGTTTGTGTGAAGGCTGTGCTGTCCAGTAAAAAAAAAAAAAAAGGACTTAAGGGGAGGTAACCTACTTCGGGAGGTTATCGGCCATAGCTACTTTCGTTTTCTCAGCATAGGCGGGTAGTAGTTTGCACAGGACAGGAATCAGACCCCTGCCGGAGTCTGCACTAGTGGGTCACGTGTAAGTATGTGTAGATAAATGGACTTCCTGCTCATGTGAAGGCTGTGCTGTACAGTCAATACTGACTTCCTGTTTATGCGAAGGTTGTGTTGTCCAGTAAAAATAGACTTCCTGTTTATGTGAAGGTAATGATGTCCAGTAAAAACTGACTTCCTGTTTAAGTGAAGGTAATGATGTCCAGTAAAAATGGACTTCCTGTTTATGTGAAGGTAATGATGTCCAGTAAAAATGGACTTCCTGTTTATGTGAAGGTAATGATGTCCAGGAAAAATGGACTTCCTGTTTATGTGAAGGTAATGATGTCCAGTAAAAATGGACTTCCTGTTTATGTGAAGGTAATGATGTCCAGTAAAAGATGGACTTCCTGTTTATGTGAAGGTAATGATGTCCAGTAAAAATGGACTTCCTGTTTATGTGAAGGTAATGATGTCCAGTAAAAATGGACTTCCTGTTTATGTGAAGGTAATGATTTCCAGTAAAAATGGACTTCCTGTTTATGTGAAGGTAATGATGTCCAGGAAAAATGGACTTCCTGTTTATGTGAAGGTAATGATGTCCAGTAAAAATGGACTTCCTGTTTATGTGAAGGTAATGATGTCCAGTAAAAGATGGACTTCCTGTTTATGTGAAGGTAATGATGTCCAGTAAAAATGGACTTCCTGTTTATGTGAAGGTAATGATGTCCAGTAAAAAATGGACTTCCTGTTTATGTGAAGGTGATGATGTCCAGTAAAAATGGACTTCCTGTTTATGTGAAGGTAATGATGTCCAGTAAAAATGGACTTCCTGTTTGTGCGAAGGTTGTTCTAGCCAATGAAAAGGGACTCCCCTACGCAGCCCTGGCTCTGGTCACAGACTACGACAGTTGGAAGGAGGACACGGAAGCGGTAAGTTGAAAGAATCATCTGGTGCAGTCACCATCTGCTATGTATGGCATCAGGCAGTGCACAGTCCTGATAGAATCATGTGAAATTCATTGTCCAGTTACACACTGAAACATACACACACTGCACCACACACACATATATACACAGAGCTCACCACACCACATACACAGACACACACACATATACACTCAGTCACATACTCAAATGCACACCACACCACACCACACCATACCAAACACACACACACACACACACATAGCACAGCACAGCACAGCACAGCACAGCACAGCACAGCACACACACACACACACACACACACACACACACACACACACCATGCACACATATACACACACGCTTGCAAGCACACATTAGTGCACACACACACACACACACACACACACACACAGAGTAGTCATGGAAAAGTTATGCTGTGTTTCCAACGCCAACAGGTCAATGTGGAACTAGCGGTGAAGACGTTCAAAGAAAATGCCGAGCGTGCCATCCAGGTCTTGCTGGCTGCCATCCCCCGCATCGCACAGGAGGACTGGACTGACCTGCTGGCAGAAAAACAGGTACGCAAAGTGAATTATTGTTGTTTTGTTGGTAAACAAATATTGTGTTGGATTATATTACTCTTTTGTTACAACAGATTTTTCTGTGTGAAATTCAGGCTGCTTTCCCCAAGGAGAGTGCATTACTACGCTGAGAGTGCAACCCCCCCCCCACCCCTTTTTTTTTCCTGCCTGCAATTTTATGTGTTTTCCTATCAAAGCGGATTTTTCTACAGAATTCTGCCAAGGACAACCCTTTTGTTGCCGTGGGTTCTTTAATGTGCCTCATGCATGGAACCTTGGATTATCTTCTCATCTGAATGACTTGCGTCCTGACCACCACTCAAGGTCTAGTGGAGGGGGAGAAAATACTGGTGATTGTGGGATTTGAACCAGTGCACTAAGATTCTCTCGCTTCCTAGGCAGACGCATTACCACTAGGCCAGCACTGGTGCAGGTTACCAACCGGAGACCAGCTCCTGAGCATGCTTTTTGACCCAGTTCTGACGTCTAAATGCTATTGCTCAGAAATCCACTGTCCCACCTGCAGCAAGTCCTCCCATGATACATTCACTGAAAGACATTGTTTTAATAATGACGATTATGACATAAGTCATAATAATAATAGTAATAACAATGATAATAATAGTTATGAAAACAACAACAGTTATAACATTAATAATACTGTGATTATGATATTTTAAAAAAGAAAAACCATCGCGGAGCCTGAATGAGAGAGAGTCTCACCTAGAGCTAGACCACCACCGCATCCACCTAACAACATTCCCCCATAAATATACTGACACTGAAGACTTTGACAGGACTCACCTATAGCATGGAAGTTCAGTTCAGTTCAGTTACTCAAGGAGGCGTCACTGTGTTCAGAAAAATCCATACATGCTACAACACATCTGCCAAGTAGATACCTGACCAGCAGCATAACCCAACGCACTCAGTCAGGCCCTGAGAGGGTGGGTGGGGGGGAGTATGTAAGAGGATGGAGATCGAAACTAAGGTCACCACGAGAGCAGAACATGAAAGGCCACAGAATAGGGGACCATTTTTTTTCTGTATCAATGATGAATGATGATGACATTGCTGCTACAGAGATGTGTTGTTTTTGTTTGTTTCAGAGGATTGCCAAGAGCTCTGTCATGCTGCCGCATTGATTTGCAAGTCTTACGCCTGCATGCCTATGAATCTAGATATGATTGATTAAATGGTTGATTGACTCAGAAAGAGAGCGAGACAGTTCAGTGTCAAGGAGGCATCAAAAACATGTTGACTGATACATATACGCAGTTCCACACCTGCTTTAAAATAATCCAGAAATTTGCCAATGCCTTACCTATGCATAGACCTGACACACTGATCAGGCCTCGAGAACCTACCAAAATTAAAATATATATAGAGAGACAGGACATAGCGACAGACAGGACATAGCGACAGATAGGACATAGCGATAGACACGACATATCGACAGATAGGACATAGCGACAGACAGGACATAGCGATAGACAGGACATAGCGACAGATAGGACATAGCATCAGACAGGACATAGCGACAGATAGGACATAGCGACAGACAGGACATAGCGACAGATAGGACATAGCGACAGATAGGACATAGCGATAGATGGGACATAGCGATAGATGGGACATAGCGACAGATAGGACATAGCGACAGACGGGACATAGCGACAGACAGGACATAGTGACAGACAGGACATAGGGATAGATGGGACATAGTGACAGGACATAGCGACAGACAGGACAAAGAAGGAGATATAGAAAAGAGGAAAGATGACAGGGCTAGAAATACAGACAGACCTCCCAAGAAAGTTTTTTCTTCATTCTTTTTTTCTCTCTCTCTCTTTTTTTTTAATTTTTTTTTTTTAAGTTTGACTTTGTTAGCATGATATGTCAGGTCAGGTATAATTTGTGTTTATTCACAGTAAACTGCAGTAAAATATTATGCACAATACAATTTTGTGTCATTGGAACCACAGAGTCATACATCATTGAAACAACATGTCGAAGATAAATCAATGGGCAGTCATAAAACGTGCACTACTGGACCCATACATGAGGAAATTCACATTGTGTGTGACACAGTATGTATATATGTGAAGACACACACACTCGTGCACGCACAAACTCACACTCATATATATTATTTCCCATAGCATGACTTAAAAAGGCTATTAGCCAAAATATTTACAAAAAGTTTTCCTGTTATAGTGTTAATGGTTTTTATCAATGACAACTTTATATGATATATATATATATATCATATATATGTGTGTGTGTGTGTGTCCCCAGTGTAACTCAGGAATTTATATATATGTGTTATAAGCACTTATGTATTTTAAAAGAGAAATATATATTGGGCAATTGCCCAGTTCAAACAGAATTCTAGTATTAAATTTTGAATGTGATAAACAGAAAATGTGACATGAATACTTTTTGGTGATGAATTTAATTTCATCATGAAGTGCCCCATTTTTTCTGATATTCATAAAAAAGATTTATGTCCAAAATCTGTATTCTTTTGTAAAATGTTTTATGCAGGCAAACAGGTACTATTAAGACTCAGCAAACTCAAAAAAACTTTTAAAATCATAACGTAAAAAAATGTTAATATTGAGCTTACCTTTGATATTACATAATGAAAAATCCTTGTGTTTTTTGATATATTCTTTTCTGAAATCCTCCATGACCCGACATGGGCCACTGGTTAACTGAATCTTTAAATCTTGTGTGACATATGTGTGATCATCGAATAAGTGCATTTTGTGAAGAATCATAAATTAGGATAGAACTGTCAAGTTTTGTTGTTTGGCTCACTGAGAAAACAATCTCAAAATGTTGTTGTTGTTTTTTATTTCTCCTATTCCTATTGAACTGGGGAACACTGGGTTGTTGTATTTTGTATTTTTGTTTTCATGTAAAGTGAGTTTCTTTTGCAATGAGTTGTTATGACTGCTGTGTGTTTCATGGATGCAGTTCTTTCAACTGTTGTGGGATCTGTTTTTCCTTCTTGATTAATGCAGACCTGGTTTTGCAAGTTGATTCATTTACTTGTTTCGTTTTCTGGTGGATTTATGTAATGTAAAATATGGTGAACTCATTGACTGGTGAATAAACAGAGAAAGTAACGATTGCTGTCTTGTGTGGTTACTGAACAGTGGGAAGTAAATTCAGTCACTGTTTGTAATACGAAGCAAACAGGTGTCAGTGTGTGTCCAGCTGGTGTGCATGTACGGGGTGATTCATTCAGCCATTAACACAGTGCGTCTGTCTGGTTGGTGTGTATGTTCTTTTTGACTCATTTAACCATTGATAAAATGAGTCTGGTGGTTGTGTGTGTGCTGTATAACTTGTTGATCCATTAACACAGTGTCTGTGTCTGATTGGTTTGTGTGTTATGCATGACATGCATTTACCTTAGCCATAATTATAATGATACACATTGTGGTGGTAAGCATCTCTTCACCACAACCATGGGAACGCACACATTGTGGTTACACAAGTTCTTTTACCTCAACCATGGTAATGCACACATTGTAGTTATACATGTTCTCTCACTTCAGCCATGGTAACGCACACATTGTGGTTACACACATTCTTTTATCTTAGCCATCGTAAGGCACATGTTGTGGTTACATTCTTTGTCTTCAGGCATGGTAACACACACATAATTGTGACAAACGTTCTTTCACTTCAGCCATGGCAACACAAACATTGTGCTTACACAAGTTCATTTACCATAAGTATGTTAATACACACAATGTGGTTCCACACGTTCTATTACCTCAGCCCACACACAGTGGTTCCAGATGTTCTTTTACCTCAGCCATGGTAATGCACACATTGTGGTTCCACACATTCTATTACCTCAGCCATGGTAATGCACACATTGTGGTTCCACACATTCTTTTACCTCAGCCATGGTAATGCACACATTGTGGTTCCACACATTCTATTACCTCAGCCATGGTAATGCACACATTGTGGTTCCACACATTCTATTACCTCAGCCATGGCAACACACACATTGTGGTAACAGATCCACCTTTACCTCACCCTTGGTAACGCACACCTTGTGGTGACCGACTTACCTTTACCTCAGCCATGGCAATGCATTTATTTTGGTGACTCACCTCACCTCACCTCACCTACATATGCCTGTTGCCCCGCCTGGGACATATCCACCACCAACGAGCACTTTCCAGCCATCCTAGTCCTGGACCAGTTGCTCCAGTTGTCCCCATGTGTGGCTGTTCCTCTTCATGTCTGCCTCCAGGTCACGATGCCATGCTTCTCTTGGACGCCCTCTTTTCCTTTTCACCTGCATATTCCAGGTGAGGGCTTGCGTTGTGATACTGTATGCAGGTGTTTGCAGTGTCAAGCCAGTCCATCTCCAGTGTCTTTGGAGGGTCTCTTCTGCAGGCTGCTGCCTTGTTCAGTCCCACAGTTCTTAATTAGTGATCCTGTCTGGCCAGAGAATCCGGAGAGTCCTTCTGAAGCAAGCGTTGCTGAAAGTGTGGATTCTCTTCATGGTGGTGACATGGTCTAGGTTTCTGTTCTATACAGCAGGACGGGCTTGATGCTGATCTTGATGTTAGCTGTGAGATCTCTGGATCCCCACACATTTTTAGCCAATGGAAAGCTGCCTCAGCCATGGTAGCGCATACCTGATATTGACAAACTCACTTTTACCTCAACCATGCAAACACATTTTTGATAGTGACACAGATTACTTTTTCCTCAGCCATGTCAATATTAATGGTGACAGACGTACCTTTTCCTCAGCTATGGTAATGCACACCTTGTATGGTAATGCACACTTCATGTTGACCAACATACCTTTACCTGAGTCATGGTAATGTACACCTTGTATGGTAATGCACACCTCATGGTGACTGATTGATGTACCTTTACCTAAGCCATGGTAATGCACACCTCATATAGTGACAGACTGACGTAGGTATGCCTTTACCTCAGCCATAGTAACACGCACCTTGTAAGGTAATGAACACTCCATGCTGACGACCCTACTTTACCTCAGCCAATTGTGATACACACCACGTGATTTGCCGCGACAACTGTTCAGTTCTGGATGATCAGTCATGGATGGGTGACAGCTAAAAACGTCACTGACAGAGGCTACATTAAAGCTGAGAAAAAGTATATAGGTATCTACAATTCTCGTTATCAGAATGATGCTGTAGTTTTCTTCTTCTTTTTCTCTCTCTCCCCCCCCCCCTTCTTCTTCCTTCTTCTCTTCTGTGAAGATCAAGTCACTGGCACACCGCACAGAAAAAAAAAACAACTGTTCACCAGATTCCCAAGGTCTGTCAGCTATGTGTTAAAGCCTGCATGTGGGTCTCTATAAATTATTTTCCTGTCCGTTCTGCAGTATTGTCAGTATATCGTGTGTGTGTGTGTGTGTGTGTGTGTGTGTGTGTGTGTGTGTGGTTTTTGTTATTGGTTGTTGTTTTTCTTCTCCTCCTCCGCCTCCCTTCATCAAAAGTTCATTTGAGGATATTTAGCACTGAAGGCCACTGGATCTTGAAATGTGACAATACCAGTGAAACATGTTTTTAGAAACTGACAGAAGTCAGCAGATTTTCCTTTTAAATCGAATATACTTCTCGGTGGTCTAGCACAGTTGTTAACTGGTAATGTGATCAGTGTACCTGATGTATAGTATATACTGCAACAACAATGAAACACCTCATTCTCAAGGATTCTTTCCGACAAATTCGAAGCAAGGATCCACTCAGTGATGATCGCATGCATGGTGGTGGTTCGTCCGTCGGGATCGACGAGGACCATCTAGTCATCCTGGGGGTGGGTGGGTTGGGCTCTGTGGGTGCGCAGATGACTGGTCAGGCCAATTCGCGCCCGGAGGGTTCTGACGCAGTGTGGACAGGGGATGGTGGCGGCTGTCGGGGACTTGCTGGCCCTGCTTTTCCTGGCCTGTCTGCGTTGCTCTGCTGCAGCGATTCTGTTGGCCTCACAGGATTTGGCGCCTTTGTGGACAGCTGAACACCACTTTGGTCTGTCCATTGCATTCAGCTCCCATGTGTTGTGGCTGATGTTGAAGGCCTTCAGAGAAGCTTTCAGAGTGAAAGCTCTGAAAGCTTCTCGCATGCATACAGATAGAATATAGGCTACCACTGTACGCAGGAGTCTGATCTTATGTTTCGTGGAGATGCTATGTGGAATTTGCTATAAACACAGGTTTCACCGGAAGGATAAAACAGTCCACTGCTCACTGCTGGATTGATTACGGAAGTGATGTCAAGGAAATACGCTGAAAAAGAAGAGTGTTGGTTGTCAGTGCCAAACGTGCTTGCCGGCGTACACGGCCTCGGCTTATTGTTATTAGTACATCCACTGTTCGTTGGTTATCATCAGTAACGGCTCCAGACTAACGAGTGTCAGTCGAAACAGCCGAGAAAAACAAAAAAACTGAGATTGCACCAGACTACCAACTCCATGACCATCAACTGAAATAATGACGTCAATACCACAAAATAGCTTGGTGTGAACGTCTTTACGACTTGCGCTGGGGATCCCACATCAAATCTACAACCAACAAAGACAACAAAACCCTATGCTTTTTCCGCGCAACTTCAATCAAGATAGGAAACAAGAAGAGAAAGGTAACTGCGTATAAAGCTTTTGTTCGACCTTTCCTTGAATACGCAGCTTCTGTGTGGGACCTCTATACACTTTCCCACCGTGAGGCTGCAAGCGCAGCGCGTACTTCTCCCTCGTTCGTTCTGTCCTGGAGTACCGTGCCATTATCTGGGACCCCTATGCCAAGAAAGACATTGACACGCTGGAACGAGTCCAGAGGGGTGCCGAGCGCGCTTCATCAGTGGGAATTACCGTTCTCGCACACCTGGCAGCGTCCAGAGGCTACTGAAGAAGCTAGATCTTCCGACCCTACACCAAGACCGCAGAAAACAGCTCCGCCTGTGTTTCTTCTATAAGGTGGTCGAGGGGCTGGTGCCGGCCATACCTGCTCAAAATTTTCTGACTCCACAAAAATCAGGCAGACTGATCCACTCCACCAGAGACCCAGGGTTTGTGTCTAGTAACCGTCATCGACACATACTTTAGAAACAACGACAGGTGCTTCACTATCACGCCCTGTAAAACGGATCAGTACAAAAACTCGTTCTTTTACCGTACTGCTGTTGAATGGAACACCCTGGACAACAGTGTCGTTCATGCTGAATCGGCCGCCAGCTTCAAGACGCTAAAAGGCTGGCCATGACCAACCACCAGTAGGCCAGATGAGTCCCCCCCCCCATGTCGCTACTGACACCAGTCATCTGGATTCTGCGATAGTCAATGACATCAAGGCCATCGAAAAGGCCCAGCGCCGAGCCGAGCGGCAAGATGGGTCACCAACCGACATCACCAGACGTCATGTGTCAGCTCCATCCCGGCTCCCTCAACTGGTACCCCCCCTCCCCCTCCCCACAAGTCAAACGAAAAAGAGAGCTCGTCTGGAGATATTTTACAAGTTCCACCATGGTCTTATCTCCACAAACTCAGGTCTGCCTACCTGAAGACCATCAGACAGCAGGCTGAGCTCCAGAAAAATCAACACCTGCATATACGACATCCCTGCTTGCAGGACGCAGTACAGACAGATGTCTATCTTCCACTGCACCATCCCGGAACGATCAGTGGAGCACGTGATACTGCCCCAAGAGGTCGTCACATCCCAATCACTGGACTGCTTCAGTCACTGAAGTCCAAACTGGCCTCCTGCCTGTGACACACCAGAGTAGATCTATCCCCCCCCCCCCCCCCCCGGCCACCACTCAGTTCTACTCAAGTTTTTTCTTCTTCTAATTTTCCCCCACTTGAAGTACAGCATCCCAGCTCCCACGACTGAAACGACAATGTTCATCAACGACACACTACTGATATTGGTCGTCAAGTGGAACTTAATAGAGAAGAAGAAGACTTGTTTATTGTTCATCATACATGGGTACATAAATTCACAGTTCGATGTGCCGTAAAACTGAATATCCCAGCTTCTCTGGGCTGGACACGTGGTGCGCATGCCAGACCATCGGCTGCCCAAAAGGCTCTTCTATGGCGAGCTGCAACAAGGGAAGAGATCACACGGAGGTCAGAAGAAGCGCTTCAGAGATACTCTGAAAGTCTCTCTTAAAGCGTTTGATATCAACCCTGACTCCTGGGAGGAATCTGCAGTGGACCGTGACAAATGGCGCGCTGCTGTGCACAAAGGCGCCAAGTTGTGCGAGGCCAACAGGACTGCTGCAGCTGTTCAGAAGAGGCAGGCCAGAAAGTCACGGGCAAACAAGCTCCCTGACAATGATATGCCTATCTTTGTCTGCCCCAACTGTCAGCGAACATTTCGTGCGCAGATTGGACTATTCAGCCATCTGCGCATTCACAGATAGATTCATGAGCATCCTCCCCCCCCCACCCCACCACTACCCTCCCCCCAATCCCCAGCTGGATGACAACGATGGTCATCATCGATCTCGATGGACACACCACAAAACTGAATAATTGCAGCAACAAAACTATGATAATTCTCTGATAATGAGAATACTGATAATACTACAAATAAACTAGTGTAAATAAGAAGAAGCTGCGTAACGTCAGTCACAGTGAATTAAGAAGGTATCCCACACGAACACACCGGCACACACTGTCTGGTCTAATATTACTATTAATAGTGAAAACTGAGACATTAACTAAACGGAAAGAAGCACACACACACACACACACACACACACACACACACACACACACACACACACCACACCACACACACTGACACACACACACACCGTGACACACTGGCCGCACACACACTGACACACACGGCCGCACACTAAACAAATACAGCGAACACATCAGTCACACACACACACACACACACACACACACACACACACACACACACACACACACACAAGCACACACACGCACACACACACACAGACAGACAGACAGACACACACACACACACTGACGCCGATGCGGAACTTGAGACATACTGCACAGTCCAATGGTACCAAGGACATTTAATTGTTTTTTCCCGTCCACACATACTCCCGGCTGTCTCTCTCCGGCTGTCTCCGGCTGTCTCTCGCCGGCGTCCCCCTTCAGTTCCCTATCAGTGTCTCTGTCTCTCCGGCTCAGGCTTTGTGGGTGAAAGCAACAATACAACAACATAAAACAACAACAACAACAACAAAAAACCAAACACTGCTTATTTGTTATACTCGAAAAGGATTTTTATCCTCTATGTCTGCCGGAGTTTCTACTCAATGCACACACATACACACATCGTCAGTGGGCACAGTGACACACAGTACTGACAGGCACACACACACACACACACACACGCATGCAGATTAAACATGTATGTATTTCGTAACCACCCTTCCCTTCACCTTCACCTTCACCTCTCCCGTAGTCTGGGTTCAGACCGTTGGGGCACCGCTGCTGACCTGGCCACCACTCCTCTCCACTCTTCACGGTTTTCTGATTTCCTCAGGGCGTCACCGAGCGTCAAGCCTGTCCACCCCCGGATGTTGTCTTCCCATCTCTTCTTCTGCCGTCCTCTCCTTCTGCCTCCTTGTACGGTGCCTTGCAGGAACGTTTTGGCAAGACCAGATGATCGGGAGATGTGTCCATACCATCTAAGTTTGCGTTTTTTCACTATGGACAGAAGGTCTTCGTAGGGTCCAATACTTTGCTGGATTCTGTTCTTCACTTCCGTGTTAGTGATGTGGTCTCTGTAGGAGATGCCAAGTAGTCTACGAAAGCATCTCATCTCGACAGCTTGGATTCTTCTCTCGATGTCTGCAGTCAGGGTCCAAGTCTCGCAGGCGTAGAGCAATATTGATATAACCAGGGAACGCATCAGTCTGATTTTTGAGCTGAGAGCGATGTTTTTGTTGTTCCAGATGGTGTTCAGCTTGTTGAGTGCCGTTGTTGTTTGGGCAATTCTCGAGAGTACTTCTGGTTTAGATCCTTCATCTGACACGATTGCTCCCAGATATTTGAAGCTGTGGACTGTTTTAAGCTTTTCGTCGTTGACTTTGATGTCAATGCTGATGCCGTTGGTGTTGTTAGTCATCAGTTTGGTTTTCTCCGCACTGATTTGCATTCCATACGATGTGGAGGCTTTGTCTAGATGTTTGACCAGGCTTGCCAGTTCTTCTTCTTTTCCAGCCAGTCCATCAATGTCGTCGGCAAAACGTAGGTTTGTGATTGTTCTGCCGCCTATGCTGACTGTTCCTACATGCTCTTCCAGTGCGTCAGTCATTATTCTTTCTAAGAAGATGTTGAAGAGTGTTGGGGAGAGTAGGCAGCCTTGTCTCACTCCGACTGTGGTTCTGAACCAGTCCCCGATGCTATTGTTGAGGTAGACGGCGCTGGTGGCTTTGTCATAGAGGTGCTGTATCAGTCTGATCAGGTTGGCGTTGATGTTGTACAGATTCATGGTAGCCCACAAAGCTGCATGCCAGACCCTGTCAAATGCCTTCTTAAAATCAATGAAGACATGGTAGAGGTCTTGTTGGTGTTGATGGTACCTCTCACATAGCAACCTCAAGTTGAAGATTTGTTCAGTTGTGCTCCTTCCTGGTCTGAAACCTGCCTGTTCTTCAGCAATGATGTTTTCTGCTTGTGGTTTCAGTCTGTTAAGCAGGATTTTCAACATGACTTTGCTGGGATGACTAATCAGGCTGATGGTGCGGTAGTTTTGACACTGCTGGAGATTGCCCTTTTTGGGAAGGGTGATGATCAGTGATTGTGTCCACGGTGTGGGCCATTCCCCTGTTTGCCAGATCTTGTTGCAGATTTTCAGTAGCACATCTATCATAACTTCACCCCCTGCTTGGACCAGTTCTGATGGGATGTTGTCCACTCCTGCCGATTTCCCTTTTTTCAGCGATGCTATTGCTGCCTCTATTTCTTCACGGAGTATGGGGTGATTACTGTTATCAGTGGCTGGTGGGACATTCAGTATTGCTGGATCACCTGTGGTCTGTATGTTGTATAGCTCTGAGCAGTATTCTGTCCATCGCTTTAGGATGTCTTGTTCTTCTGTTAGACATTTTCCATCCTTGGTCTGGATGTTGGACATAGTTCTACCTTGCCTTGTGTTGGTAAGTTCTTTCACAACTTGGTAGGCTTTCTTGCTGTTGTTTCTTGTCAGGTTTTCCTCTATGTCCTGGCATTTTCCTTCAATCCAATTCTCCCTTGCCTTCTTCATGCTTCTCTTGATTTCGGTGTTAACTGCTTTGTACTGTTTTGCCCCTTCTTCTTCATTCTTTTTCTTTTTCAGGTCTCTACGTTTGTCACACAGCTGTAGGATGTCGTCCGTGACCCAGGGCTTCTTTTTGATGCGTTGTTTTCCAAGAGTTGTTTGGGCTGTTTCAGTCACAGCTGCGTTGAAGTCGCTTACGAGTGTATCCAGGTCGGCGTCATCTGCATCGAGAGTGATGAGTGGCGCGAATTTCCCACCAATCATGGCTTGGAATGCCTCTTGTACTTCAGGATCTTTCAATTTTTCCAGGTCGAACTTCAGTCTTGAGAAGCTTTGTTTCTTTGTTTTCTTCAGTTGGAGTTTGAAGGTCATCATTACCAAGTCGTGGTCACTTGCAATGTCAGCTCCTGGGAAACTTCTTGTCTTGGCAATGTTCACGCTAGACTGGAAACGCTTCTTTACCATGATGTAGTCTATTTGGTTGTGGTGATCTCCTCCAGGGCTGTGCCATGTCCATCTTCTGGATGCTTTGTGTGGTCCAAATGTGTTTGTTATCTTCAGGTTGTTGAAGCAGGCAAATTCCAGGAGTCTCAAACCTCTTTCATTTGTAGCGTTGTTACCATATCGTCCACATGTGCCCTTCCAGGTGTTGTAGGAGTCTTCTCCGATCTTGGCGTTCCAGTCACCTTGTACTACTATGATGTCTTTCTTTGGTGTCTGATCAAGGGTTTCTTGTAGTTGTTCGTAGAACTCCTCAACTTCATAATCGCTGTGATCAGATGTTGGAGCATATGCTTGTATGATGGTGATGTTGAATGGGGATGCCCTCAGGCGGATGGTAGTGAGCCTGCTGGATATTGGTCGGCAGCCCATGACAGTGTTAACAATGTCTTTGTGGATCAGGAACCCTACTCCATGTTCGTGTTTGTCCTCTCTACCACTGTAAAATAGTCTGTGGCCTTCAAGTGTGGGTATTTCACCGATGTTTTTCCATCGTGTTTCACAAAGTCCTAGGATGTGCCAGCGATATTTGTTCATTGCATGTGTCAGTTCTTCCAATTTTCCTGGCGTCCTTAGTGTTCTGACATTCCACGTGCCAATAGAGATGTTGTTCCTGGTCCGGAGCTTGTTGTTGTGTGGTCCACCAGTAGCACATTTGTCACCTCCACCCTGGTTTGCAATGGAAGGCGCGGTCCTTGTTGACCCGGGCGACGACCGAGCCGGTATGGGTTGAGTAGTGGTCGTCATTCATGCGCTGAGTCTTGGGCAGAAAAGCATGGCGGAGCCCATCCCTCTCCATGCTAGACTGGTCTAGCTGCGGCTTTCCTTGATTGGAGAGGCCGAGATCTAGTTTTGATATAGCGCCAGTTGCTCGCTCCCGTGCCGCGTCGGTTGAAACAACCTGCACCGTGTCCCCCTGAGGAAACACCCACATTAACGTGGCGAGAAGGTGCGACTACGGTATTCACCCTTTCTTAATAGAAGGAAGGGATCTTCCCTGCTGTCCCCCAACTCCTTCAGTTCTCCCAACTGAGCCTCGATCTTTTTATGATCTATTTATTTATCCTTTTTTTCCCTTTTTTTTTTCTCTCCAATACCCGCGTAACGGAAAGACGTAATTGAAGACCGCAATACAAAATAGCGTGAAGTCTAAAATACTGAAGTGTCAAGGTGAATATTCAGATTTTGAAGTTATTGTTAAAAAACCGCAAGCCACGCGGCGTGACAAAATTTGTCAATATGACAATAATGGCAACCAAACTGTGGATCCCGTACTAACATGATGTGAATATCTTGCATACATTCGAGCAGTCACGTAATCCGCCCCATTCTCCCCCCCACCCCCCGCCCTCTCCCCTCCCCACCTCTACCTTCTCCCTCAACTCTCCACACCCACTCATTCCCTGGTTTTCAGTCACTCCCTATTTCTTGCAGCTTCCGGGGTCTTGGTTTTTATCCTGATCGGACGTAGAATAATTCCATTTGTTTTCACGTTTCTATGCATACGGACAATAACATTGCATTTGCATTTTGATTGAGCTAATGAGATTTTTACCAGGTAAATGTATGTTTAAGGAGTTCGTAATTGTAGGAAGGCAGTGGACTTCTTGTGTTCTTGCGCCAGTGAATTTGTGTCGGTGTTTGGCGGTTAAAAGGTCTAGCAGACGACAGTGAAGTTAGGCATAGAATGAGCTGCAAAATTTTTTGTATGCTCACGAGTGGCTTTGGAATCATGTAATGCGCGACTGTATCGGTAGCTGAAAAATTATATATTTTTTTGAATAATTAATTATTGTCCATTTATCGGCTCCGCATGCATAAAAGCATGCCGTGCTGAAATTGCCCACCCCTTCCAACCCAAGTAGATGATCTCCCTTGAAAAGTTAACTGCATACCAGGTGGCGCCAGTTGCTGTGTGCGAAAAGAGCCGAAGCGGTGCACGTTTGAAAGCGATACACAGAAGCAAATATGACTTCAAACGCAGGGTATAAGAAAAAGATTTGCTACTATTATGATGGTAAGGACATTTTAAAAATACTTTTTAAAACTGCATTGTGGCGAAAAGCATTCGTTGATCTCGAGTTTCCCATCTTTCGGGAATCGTCAAGACAAAGACGTGAGAATGGCTACTACTGAGACTTTCACGCTGCTAATTTTTTTTTTTTTTTTTTTTGACGCATGGTGAACTAAACGACTATCAAGTTACTTCAATCATCGAAAGAAAACTTCAGTTAGAGTGATCATTCGAGAGAATTGCAAATTTCCTGAAGAAAAATTGTATTTAGCCAAGAAATCGGTTGATCACACATGTGAAATCCAATGTATGGCTACCCATAAATCGTGATGATGGTGTACCGATTTGCAATTTTCACAGTAGCGTGGTTTGGCAAGTCGGTTTTTATTTATTTTTTAATCAAGTTACTTCGATCAGCGAATGAAAATTTCAGATGATTCATTCGAGAGAATTGCGAATTTCCTGGAGAAAAAATGTATTTACATTTTAGCCGAGAAATCGGTCGATCACACGTGAAATCCATCGTATGGCTACCCATAAATCGTGATGATGGTGTACCGATTTGCAATTTTCACAGTAGCCTGGTTTGGCAAGTCGGTTGTTTATGTCATTGATCTGACAGTTATATCCATTAAAAAACAACAACTGCGACATGAAATAACGAATGTCATGATCATGATTATGAAGTATTGTGAGGTTCCACAAAATTGTGAAAAACATTGTGCCATCTTCTGGTGCATTTGTGCAATGCGAAGTTGAAACATGTCATAGACACGCTGAGACTGACCTAACAGTGACATAGCTTCAGTGTTTTCAATTAGTTGCTTTGCTTTGAAGTTTCGGATTTCATTGCAAATGTGTTTGTGTACAAATGAGAAAGGGAAAAAGAAAAAGAAGAAGCAAAGATTGTGTATCAGACTGTCAATGTATTTTTGCTACTTTACTAGTATGACGCTATATATTGTGCAAACACTACCAGTGTGTAACGAAAAGTTGAGTTTTGCAATTTTTTTGTGTTCTCTGGTGCCTGTTAATTAAGTTAACAGTAAATTAAGAATTGTTTAAAAAAAAGTTGATCATTGGCTTTTACCATAGCTATTGTTTCTAATATTTGTAACAATGAGGAGTCAAGTAGAATTTTTATAGGATTTCACAACCATCAAATTTTTAATGCAGGTTAAATTGTAAGAAAAAAGTTTTGCATGTGTTAGCCTTTTGCATCTTGATCTTATAAACCCTTACATCGCCAGCTATGTTCAAGCTGGTAACAGCTGCTAGCCGGCTAAATCAACTGAACAGTATAGCTGAAAAGTGGCTGTGCAGCAGAGCAGCCAGTGGGAATGTGGGGTACTCGTTTTCTCGCTGCCATGTGGCACAAACTGTCACTGTCAGCAGGAAATCATTTTCTGCCAGCTGACTTTCATTTAGACTTGCAGCTTGCTCACCAGTTGCTGTCCCGAAAAACATGGCCTAAAGTGAGACTGCTAGTTACAATCTGAAGTGGTTGAACTCGCCATCATTCAGACTAAGATTAATATAATGAAAAAGCTGCTGAAAATCACAATAAACTGTGTGAGAGGTTGTTTTTTTGTTTTTTTTTTAAAAAATTTTTTGCTGCCCCATCATCTGCACTGTTTCAGTGGCATTACTCCCACGCCACTCATTTAGATTCCCCAATACACGGCCACACTTGGGTTCGTTTGTCACAGTCCCAGTGTCGGCATTCCGCAGGGAACCATCGATGTTAGGTCGCCAGGAGGCCACACACCAGAGGAGACCCTGCACTGCTGCTGAGTCATTTCGGTGGTGTTCAGTGGTGCCTGTTCTGATTCAACGTACTTAGGACTCCACCTACTAAGCCCCCTACTAACGACAATAATGGCTTAGTTGAGGAGCCAGACTGAGTGAGCGTCCCTCTCAGAGTGGAGACTGCCACCACGTCCCTCAGACAACAGCCCTCCATGAATCTGCTGACACTGAAGACAATGACAGGACTCACCCCAAGCACACAAGTGGAGGGGCATCGAAACTGAGGTCACCATGAGAGCAGGGCACAGACTTTGAGACTGTTTTGTTTATATTGATGGTGATGGAGGAGGAGGACGATGACGATGACGATGTTGCTATGGAGGTCCATTTTGGTTTGGGACTGTGTGACAAGGCTGTACTCTACGCTTCCCGTCATAATGATATCCCAGCGTTAAACAGGCCCGAGAGATAGACACTTGCAGAGTTGGTCAGGTGATTAGAGCAACACACCCAAAGACGCCTTCTTGAAGTGGATGACACTCAACTGTGTGGTCCCAGTCTTTCCATTTAAGCCCACAGCACACTCACCTTTGGGTAGGAGCCGGTCACGGGCCAAAAAAACCCACCTCCGCTGGGAATCGAACCCGCGTCCTTCCAGCTGTCAGTCCGCGATGCTAACCACTTCGCCACGGCGGCTGGTAACCGTGTGAGAGTTTGTTCAACAATGAGAAGGATGTTTCAGGTACATGTGGCAGGAAGTGCTGGCTGAGTTTGGTGTTATTTAATAATTTATTGAAGAGTAGCGCAAGTTTGTTAATTCTAATGCTCTGCCTCAAGTTGCTGACCGGTCTCCCTTCAGGTTGCTGTGCGGCAACTGTGGTGTTCTCGTTGTGACTGAAGGGTTAATATAACATAAATATGGGCAGTTCTGCTACATTTACCCAGTGATACCAGTTGATAGTAATAATTGATTGCTGACACTAGTTGATGAGTCCATGCTTGTTGATTATGATATATTCAACATACTTAAATTCAAATTTAATTACACATACTTAACCGTGACCCACTAGTGCTGGAATGTAATTTTAGGAAGAAAATTTCCTATGAGCTGTACTACTAGAAATAAACATCTGTCTTAGACTCGTGGGAGTGAGTTTACAAGATATGAATAGACCGCTGGAGAGTTCCGTAGCCATCTTGGAACTTGTGCATGCGCATCTAACTTTAACTCGAAATTGCGAGCCTTTGTTGCACACAATTTCTGATAGCCAATCAACTTTGAGAGCACAGACCATGTGATGTGCCTCTGCAAATCATGTCAGCACGGAACTCTAGTGGTTTATTAAAAACATTTGACATCAATCACAGAGAAACCTTGTGAAATATCTTGAGACACTAGTGTTTCAACTAAGGCATTTCCAGCAAGATTGTCAGCATCATCATGTTCTTATACTTCATTGTACACTGAGTCTGACAAACCCATATGAATCAGGACTAGAGAAAAAGGATGCATGCTGTCTGCATTTCTTTTCTCCCTTTACATCTCTGTCATGAAAAACGGGGTGCAGTCAGGCAGAAGTGGAATCAAGTCGACTCTTACAAGTCTGGACTTTGCGGATGACATCAGCCTTCTCTCTCATCGTCATGCAGGCTTCAAGACGAAGAGTGCCAAGACCCAAAACATAAACTTGGATGCAAGATCAGCACAAAGAAGACTATAACTGTTGAGGGTAAACCAAATTACTGATAAGCTTATGTGTCATTCGGTTATATCTGGAAGACTGGCACCGTCAGCACTAAACCCAAGATCTGATTGTTCAAAAGCAATGTTCTGAGTACAATCCTGTTCAGTAGCAGGGTTCTGAGCACACTTTCGTACGAGTCAGTACCCCAAAAAGTCACCAGGGGCATCAGCCATAAACTTGAAGCATTAGAGAACCATTGCTGATGCAGAAATCTAAAAATTATTTCACCAAACAGAATCTGATACACTGAACTATGGAAAAGGACCTCCTTGTTGGATATTACTATTATTAGTATTAAGATCAAGCATAAAAGTAATTGAAATTAGCAGATAGGATACATCCTGTGATTCAGAATGTCACCAGATACACTTTGAAGAGAAGTCCTTTGCTGGACGCCGGATGGAAAAAAGTGCAAGTACAAACAAGAGAGACAGAGCAGAACCGTTGAAAAAGAACTGAAGGTCTGTGAAGAAGAAAGGCTACAGAGTACAGTTGGGGAAACTAGCTGACAGCACACGGAAGACACAAAAGTTGAAAGACAGCAGTGATCTCTAGTGACACTGACAGCTTTATGTGCTACAAGGCTCAAAGACTGAAAGAGGATTTAATCACTCAGAATCATAAAAAAATGGAATGAGATGCTTCCAGCTCTACTTAAGTTCTGTACTGAAAATGATTGATTATAACTATCTTGATCAGATGAATGAAGTTTTTGACAGATGTTGTGTGTTACTTATTGTTTCAGCTGTAAGTATTTGATGAGTCTAGAACTTCTAGTATTAGGTACTATTTAAAAAAATTAGAAGTGTATGTATTATATGCATAAAGTTGAACTAATTCTGTAGCCTAATTTTGCTTTGCAGGTGACATTGGCAATTATTACTATGGACAGGGTCACCCGATGAAGCCCCACCGTATTCGAATGACACATAATCTGATCCTCAACTATGGCCTTTATCGCAAAATGGAAATTTACGTAAGTTACAACACGCAATATTTAAAAAAAATTTTTTCTGTAGAAGAAGTTAAAACACAGCAAAGTGAACTTTTTATTTTTTAGGAGCAGAATGTGATGGACCCTAATTTGGCCACATGTGTGGTGTATAAATTATTGTTTTTTGAAATTTATTGTATGTGACATAGATAGAAGCTCTGAATGTGTCCAAATTGCAGAAACAAAAGAACAGTAATTATGTTTATTTTTTAGAAGAATTGCGTTCTGAACAGTTACTGGCTATTCAATGGTTTCGTGAACATTTGGAGTTGTGTTTTTGTCATTGTACTTCTAAACACTTGTTGAATTTTTACACAAATCATTAAATGATAATGAAAATTTAGAGTTGTTCAGTAAACAAAAATATGTAGATGTTTTTATTTTATTGAAAAGTTTTGAAATTTTTAAATGTCCTTTTTATCTTTCAATTTTTTTGTTATTTTATTTTTATTTTGATTATTACTATGTTGATGATGATGATTATCATTTTGCATATTTTAGATTTTTGTTTAAAATATGGGAATTCAGACAATGAGACATATTGTTTGTTCATCAGAAATAAAGTGGAACAGTGGAAGAAAAACATTTGTGAGGAGCTGTGACTTTGATTTTGAACAATGGTAATACCAACAATATCTTGAGCTGAGTAAGAGTTCTATAAATAGTTTTCAGGACAGTTGTTGCCATTGTGTTTGAAAAGAGCCATTTCTGTGGAGTTACCTGTTTGGAATTACGCAATGAAAATGGTGTGCTTTTGTTCTGATAGCGGCCCCACAAAGCCACTGCGGAAGAAATGACCAAGTTTCACAGTGATGACTACATCAAGTTCCTGAGAAGCATTCGACCAGACAACATGTCAGAGTACAATAAGCAGATGCAACGATGTAAGACTTTACCATTGGACTGTCGTTGATTTACAACCATTTAACTTACATTGGTATACATGTGTTAAAGAGTCACTGTACTTACACTGGTATACGTATGTGTTTATGAGCAACTGTGGTGGAATTTGTAAGGAGTTGGACTTCTGATCCAGTGCTCACCAGTGATAAGAGTTCAAGGCCCTGTCTTGGCATATTGTTGTGTCCTTGGAAAGGCACTTTACTCTGATTTTTCTCACTCCTTCAAGGTGTGGATGGATAACCTGACAGGTTAGGGAAGGTTAAAACAGCAGGAGAGAATTGGCCCCCCCCCCCCCCCCCCCCCCCCGCCTTCCGGTACCCAGACACAGTGAATATGAACTCACTGCTCATATGGCTTGGAAGGCTATGGAACTTCATACTTAAAATCTTATTGTCTAAAGGATGATTTGTCTCTTTTGTAGCATCATGTACATGATGTACATATCACATTATTATATATTGCTGGTAAAATCTGATTACATTTATTGTGGGCAATAGTTTTAATGAGTAATTCTGATTTAGACCAACATTATTTTAAAGAGGTTTATAATGTATGGTAAATTAGGTTGATGTAGCATGAATAGAATCATTTTAGTTGAATTCAACAATATTTTAGCATGAATAGAATCATTTTAGTTGAATTCAACAATATTTTATATCATTTATAAGAGCAGTATAAAACTAAAAAGTGCTAGTTATTCACTTTTACAGCACTAATAAGTTGCAGATTGTTAATTATATTCATGTTTTGTCTGTCTGTTTTTCTATTCAGAGTTGGTAAGCACAGAAATTATGTTGAAATTAGCTTCAAATAGAAAAAGAACCATTACATGCTTAATGCAAAATAAAATAGACGATAAAACATTTTTTATCCTTTAATTGTTTGTGTCAGTGTGTGTGTGTGCAAGTTAATTGGACAAGTGGTGTCATGATGTGTTACTGTGCTTAGTGTGTAAATCTGTTTTTATATTTCATCATGTACAGTCTGAGTTTTATATATGCGAAGCGCTTTGAGATCTTATTATTACAGTTTATTATTAGTAGTAGTATTGATTATTATGCTAATGTTGATGCTGATGATAATGTGACTGGATTATTAGTTGTTAGAACCAATGCTTTTACTTCAGTCAATGTAGGAGAGGACTGCCCTGTGTTCGATGGGATGTACGAGTTCTGTCAGCTGTCCACTGGGGGTTCTGTTGGTGAGTGGTGGTTGTCGTCTGCACTGTTGTCACTTTTCACCTGTCTGTTCTGTCTGTCTGTCTGTCTGCCTGTATGCATTGTCTGTTGTCATTGGACTTGTCTGTTTGTCTGCATTATTGTCTCTGGATTAGAGTACAGTGTGTGTGTGTGTGTGTGTGTGCTAGTTCATTTCTTATGTGCTTTTATCATTGTGTATTTTTATTTGTTGATTTCTCAGTTGCAGTTATCTACACACTCAATACACCCAAACAAAAATGAGAAATGTTACGATAAGAGTGAAAAATGTGTGCAGTTACTAATTTTTTTGTGATCCTTCATGTCTGCTCTTGATACAGATAATTATGGATACCATGATAACAAAAGCAACATGTTCCATGTATCAAACCAATAGGCCTAGTTTGCATCAGTTTGACATGGTAAGTATATTTAACACCAAACATGGAGTATAATACAAACTCCTCCTTTCCATGCTATGTAAAGCCCAGCAGCAGGGCAGGGTTTTTTGTGGCAGGTGGTCTTATGGCAACTGGCTGTGAAATGCTGTCATTGGGGTGGATTGCATCAAAAATAGATGGGCGTGGTAGTGTTTTGGGGGATGATTCTATGATGCCTTTTTTGGTTGGCTTGTGGAAGACAGGAATGTACTGGATGCACTTTTATGATCATTTATAATTGATTAGAATTACCAGAATAGTAATCATAATACATGATCTTGGAGGGTTTGTGTTGTTTAACATGGAGACTATGTACACATGCAAAAATAATAAGTGTGTGTGTGTGTGTGATACCAGCGGGAGCGGTGAAATTGAACAAGCAGGCTGCAGATATAGCCGTCAACTGGGCTGGTGGCCTCCATCATGCCAAAAAGTCTGAAGCATCCGGCTTCTGTTACACCAATGATATTGTGCTGGCCATCCTGGAACTGCTCAAGTGAGTATAGCATTGTGAAAACAATCAGTTAATAACCTGAGGATATCACACTTAGGAAAAAAAAAGTGTAAATTTTTATGTTGTCCATTCTGGGGCTGCTCAAGTGAGTACAACATTGTGCTAGCTGTTCTGGATTAGCACTGATGATGTAAAGTTGAAGACACATTGATGATCTCATATATTGATGTCATGTTCAAGACACATTGATCATTGATGTCAAGTTGAAGAAGTGTTGATCATGTCAAGTTGAAGAATTGTTGATAATGTCAAGTTGAAGGAAGCATTGATGATGTCAAGTTCAAAATGCATGATGATGCCAAGTTGATGATGTACCAGAATCTGTGGAGTAAAGAGAGGAGCGTGTGTGTGTGCCCCAGGTACCACCAGCGCGTGCTATACATTGACATTGACATTCATCATGGCGACGGTGTGGAGGAGGCCTTCTACACCACTGACCGGGTCATGACCGTGTCTTTCCACAAGTACGGGGAGTACTTCCCTGGAACTGGGGACCTGCGGGTCAGTTTTTGCCTTGTACAGCTCTCCTCTGTTGACTGATGATCTCTGTCACCTTGTACAGCTCTCCTTTGTTGACTGATGTTCTCTGTTGCCTCGTACAGCTTTCTTGTTGACTGATAATCTCTCTCACCTTGCACAGCTCTCCTCTGTTGACTGATGATCTCTGTCACCTTGTACAGCTCTCCTTTGTTGACTGATGTTCTCTGTTGCCTCGTACAGCTCTCTTGTTGACTGATAATCTCTCTCACCTTGTACAGCTCTCCTTTGTTGACTGATGTTCTCTGTCTTGTACATCTCTTCTTTGTTGACTGATGATCTCTGTCACCTTGTACAGCTCTCCTCTGTTGACTGATGTTCTCTGTTGCCTCGTACAGCTCTCTTGTTGACTGATAATCTCTCTCACCTTGTACAGCTCTCCTTTGTTGACTGATGTTCTCTGTCTTGTCTCCTTTGTTGACTGATGTTCTCTGTCGCCTTGTACAGCTCTCCTTTGTTGACTGATGTTCTCTGTCTGGTCTCCATTGTTGACTGATGTTCTCTGTCACCTTGTACAGCTCTTCTTTGTTGACTGATGTTCTCTGTTGCCTTGTACAGCTCTTCTTTGTTGACTGATGTTCTCTGTCTGGTCTCCTTTGTTGACTGATGTTCTCTGTCTTGTCTCCTTTGTTGACTGATGTTCTCTGTCTTGTCTCCATTGTTGACTGATGTTCTCTGTCTTGTCTCCTTTGTTGACTGATGTTCTCTGTCTTGTCTCCTTTGTTGACTGATGTTCTCTGTCTTGTCTGATGTTCTCTGTCTTGTCTCCATTGTTGACTGATGTTCTCTGTCTTGTCTGATGTTCTCTGTCTTGTCTCCTTTGTTGACTGATGTTCTCTGTCTTGTCTGATGTTCTCTGTCTTGTCTCCTTTGTTGACTGATGTTCTCTGTCACCTTGTACATCTCTTCTTTGTTGACTGTTCTCTGTCATGTTGTACAGCTCTCCTTTTTTAAAATTATTATTAAGAGCTGTGTTGCGAATGGTTTTCACTCTGACTTTGTAACTGCTGGGCTGAAAATTCCCATATAAATTTGTTGTCCTAGGGACAAGGATAAGAAAAAAACACAACTTTCCCCCCAAAATTTCTCTCAGTCCTCATCCCAAGGTAAAGAGAGTAAATGCTGGTTTTGTAATAAGTCAGCAGATACAGTTGTCTATATTAAGTAGTATGTACGACGGGAAAAGAAAAGCTGAGTTAAAGGGTGGGGGTGTTAAATTGAAAGGGGGTGGAGGGAAGTGCTGTCGGACAGCTCAGTCACCTTTCGCTGACACAGTCAAACATTGGCTGCTCAACGGACAAGTGTAGAAAGCATTTGCACTTGTCTGCCAGAAGGTTTAGTTGTTTTGGACATTCTGACAAGTAGGTATTCCGTGCCCTGCTATGTGTGTGCATGCTGGTGACCCAGAGTGTTTTCCTCTTTGTTGCAGGACATTGGGGCTGGAAAAGGCAAGTACTACGCTGTAAACTTTCCACTCCGTGACGGCATCGATGATGATTCATATGAAAGCATCTTTAAACCGGTGAGTACAATGTTTGTCAACAATTGTGATTTTGTTTTGACTCTTATGTGTCTTTCGGCTGGCCTGTTAGAGAGCCGTTGCTGTTGTTGTGAAGCGTTCATTTCTGGCTATGTTGTTGATCTGTTGTAGGGTGGTTTGTGACCACATGAAGGTTTTTTAACATTGGGAAATGACCTGGGCTTTTCATGACTTTTATATGCATGTCCATCTCCCAACAGCTCCAAATCAAAGGGATAAAAAAACAAAACTTTTGATAAGACTTATAGATAGAAGGGTAAATAAACTTTGGGCAGAACTGGGAGGGGCTGGAATGAGGTAGTTTTAAAATCCAGGCTTCAAAGAGGTTTGTACAGGAATTTGATTGTTAGCCTTAAACTTTTGGAATTGGTCCTTTAACCCCTTGTGCCATAGAACGTATCACTAAATGCATTGTGGTGTCACTGATGAAGTCATCAGAAGAAGGAAAACAACTCTGGAAGGCCGAAAATTCATGCAGTTAATGCAGAATGGTATATCTCCAGACCATTTTCTCCCTTTTAGGCTTATTGTTTTGGACATTGTTTTGACTTGAAACACCTTTTTGCTGTTTTTACCCTAGCACTGAAGGGGTTAACATTTAATTTTTTGAAGAACACAACACAGACCTTTAACCTTCAACCCTTTTATTTTTCTTTTTATTTTCACACCATAACACAATGTTGAATGCTGTCACAAGGTGATGACCAAGGTGATGGAGACCTACCAGCCCAGTGCTGTGGTTCTGCAGTGTGGGGCTGATTCCCTGTCTGGGGATCGCCTGGGCTGCTTCAACCTGACCTTGAAAGGTCACGGGAAGTGTGTGGAGTTCATGAAGAAGTGGAACCTGCCCCTGCTGCTGCTGGGTGGTGGGGGTTACACCATCCGCAACGTGGCGCGCTGCTGGACCTATGAGACCTCCATTGCCCTGGGGGTGGAGGTGGCCAACGGTGAGAGAAACAGATCAATGGCATTGTGCAACTAGTCTGTCGCAATAGTTTTCCTTTGTTTTTTTTTCCTTCTTAAAAAAACAGAAGAAAAAACTTTACATTGAATACAAAATAGCATGAAGTTTAAAATACTGAAGTGGCAAGATGAATATTCAGATTTTGAAGTTATTGTTAAAATTTTTTTTTTTTTTTTTTTTTTTTTGCACTGAATAGCCATTGTAACAAATCATGGGCAAAACTGGACTTGAGAAACATGTCCCTTTATTATTATTGTTATTATTATTTTTTTAATTAATCAAAGAGCAGCAGCTGTGTTCCTTACAAGTTTGACAGCAGTGGTCTGTTAAACCAATGCAGGGTGCTGGAGAGGCAGCCTGCAGACATGACAGCTGTGTTGTAAACGGAGGCCAAGAAGTGTAAATATTGCATCCCGACAGGGCGGAAGGAAGGGCAGTGAAGCCTGATCCTTATCTTGTCAGCAATGTATCTGGCATCGCTGATTATGGCTATGGTGCTGTGGAAAGGGGAAGAACAAGTGAACACTGGACAACTGATTTTTAATATAATTTCTGGTCTCTTTCTGAGATGTAGTACTTTACATATAAAAGTTTCTTTTTGTGTGTTTTGATTTAGAATCTTGATTATTACATTTTTTGAAATATTTCAAGTGGGTTTATATACACATGCATATTTATATATTTGCATGTTGTGTGTGTTTACAGAACTGCCATACAACGACTACTTCGAATACTATGGCCCTGACTTCAAGCTACACATCAGTCCCTCAAACATGGCCAACCAGAACACAGCGGAGTACATGGATAAAATCAAGTCAGTGTCATCACTGTTTGGTTGTGTGTATGTGTGTCAGTATGTGTGTATTCTTTGTGTGAGTGAGCGTGTGCGTATGTGTGTCGCGGTGTGCACATGTCTATGCATACATGCCCAGATATGCTTATTGACTCGGCATGTGTGTGTGTGTGAGAGCATGCATGTTTGTGTTTTCATATAGTGTCTGTATGTGTGTACTTATATGAACATTGGTAAGACATATACTACAATGTGTACATCCATTCGATTCAGTATAATTCATTCAAGATAAATAATATTCATTCTTAACGTCTTTTAAAAATATAAAGTTATTCAGTTGAATTAGTTGTGATGCCAAATAGTGAGACTGTGATTGCAGTTTTGAAATGTGAAGTTATTTAGGGCAAGGCTACTTGAAAATAGTTGAACTAGTTGTGGTGCCAAATAGCGAATCAGTATATTGATTGTTGTTATTGTGCAGAACAAGACTGTTCGAAAACCTGCGGATGTTGCCCCATGCCCCAGGAGTGCAGATGCAGGGTAGGTAACTCTCTGTGCCATTATAATACCACCAGTATTTTTGTGTGTGTGTGTATTTGGTCAGTGTAGTCAGTGTCGTTCAGGATTCTGTTCGCTGAAGATGACGGGAATTGTTAAGGATGGGGGTTTGTTTTCATTCAGTACGTCAGTACATAGCTCACTTGTGATTTTCATGTAGAACCTGGTGATGGCCTTAGTGTCATTGATGAGCATTTGTAGTTTTTCTGATGTTTGTATAGAATGAAAAAGTATTGCGGAGCAGAAAAGCTCAATATGAATGTGACAGGATTTGTACAGGTTTTTTGTAAGTTTTTAAGAATTTGTTAAATAAAAAAAAAAAGGGCATGATTTTTTAAATTTTTAATCCTTGATAAATTTTCAAAAATTACCAAGAAGTTTAGATTTTTGCTTCCTGATAAGAAAAAAATAGGATTTTTCAAAAAAAATGTGCAGTTCTCATTTGTGGCCTGTTATTAATCATGATCGCATGCAAGAAGACAGCGACAAAGAATCGATAGACAGGCAGAAATTACAAAAAAAACTTAGCCGTATCTAGAGCACAGGAGCAGGAGTCGAGATGGCTGCCGTAAAAAGAGGGCGCTAGTCAGGGGTGCAATGGGGTGGTAACCTACTACAGGAGGTTATCGGCCGTAGCTGCTTTCGTTTTCTCTGCATAGGCGGGTAGTAGTTTGCACAGGACAAGAATCAGACCCCTGCCGGAGTCTGCACTAGTGGGTCATGGTAAGTATGTAGTTTAAACGTAAAATTCAAAGGGGAGGTCACCTACTTCCGGGAGGTTATCGGCCGTAGTTTCATTTTCTCCGCATAGGCGGATAGTAGTTTTCACAGGCAGGAATGTCAGACCCATGCCGGAGTCTGCACTTTTAGGAAGAAAATTTCCTTTTAATCCAGGCTCCTAATGTCTTAGATTTTTAGCCTTTGGTGTTTTAAAGGATTTTAAAAAGGTTTTCAATGCAGTGATTAAAAACCTGAAAGAACCCTGTGTCAGAACCTTTCCCATGGGTAGTCCTCACCATTGATGGATACTATCTGAGCTTCATGAGTGGAAATGTGAATGTGGAATGAAAGATGGATTCTATAGTCACACATACATGACCAGGTTGGTTGAAGAGAAATTCGAAGTCACACTTACATGATCAGCTTTGTTGAAGATACCAGTGCTAGGTTCTGGACTTGTCAGATTTTTTTTTTTAGCCGTGGATGTGTTTTTTGATCATACGGGAGTTGTGTGTCGTTGATGTTAGTGGACTGTCAGTGTGAAAGTTGAAGTTAGTTTAATTGAGACACACTATACTTTGACCTACTGGTGCAGCCTCCGACAGAGGTCTGATTCCTGTCCTGTGCAAAATATTTCTTCACCCAAGTGGAGAAATAAAAACAGATGCAGTTACTGACTTAGAAGCCTCCCTTCGGTTTACCCATGCTGTGTCCTCTTTTCCGGCAGAAACCTTCCATTCCTGCATCCTGTGAACCATTTTTTTTTCTTTCTTTCCATTTCCTCCTTGTCACTTGATTGGTCAAGCTTCAGTGTTGTTGATGAGAGGGTAAGTAAGTGGCTGTCGGTGTGTGCATGAAACTAGAAAGTCTAACCTTGGATGTTTTCGTTGATGTGCAGCCATCCCTGAGGATGCCCTCAACGATGAAAGTGACGACGAAGACCGGGACAACCAAGACAAACGTCTTTCCAGTGAGTATTATGTGGCATGGTGAAGGGCTTTTGAAAACAGGGAAGTGAAGGTGGGGAGGTGTTTGTACACATCTTGTAAGATTTTTGCACATTTTTCAGCTGTTTTGAAGTGGGTTTTTTTGTTGTTGTTTTTCTGAAGTCATTTTCAGTCGTGTCTGTTCTGAATGAAATTCTTGACATAAAACTTTTTCCATAGAGTTTTATGTAATTGCAAACATGCAGTTTCTTTTCATTTGCCAGGTAGTGTATTTCACTTTGTGCACAGAAAAAGAAACTACAGAGAATATACTGGGAAAAACAAAATTAGAAAAAAAAGAAGCTGAAGATGATGACATTAGTCTGGAAGTATAATCCGAACACTTGAAACTCAATTCACACAACAGAGTAAAGCTTACAATTAATAAAAAAAAAAAAAAAAGTCTTTTAGGGTGTGTGTGTGTTGAAGGGTGTGCGGGAGGGGGTGGGGATACAGGAAAAGGAAGGTAAATAACCCCCCCCCACCCAACACACGTATTTAGTAACATATGTGTATGACTGACTCCAGACATACACAGACACACGCTCATGTTCATGTTAACACTCACATGTACTCACACTCACATGTACACACTCCTCTCTCTCTCTCTCTCTCACGCACACACACAGAGTCATACACCTATACCTTTCCAATACCTGTTCATGACACCACCACCTACCTTCCAACTTAAAATCCATTGCTTTTTTTCTGTCCCTTCCATTGAATATCACTCTTAGTAAAAAAGATGTAAAATAGATGAACAAGACATGTGATGCAACAGACAAAAGTCACATCTAGTCACAGGGAACGTTGCCTTGACATGCCGTGTGTGTGTGTGTGTGTGTGTGGCCACAGTCCGGGCCAGCGACAAGCGCATCACCTGTGAGGAGGAGTTCTCAGACAGTGAGGACGAGGGAGAGGGTGGGCGCCGTGATCGCGCCAACTACAAACCCAAGAGCAAGAAACCTCGCATGGAGGAGGACAGGAAGGAGGGAGGTGAGGGAAACTGTTGGTAGCGGTACAATTGATACTTGAACACTGCCTGTCTTTTGTCAGAGATCAAACTCTTAGCGGTTTACAAACGCAGTCATTTGCACAACAGCCTGCCTGCCTGGGAAGAGCAGACTGACAGCTGCCTTCAGTCGCTCGTTCCTGTGTCTTTCAGTCGGGCCTCAATCATGTGCGCACATACACGAGTGGATTTTTCTGCAAACTTTTGCCATGGCAACCTTTTCGTTGCCCCGAGTTCTTATAAACATTGACTAGGTGTATGCTGCACACAGGGTCTTGGCTTGTCGTCTCTGAATGATTACATTTGTGTTGTGCTCTCACTCAGTTTACACATATAAGAAAAAGGAAAAAAAAAAGAGAAACTTATTCATTACTGTGTTGAAACAACTGTAAGAAAAGTATTCATTTCCAGATATTGTTATTTGAAGAACAAAAAAAAAAAACAAAAAAACAAAACAAAAAAACCCCAAAAAAACATTGGGGGGTCGGGGTGTGATAACAATCCACATAAACAGAACACATATATAAAAAGTGCTGACATTTACACATTCAGTGGTTCCATTTTCATTGTAAAGGATTCAGAATGTTCCCTGATACGAGTTTCATTCTTTTTTTCTTCTTTAGTTGTATTCCATGCAAAAGGCTGGTTTATAGCATTCCCATTCAGTACTGAAAAATGGACAGGTGACAGTGTATCTTTGCAATATGTTTTTGTAACTTGAAAATGAGTGTTGAGATGCCTTTATAACACAGGTGATGTTTACGTGTTACAGAAGTGAAGGAGGAGAAGAAGGAAGTGAAACAGGAGCCAGTCGAGAAAGAGAAAAGCAAGACAGAAACACAGAGGTATCAGCAATCACGTTTCTCCTCCCCTCTCTCTCTTTTTTTTTCCTCTTCCTTTTCTTCATGTTTTCTTTGACATTTTCTGGCCCCATGGATAGATGGGTAAGAGGAGAACATTTTGTAGGCCTGTCAGCAGCCTGAAGAATTTTTTCTGGTCCCGTTTTTGTCAGCAGTTGCCACAATCTAGTGTTTTCATACAGGTTCATACAGGTTTTAAAATGTTTTTTTAGACTTTATTAAAAAAAAAAAATTACCCAGATTAATTTGAATGATGATTTTTGTGTTTTTTGTCATTGCTTGCCCTGACAGATGACGTGATACGTTGCTGAACATGTTGTATTCTTTAGATATTGTTTTCAGTGAAACCAAGGACAAGGGTGAAGGCTCCTCAACAGCCGAGAAGAAAGGTGAGAAATTTCATAGAGACATGTGGGTGGAGTGGATGGTGGAGTATGTTAGTCTGTGTGTGTGTGTTTTGGGGAATGGGGTGAGTGTGTCCGTGTAATCTCAAAACTCTTGGGGATTGAGCGGTTTGGGGTGTTATGAATGGAAAAGGGATAAGTGAACACTAATTATCTTGAAAAGCCTTGCTGGAGGTTACTGGCATAGTGTCGGAACATAAAAGCTAACAAAATTTGCCAACATTTAACTGAATTCCTTTTCTTTTGTAGTGTTTTTCTGTTGTGGTTTGGTTCATGTTTGTATTTTCTTGTATGGCAACAAAGTGTGTTGTCTTTCATACCGTATAGCAGGTCAGGTCAGGTCATTAGATCTGCTACTGGTAACCTGTAATCCAGTACAACCTGTTCAGGGTCGGGTTGCCGACGACTAAACCGGCACTTCCACCGCTCCCTTCTGGGACTGGTGAGGCGGGTGGCTAGACACCCTTATGGAGATCCATAAAAGGGCGTCGGCTCAGGAGAGCCACCGACGGCCATCTAGCTCCACTGTGCTGTGTGCATGCCACACGCAGTTGGTCCCCGGGGTGTGTCTACCCATGTATGCGAAGTCTGGATCCAGCAGAATCTGCGGAAGAAACCTATCGGTTCAACGGAGAGGAAGGCGGTTACAGCAACGCACTGTGGAGTGCAGAGAGCAAGATGAGACACTGAAAGGATATCTTGGTCATCCACTGCATCCGTGCTCATCATCCAGTCGTCTCGACTTAGTCTTGCCACTGGAAATTGGTGGACCCGGACGAGAGAGTGAGGTCGACGTTGCGCAACTCCTCTTCACTTTAAACAAACTCATCGCGCAAGTCATCAGTCATCCAAAATGACCTTTCATCCTTCATCATTTCATCACCCCCAAGTCCTGTGGCGACAGGCGAGCGACGAAACGACAGGTGTGGGTACACTGGCAGTCGCAGCCGCAGACCTGCACGCAGGCGGCTCAGGCCATAGGGTCGTTCTTCGTCGACAGGAGCAGCGATGGAGCTCGGCAGCCGTCTGAGCGTCTGAGCAGCCCTCTTTAGGAATGCACTGCTCACCTCCCTGGCATGAGGAAGGGGCTAGAAAAGGTGCCCTAAAAATTGCCTGCTCCATATCACCCTGGCCAGCATACCGCGGCTGGCGGGGACCCTACATCAGCGGTCGAAACAAAGAGAAAGAAAAGAAAAAAACAAGGATCGTTCCTCTCACCATTGGTGCTTGGAACATAAGGACTCTCCTGGACAGAGATAACGCGGACAGACCCCAAAGGAGAACAGCACTAGTTGCATCCGAACTTGCCAGATACAACATTGACATCGCAGCCTTGAGTGAGACTCGGCTTGCAGGCGAAGGCGAGCTCTGTGAATGGGGATCTGGTTACACCTTCTTCTGGAGTGGACGAGGAAGCGAAGAGCGACGTGAGGCTGGCGTTGGTTTTGCAGTAAAAACAGCACTTGTCAGCAAGCTAGCTGGAATCCCAAAGGGAGTCAACGATAGGCTTATGACCATGAAACTCCCACTGGCATCTGGCCAGAAGCACCTCACCATTGTCAGTGCCTACGCCCCAACCATGACCAACCCGGATGAAGTGAAGGCGAAGTTCTACTAGGACCTTCACTCTGTCATTGCTGCCATCCCTAAAGCAGACAAGCTCATCATTCTTGGGGACTTCAATGCTAGAGTTGGCTCTGACTACATCTCCTGGGATGGAGTGATTGGAAAGCACGGTGTGGGCCACTGCAACCCAAATGGATTGCTTTTGCTTCAGACCTGTGCAGAGCACGAACTGCTGATAACCAACACAGTTTTCTGCCTCCCTGCCCGTAACAGGACGTCATGGATGCACCCTCGCTCAAAGCATTGGCATCTCATCGATTATGTCATCGTCAGGAAAAGGGATAGGCAAGATGTACGTGTAACAAAGACCATGTGCGGCGCCGAGTGTTGGACAGACCATCGCCTTGTAGTCTCGAAGCTGAATATTCGAATCCAACCCAAGAGACGCCCCCAAGGCCAGAAGGCTCCAAAACGGCTCAACATCGCTAAGCTGAAAAGCATCACCATCAAACAGTCATTTGTGGAGCTGCTGGAAGATCGTCTGGAATCCGCCTCTCTGGACAACCAGAATGTGGAGTCTGACTGGAGGACCCTGCGTGAGCTGATCTATAGTACAGCTTCAGAGACCCTGGGACCCATGACCAGAAAGCACAAAGACTGGTTTGATGAAAACTGTGATGAAATCAAGCAGCTTCTGGATGAGAAACGCCGTCTGCATCAAGCCCACCTGAGCAACCCAAAGTCCACATCAAAAAAGGATGCATACAATGACATCCGCAGGACTGTTCAGCAAAAGTTACGCCAGATGCAGGATAAGTGGCTGAGTGACAAAGCTGATGAGATCCAGGGATATGCTGACAGGCACGATATGAAGAGGTTCTATGATGCCTTAAAAGAAGTCTACGGCCCCACATCCTCAGGATCATCCCCCCTCCTCAGTGCAGATGGGAATACCTTGATCACCGAGAAGGAGAACATTCTTGAACGATGGGCTGAGCACTTCAACAGTGTCTTAAATCGCCCTTCCTCCATAAATGATGAAGCCATAGACCGTCTCCCACAAGTCCCCACCAACGAAGCACTGGACGATCCGCCAACACTTCTTGAGACCCAGAAAGCAATCCGTCTGCTATCCAGTGGCAAAGCACCTGGCTCAGACTCCATACCAGCAGAGGTCTACAAGGATGGAGGCACTGTGCTGACTGAGAAGCTTCATCAGCTGTACTCACTCATGTGGAAAGAAGAGACGATCCCCCAGGATTTCAAAGATGCATCTATCATTCACTTGTACAAGCGAAAGGGGAACCGGCAAGCCTGTGATAACCATCGGGGCATTTCCTTGCTCTCCATCGCAGGCAAGATACTTGCCAGGATCCTACTTAACCGCCTCACAGCACACCTTGACCAAGGTTATTTGCCTGAGAGCCAATGTGGATTCCGGAAAGAGCGCGGAACCACTGACATGGTGTTTGCTGCAAGGCAGCTGCAAGAGAAATGTCAGGAGCAAAATGCTGATCTGTTCTCCACCTATGTCGACCTCACTAAGGCCTTCGACACCGTGAGTAGAGAGGGACTGTGGAAGATCATGGCCAAGTACGGATGCCCTCGGAAATTTATTTCCTTGGTCAGCCAATTCCATGAAGGCATGCAGGCTCGAGTCCAGGACAATGGTGAAACATCTGCTCCTTTTGCTGTCACAAATGGTGTCAAGCAAGGCTGCGTCCTGGCTCCAACGCTGTTCAGCCTCATGTTCTCTGCAATGCTTACTGATGCCTTCAGAGATGGCGATGTTGGAATCGGCCTAAAGTACCGAACAGATGGCAAGCTGTTTAACCTCAGAAGGCTTCAAGCAAAAACGAAGGTCATGACAGACATCATCAGAGACTTTTTGTTTGCTGATGATTGTGCCCTCAATGCTGGATCTGAAGCTGACATGCAACTCAGCGTCGACAAGTTTGCCACTGCCAGCAGGAACTTCGGCCTTACCATCAGCACGAGGAAAACTGAAGTTCTCCATCAGCCAGCCCCAGGGAAACCCTACGTTGAGCCCAACATCACAGTCAACGGTCAGAGACTCAGTGCGGTGGAGCGGTTCACATACCTTGGCAGCACACTGTCACGAAATGTGACAATCGACGATGAAGTGAACGTCAGGATTGCAAGAGCAAGCGCAGCTTTTGGTAGACTCAATGCAAATGTCTGGAACAGAAGAGGCATTAGTCTTGAGACCAAGCTAAAGGTCTACAGAGCAGTAGTTCTCCCCACACTACTGTACGCCTGTGAAACTTGGACAGTGTACCAACGACATGCCAAGAAGCTGAACCACTTCCACACAACATGCCTCAGGAAGCTACTGAACATCAAGTGGCAAGACAAGACCCCTGACACAGAGGTGCTCGCAAAAGCCACCCTTCCCAGCATCTTCACCATCCTGATGCAGTCCCAGCTTCGCTGGGCTGGACACGTGGCGCGCATGCCAGACCATCGGCTGCCCAAAAGGCTCTTCTATGGCGAGCTGCAACAAGGGAAGAGATCACACGGAGGTCAGAAGAAGCGCTTCAGAGATACTCTGAAAGTCTCTCTGAAAGCGTTTGATATCAACCCTGACTCCTGGGAGGAATCTGCAGTGGACTGTGACAAATGGCGCGCTGCTGTGCACAAAGGCGCCAGGTTGTGCGAGGCCAACAGGACTGCTGCAGCTGTTGAGAAGAGGCAGGCCAGAAAGTCACGGGCAAACAAGCTCCCTGACAATGATATGCCTGTCTTTGTCTGCCCCAACTGTCAGCGAACATTTCGTGCGCAGATTGGACTATTCAGCCATCTGCGCACTCACAGATAGATTCATGAGCATCCTTCCCCCCACCCCACCACCACCCTCCCCCCATCCCCCATCTGGATGACAACGATGGTCATCATCGATCTCGATGGACACACCACCATAGCAACGGACTCATTACTGTATTGTTGCCTGTTATTAGGTAATTCATTGTTGTCTTGTTTTATAGTGTATGCAACAGACTGTTGTGTGCTGTCTGTATTATACTTTATGGCAACAAACTGTTGGATATTTCAGAGCCCCAGGCTGCCAAAGCGGACTCTGCGGGTGATTCCAAAGACTCTGAGTCGGGCACCAAGGAACAGGAAAAGATGGAGCACGGGCCCTAAGTGACTGAGCCCTCCCCATCCACTCCTCCATCCCCACCACCACCACCATCACCATCATTACCATCTTCATCATCACCATCATCATCAGTGCAGAATTGTGTCATGATCAGTGTCATCAGTGCGTCGCAATGGCTGCCGGGGTGTTTTTTTTTTTTTGTTTGTTTTTTTGTTGTTGTTGGGTCCGTTGCCATGTCTGGGAAATGGAGAATGATAAACATTGTGAAGTCTTCTTGGCTTGTGTTGTATCCCCTGCGGACTAATAAGTGACTGGGGGATGGGGGGGAAGTGGGGTAGAGGGGAGGGGTTGATAGAGCTGTGTGTTGTATTGTGGAGAGAAAGAGCAGTCCACATGTGAGGTGTTTAGTGAAGGGTAGGTATGGCAGGTGGGAGAAGGATGTACCTTTCACCTGTGTTCAGAGGACCCGAGTTTCTTGGATCAGCGGCTGGTATAGATAGAAAGGGAAAAACATTTCACTGTTGAAGGAGAATGAAAAAAAAAATATATTGCTCCACTTTTTCTTTTTCTTCTTCAATCAGTGATAGTCTTCAACTTGTATGTATAATATTGGGAAGGCTGGTACTGACAGAGTGTGTGTGTGTGTGTGTGTGTGTGTGGTGCAGTGGAATTTCTTAGCTAATTCATTGATTCGAATTTGTCATGGATTTCTTTGTCCTACACCTCAGTAATTTTTGTTCACAATCTTTTTTCACATTTTTTTTTCTATATTTAGCCTGTCCTTCACCTTCAGTGCGAATGTCATAACTCTGGAGAGATTGTGAAACAGTGTTGCATTAGAAACTGGTCCCAGCATGTCATGGATGCATATACGTAGATTATATAGAAAATATCAACTTCTGATAATGTCATGGACATGTACATTACTATTGGTATTATTGTTATCATTCATTGTTATGATTGTGAGATTGTCCATTTTTCATTGAGCAGCAGAACAATCACCAGTTGTAGCAGAAGCAGTGGCGTAAGGGAGCAACTTAATATGAACATGCCAATCTTTCTTCTTTTTTTAATTTATATTTTATTATTATTTTTTATTTATTTTTAAAGCTACCCTATATATTTGGGTCGTTTTAGTTGGTTTCGTGCAGAAAGATGTCTGTTGTGTCCAAGTCTGAGTGCTTTGAGATGTTCTGACCATCTTGAATTCCGGTTTTCTGTTCACTGTCAGAATATAATTTTTTTTTTTTTTTTTTTTTTTTTTTGTTAAAGTGCACAGTCAAACGGTCTGTATTCCCAGCCATGTTCTGGGGCAGAGAATTCATATCCACTGTGTTGAAGGCTCAGCATGAGAAGGTGGGGCCCAATCATCTCCTTTGGCCACTTAGAACTTTTCCTGACTTTAGGCAAGTACCCATTTGCACCTGGGTGGAGTGAGGACATTGGATTGAAGTGCCTTTCTCAAGGATAGATGCTGAAACAGGATCGTGAACACTGGATCAGAAGTGCAATGCTGAATTAACTGATTCTGCCACAGTGGTATTACCGTGATGTGAAGGAATCCCTGCACAGTGTGTGTGTGTGTGTCAGTGCGTGCGTGTGAGAGACTGAAAAGTGAGCGTGTCATTACTTCACTGTCATGGAGAAAAAGGATTTTATTTATAGGCTTATGGCTTTTTTAACATACATTGTTCAAAACGCTGCAGGTAACATTTTCAGACTTGAGATTGATTCGCGTTTTATTTTCTGTCATCCCCACCACTGTTTCATTTCCCTTTTGTGTCCCGTTATCTGGCAGCTTTTTGCAACAGTGAGAAAATAAAACTCTTCAGGGGTTGTGGCGGTGTCTGGTTTGGGTGACTGGTTCTTGTGCCCAACTTGTCTGGTCTGCAGTGTGGAGGTCAGTCTGTTGGGTGCACTGGGTCTTGTTGAGTTCCTCATTTATATCCATGAGCATCATACAAAAACAATTTTGTGGATACATTTGTTTCTAATCTTGCATTATTCACACAATATCAGAGTTTTAGCGTGTGTTAAAAAAAACACACAAAAAAACATTAAAAACGATGAAAGACATACTCCAAGAAATTTAATGTGTCAGTCAAACCTCTTGAATATAATTCATTTTGTATACATACATATCAGTCTTTTCACATGGTTTAAAAATACACATATATCTTAGGACATGGGGGAGGAAAATTTGGTGCAGGGGGTTGGATGAGGGTGTAAAAACACAAGCACACCGACTGCTCCCAACACCACCACACTTCTTTGTGTCTTCGTTCACCAAACCCCAGCATGTGTCAAGGTGCAGACAAGTATGTACTGATGGAGCAGAAACATCAGTTGAGGTCAGTCGACAACAAGACATGCTTCCTCACAAATTGGATACTCTGGTTTTACAGCAAATGCTGGGTAACAAAAAAATTAAAAAAGGAAAAAACCACTTTGCAACTTGAACGTTTTTCTTTATGGTGACATGGTGAAATGATGTTTTTCTTGAACATTTTGTGAAAACATACCTGCTTTTATGAAGCTCTGCATAACTTTTTTGTGAATTTTTCTGGAGAAAAAAAGAAGAAAGAAGCGGTATGGTTCAACAACATGGCCATGGTGATGTCGAGGTTGCAAAGGTACGGGAACTGTCCCTTCAGCAAACTGCATTCTGTCCCACACACCGTCTGAACGTCACAGCTTGTGCGGGTGGTCATATAATTGACGTCGTGGAATCACCATATACCACTTTGGGATTTATCACCTGGAAGACAGAATGATATTCCAGTTTGGGATTTGTCACCTGGAAGACAGGCAGATACTCCAGTTTGGGACTGATCACGTGGAAGACATATACTGGTTTGGGGTTTTTTTTGCGAATGCGAATATTTTATTCAGATTAGGCCAATGCCCCTGTCTGAAGGGGGTATACATAATTGTACACAGAGAATATTTATAATATGAACATACATTCTAAACAAATGTAAACAAAAATAGTATAACACGTAACACATGCTTGCATTCTAAGTTGTACAAATACAGAGTAGCCTCAGTGCTTTGTAGACAAATAAAGCCAAGTTAGTCAAGACAGTTTCATTTCTGGATGTCATAAGTAGATTCAATCTAAAAACACATGGGTTTTGATAATACTTGTGTTCAATCAGTTTTATCCTTATGCAAGACGGAACAAAATATGGATTTCGTTTTCTTCAGCTGCATTACACAAACGACATAAAACATTCATTGAACTTTTACCCTTATATCTGTATCGATGGCAGGCTGTATCTGACACACCGAATTTGAATTTAGTTAATGCACTTGACATATCTGTTTATATAAATCAAAATATATGGTTCCACGTTTTTACCAATCTTAAACATTCTGTATTCTAAAAATCTGTCACTAGTCTGGATATGATCGTGCCAATCCTGCCACCTACAATCAATAATTCTTTGCTTGAAACATTTAAGAATCCACGTGTACTTTCAACACCCTGATTATCCTAAACATGCAAAGCCGAATGTATACAAACGTTTACATATGTTAGTCACCCACATCCTTTTGCCATTATTATCTAAGCTTAACAATACTTTATATGCAAGGTAACCTGTTATTGTCCATCTTTGTAAACTTTAGCCAATAACTCACACACTTTACATACAAATTCTAATAAATTGGATATCTTTCGAGTTCTCCATAGACAAAGTCATTAGATGTTCGATTATCAACATTCAAATAATGTTTCAAAGCAAAAAGATGATGGTTTGGGATTTATCACCTGAAAGACAGTGGGCCCACTATCCTTGATGGTCACTTGCGGGGCAGTGTTTATGAGTGGCATATTTCGTGATGATTGTGACACGGACATGCGTATTTAGAAACAATATCGTTTCTGAATAGTTTTTGTTCAAGAATTGTGTAGATAATGATCTGATTCTGGCTCAGTGACTACTAGTGTAGTGAAAGGCATATATTCTCTTTGAGACAAAGTTCAAATCATTCATGTGATGAGGACAATAGCAGTGACAATTGTGACAGTTTTTCATGGATATGACTAGCAGTGTGGCACTTAGATACATATGAGGCACTACTTGGTGAGTACCTGCATGATGTGCATACTCTTCAAGCAAAACACTGTCCTGCATGTGGTACGTACTTGTATGCATTGTAGTTGACTCAAAAGTCACCTGTTTTACACCTGAGTGTCACCAGAGATGTCACCCTATAGTGTCAACAGGGTCTCAGACAACTTCTCACATCAATTCTGAACACAACAGTATATGACAATCTTAGTGTACTGTAATGAGCCGCGTTGCCATAAGCCTCCAAAATAAGTACCCTGCTTCATACTTTCTTTCCCTTCTCTAAATCCAGGAATGAAGGGAATATGCATATGGTAGGGATCTTGGAACAAGGGGGAGTAATGGTTCATAGAAAAATAGGAACGAAAAAGTTAACGCTGATTTCATGATACTGTATTGTATTACTCTTTCGTCACAATAGATTTCTCTGTGTGAAATTTGGGTTGTTCTCCCCAGGGAGAGCGTATTGCTACACTGAGAGCGCCACCCTCTTTTTCTTCTTTTTTTTTTCTGCCTGCAATTTTATTTGTTATGCTATTGAAGTGGATTTTTCTACAGCATTTTGCCAGGGACAACCCTTCTGTTTCTGTGGGTTCTTTTACGTGCATGCTGCACACAGGATCTTGGTTTATTGCCTGATCTGAATGACTAGCGACCAGACCACCACTCAAGGTTAAGTGAAGGGGGAAAAATACTGGTGATTGTGGGATTCGAACCAGTGCTCTCAGATTCTCTTGCTTCAAAGGCGGACACGTTACCACAAGACCAACAGTGTGATTTCTGTGCAGCTGTAGCTCTCACAAAGTCTGTAGCCATCTGTTGAACTTGAGTCACGTTGATGTTTTTGACTTTTTGCATTCATTATCAGTTGTTTCACTTGTCAGTTTAACAACTTCTCTTTTACGAAGTCCTTTAAGTAATTTCCTGTAACTGTATTTAGAGTTGTTTTGTTGTTGTTGTTTTTTTCTTCCAAATTTCACCCACATTTTTACCCTCATTTGCCCAGTTTCTCCCAACCCTCCATTCATCCACATCTCCCACCCCTTCTAACCGATAATACTCAGATGTATTCATAAATACTTTAACAAAATGTCTTCAATCACCGATATGTGTGACGGGACATTAAACAAAATTCCTCCTCCTTCCTCCCTTGAGTCACGGAGACAGGACAGAACTGAACCCCTTACCAGACTGGTGTACGTCTTGCAGGCCAGCACGGCCTGGCTAATGATGTCATGGATCATCAGCGTCTTCAGGGTGAGAGGGGTCGTACTGCTCCCCCCAAGCGCCTCGTATGCCTCCCTTAGCTCCCCCTGCTCACACACACACACACACACACATACATTGGTCTGCTGGTCTTCAGTCACCAATATCATGGTAGACAGAGACACATCCACACAGACATATACAGAGACATACACACATGCATATACACACACACACACACACACAAACATAGAATGACACAGTGATGCGCATATAATCATACATATCTTTTTTTTCCTTTTTAGTTGTGAAATATGAAATGGTGTAAAGATATTAACTGAACTGAAGACCGAAAGAAAACCGTGGTTTGATGGTCTTCAGTCAAGAACCGAACAGTCGACAGACACATCCATGCATGTATGTAGAGACATACATACAAACATCCATGTGGCAGAATTGGGATTCTCATATGAACAGCAGAAACAGGTTCCTATATCAGGGAAATTAAGACATGAAGTAGAATCATACTTATTAATTGATTTGAATAGATCCAGTGTGTGTGTGTGTCTGTGGTAAACTTTAACACTGACATTTTCTCTGCAAATACTTTGTCAGTTCACACCAAATTTGGCATGAAAATAGGAAAAATTCAGTTCTTTCCAGTCATCTTGTTTAAAACAATATTGCACCTCTGGGATGGGCACAAAAAAATAAAAAAGAAGCCTAATTATATGCAAACTGCATTTACTGTTATATTTATATTTTTTGTATTATGTAAACTTGGCACTTTGACCTCTTATTCTGACACAACAAGAGGAGTCATTATTATCATTTTTTGTTCGAACAGGAACTTCTTTTGCTAAGCATGGAATTTTTATTTATTTTGCAAACGTTTTGGGTGCAGATAGTAAAAAAGGGAAATTAATCTGTAATTAATGCTAGGGGACTTAATTTATCACAAGTGAATCTTGAAGGCCTTGCCTCTCTTGTTTTAGACTAACAATGCTACTGGCCTCAAAAAAAGAATGAACAAAAAGAAATCTAGCTGCATACCTTTACAAGGCATTTAAAAGAAGAGAGATCACATTATCATAACGCTATATTTACAATTGACAGTACTGAGAAGTACTGCTACTTACTGGAGTAAAACCATACACATTCCCAACCCAGCCTAAATCCCAACCATGCTGTTGCAGAAAATCCATGACAAGTTTTGAGATCTCGGTATGTGGACACAACTGGATATGATCACCTTTTGACTGACTGACTGACCCAACAACATGACGTGTGATTTCTTCTGTTTACTTCCATTTAAGCAGAATGCATGTCATCACCATAATGTGCAACTGTTATTTAACATTTTAACTATACACAGATACTATGTTTGGACTTTCATGCTTTTTAAAAAATACACAGTGCTGATCATTGGTCAGAGACCAAGCCCCTGAGTCATTTGCAGAACAGGCTGCCTATCTGGGTAGAGCAGACTGAGAACTGCCTTTGGGCGCTCATTTGTTTCCAGTGTCATGTGATCAGGCTTAAGTCAAGCACACACACACATACTCACACACTTACTGAGGATAATGAGGACACAATACTCATCACTAAATCACCTCAGCAGATGCAGGTTTACACAAGCCAGAGGACTACATTCAGTGTTGCTCAAGGGCATCTTTTCTGTCAGAAACGTGTTTCATGTTGTTTTTTTCTGGACTTCCCCGCCTTTCAGCGATTTATCTTCGTGCTTGTACAGTGTCCACCCAGTCTATTCACTGTATTCATATCTGGACAACACACACACACACACACACACACACACACACACACAGAGTGAAGGCAGACAAACCAAATCACATAGTGTGCAGGAGAGTGACAGATAGCACTCAGCTGAAGCAGTTTACCTTTGAGATCTTTTCCTCTGCCACATTGTAGCGACTGCTCTCTCCCTCACAGTGATCCCCGAGATGAAACACCTGCACACGCGGCACACATTACAATCATAATACTGCTGTTGTTGTAAGGGAGGATGGTGGCAGAATGGTTAACAACTCGTCTGCCAATACAGAGTCTGTGAAGGTCTGGGTTCGAATCCTGCTCTCACCCTTTCTCCCAAGTTTAACACACACAAAGACAGTCAGGGTGGCAGTGTCACGAGCAGTTACTGCATGCAAGAAATCGGCAGAGAGTGGTGCTTATCAGCCTGGGAAGGGGTGGTTGTTCACATTCCTTGACCAGTGGTGCCAGATGATTGGAATAAGGACAGGCCCGGCGCTCCCTTTTTTGAGGAAGTGTCTGGGTTTGTTCCAATGTACCTTTTATTTACCTGTGTGCTAGCTGAATCGGTAGCATAAGCATCACTGACTTGAAGTTGTGTACCTTGTGTAGTGGAGAGAGTTACCACTCTTTACTATTTGTTAATCATATCGTCTCCTGGCCTCATTATTTGTTAATTTCCAGTGGTGCCAGAGTTATTTTTAGAGCTGCTACAACTGGAATCCCTCTGCTGGCCAAACTCCACAGTTTACTACTAAACAAGATTGCTACACTGCTACCCACACCTGTGGATAGGACTGGGGAAGTGGTATGAGTTGTCAGTGTGTACATTTCTGTTCTTCATCTCTAGGTTCAAATTTGCACTGCTCGGTAAAGCAACACAATCACAAACAGCAAACTGAATTATCAATTCATGAAAAATTTTCTTCTTTTTTTTTTCTTTCAAAGTGGGGGTGCAAGGTATTCTACCCAATGCATAGTTTTAAACTGAGATGGGGGGTGGGGGCGGCTGGCATTTACAACATACTGCGTGTTTATTGTATTATTGTATTGTGTTATCAATCTCTGTCATAACAGATTTCTCCGTGTGAAATTCGGGCAGCTCTCCCAGTGCAATGCTACCCTTTTTTATTTCTCTTCTTTTTTTCTGTTTGCAAATTTATTTGTTTTCCAATCAAAGTGTATTTTTCAACAAAATTTTGTCAGGAACAACTGCTTTGTTGTCGTGGTTTCTTTAATGTGTGCTGTGTGTGTTAATGGGGAGTGATTGCCTAGAGGTAACGTGTCCGCCTAGGAAGCGAGAGAATCTGAGCATGCTGGATCGAATCATGGCTCACCCGCTGATATTTTCTCCCCCTCCACTATACCTTGGGTGGCGGTCTGGATGCTAGTCATTCGGATGAGACGATAAACCGAGGTCCCGTGTGCAGCATGCATTTAGTGCACGTAAAAGAAGCCACAGTAACAAAAGGGTTGTTCCTGGCAAAATTCTATAGAGTAATCCACTTGGATAGGAAAAACAAATGAAACTGCATGCAGAAAAAAAAAGAGAAAAAAAAAAGGGTGGCACTGTAGTGTAGCGATGCACTCTCCCTGGGGACAGAAGCCCGAATTTCACACAGAGAAATCTGTTGTGATAAAAAGAGAAATACAAATACACAGAACATTGGCTTATCACCTCATCTGAATGACTAGCATCCAGACCACCACTCAAAAGTCTAGTGGAGGGAAAGAAAATGCTGGCGAGTGTGAGAATCGAATGAATGAATGAAATGGATATTTATATAGCGCCTATTCTCAGTCAGAGACCAAGCTCTAAGTGCTTTACAAACATGGTGTCATTTGCACGACAGGCGGCACACCTGGGTAGAGCCGACTGACGGCTGCCATTGGGCGCTCATCATTTGTTTCCTGTGTCATTCAATCCAATTTCATACACACTCAGACAGACAGGTTCTCTTGCTTTCCAGGCGGACAAGTTACCACCAGGCCAACACTCCAGAAGGTAGTTTACAGTGCAGGTTGTGCCAACAGGCATAGGAGTGGTGGGCAAAGGCAGTGAGAGTCCATTACCATGTACAGGGCATCCAGGGGTACCACATTGTCCACAGCCTCCATGGGGATTTTGTCCCCCATCATCGGGGGATCTGCTGCCTTGGGCTCCTGCACCTCCTCTGTCGACAGCTCGGATGTCACCGGTCTGTACGCATGTCACACACACACACTGACACATCATCATATCAACACGGTCTGTGCACGTCACACACACACACACACACACACATTGCACACACACAAACACACTGACACCTCATCACCACAGGATGTACACATGTCACACACACTGACACATCAACGTAGTACCCATGTCACACACACACTGACACATCACCTTATCAACATGGTCTGTACACACGTCACACACATCATATCCTTATCAACGCAGTGTGTACCCGTGTCTCATACACACACTGATACATCACCTTAACAACATGGTCTATGCATGCTGACATGCTCAATGACACATCACTTTATCAATATGATCTATACACATGTGACACACTGACATATCACCTTATCAACACAGTCTGTACGCATGTCACACACACACACACTGATACATCACCTTAACAACATGGTCTGTCCACGCTGACAAACACAATGACACATCACCTTGTCAACATGGCCCGAACACACGTCATGCATGCACTGACACATCACCTTGTCAACATGGCCCGAACACACGTCATGCATGCACTGACACATCACCTTATCTGTACATATGCGGTACACACTGACATAATAATAATAATAATAATAACAATACTGATAAACATAACTACTGCACTGAATAAAAGTGCTTTCACGCCCAACTTTCACACACATGCACAACTCATGCTCAACTGAATCAAAGGGATGAAAAACAAAGCATGAATGCCTGCACTCTGAAGGGAGGAGAAACCATGGATTTAAAAAAAAAAAAAAAGAAAAAAAAAAAGAAAAGAAAAAAAAAAGAGAGTGTAGGGACAAGCTATTTCAGAAAAATGCAATACTTCTTTAAAAGGCCAGACTTTGAAAAAGCTGAGCGCAGAGGTTTGAACGAAGCGAAAGTGGGAGATCGTTCACTGTGGAAGGTCCAGACATGGAGAAAGAACTTGGCAAGACGTCACTAATTTATCACCACGGTCTTTACACATACCACACGCTGAAGGATAAAGCGGCAGAAGGACAGGATCGGACTCCCGCCTTCCTTATACCCAGACCTAGACATGGTGGGTATGAATTCACAGATCCAATGACTGTAAAAAGCTAAGGGACATTTCAACCTTGAACCTAAGCAAAACTATGAGGTTATTTGATGCTCCGAGCACTCACATTTCGGAGGATTCAGCGGAGTCTGTCTGTTCCAGAGCAGGAGGCGTGATGACAGGAGGTACAGGTTTGGGGATCCTGGGCATGTGGGTGCCCGCCGCCACGCTCAGCGCTCTCAGGAACCCTTCATAGGGGTTGAGTGTGGCGCTGAAGTACAGCAACTGTTCACACACACACGTGGCAATAAAGTACAGAAACTGTTCACACACACACACACACACACACACACATGTGGCAATGAAGTACAGCAACTGTTCACACACACACACACACATGTGGCAATGAAGTACAGCAACTGTTCACACACACACACACACACACACACACATGTGGCACTGAAGTACAGCAACCTTTCATACACACACATGCATGTCTCTCTCTCTCTCTCTCTCTCACACACACATATATTCATGCAGACACAATTACCTACAGACTTCACAAAAAAGATATGGATCATTTCATAAATGTAGGTTTTTGTTTTGTTTTTGTTTTTAAAAGATAAAAAATGGACCATTTCATAAATGCAGGTTTTCATAGCACCTGTGATTATGAGTGATGCTCATTACATCGGTTGTACACACAGTTGTTTTCTGAAAATTCAGCATCATTTCACCATGCCCCATAGAAGAAAATCTGTGCAAGTTCCAGTTTAGTGGTCCTTAATCTTTTTTTGTGAATTCTGTTATTCGCTGTCGCCAAGCCTTCAAGAAGACACCTGTGCAAGCTTCCAGGTGGTTCCGTAATGTTTTGTGAACCTTGATGGTGGGCGCAATAGCCGAGTGGTTAAAACGTTGGACTTTCAATCTGAGGGTTCCGGGTTCGAATCTCGGTGATGGCGCCTGGTGGGTAAAGGGTGGAGATTTTTCAGATCTCCCAGGTCAACATATGTGCAAACCTTTGTGCCTGAACCCCCTTTGTGTGTATGCGCAAGCAGAAGATCAAATACGCACTGTAATCCATGTCAGTGTTCAGCGGGTTATGGAAACAAGAACATACCCAACATGCACACCTCTGAAAGTGGAGTATGGTTGCCTACATGGCGGGGTAAAAACGGTCATACACGTAAAAGTCCACTCGTGTACATACGAGTGAATGTGGGAGTTGCAGCCCACGAACGCAGAAGAGGAACAAAAAAAGAAGAAGTAAACCTTGCAGTTTTGAAAAAAAAACCCAAACATTCGGGTGAAATCACACAGTGTGTTCCCATCCACCACACATGCTGTCAAATGTCAAGCGTGATGGTGCTGACACTCGTTAGCCATCTCAAATCTCAGGTCACACCAGAAAGATCAAGACAGAGATCCTACTGACCATGTTGCGATAGTCCAGCTTGGACAGTGACCCCGAGTGGTCGGCAAAGATGTCAAACAGGATCCTCTTCAGACTGGTCAGGCGGTCAAACGTGTTGTCGTAGGGGGACAGGGTGTCGAACCACAGATCCGTCTGGGAAACACACACACTATGATGTCAACCATGGGATTAATTGAAAATGCGAAAAGAAAAAAAGATGAAGAAAAATCTGCCTCTTTTATCTTCGCTTGTTTTTATCAATGGACTTTTTATACATATGCCTGTATAGAACATGATAATAGTAATAACAATAATAAGAATGATAATGATGATGGTGATGGTAATAATAATAATGTGCATTTATATAGTGCCTACCCACTGCAGTGCTTTGAACAGTACATGTGGTAAAATATAATAAAACATGTCGATACAAATACTACCTAAAAAACAGTGTAACATCAATGATAAATGGGGGGGGGGGGGGGGGGGGGACAAAAAGGACTCCCACTCTGTCAAACTGTTCCCACAAAACAGGGGAACAAAAGGACTCTCACCTTTTCAATGTGTTCCTGTAAACCCCTGTAAACCTGACCAAAGAGGGGGAGTATGTCAAACTGTTCCAGAAAAACCTGATAAAAGAGGGGGTACCAAGGGGACACTCATCCTGTCAAACTGTTCCCATAAAACCTGACCAAAGAGAGGGGGACAAAAAAGGACTCTCACTCTGTCAAACTGTTCCCACAAAACAGGGGACAAAAAGGACTCACCTTTTCCATGCGTTCCTGTAAACCTGACCAAAGAGGGCGGACAAAACGGACTCTCAACCTGTCAGACTGTTCCCATAAATTCTGACCGAAGAGGGGGGAGGACTCTCACCCTGTCAAACTGTTCCAGAAAAACCCGATAAAAGAGGGGGTACCAAAGGGACACTCATCCTGTCAAACTGTTCCCATAAAACCTGACCAAAAAGAGGGGGGACAAAAGGAACTCTCACCCTGTCAGTCTGTTAATGGAAAGCCTGAGCACAGAATGGGACAAAAGGGACTCTCACCCTGTCAATCTGTTCCCATGAAACCTGACCAAAGAGGGGGACAAAAAGGTATTCTCACCCTGTCAATCTGTTCCTGTAAAACCTGACCAAAGAGAGAGAGAGGGGGTGGGGGGCTGTGGGGGGGAGATGGGGTGGAGGGCAAAAAGGACTTGCACCATGTCAATCTGTTCCTGTAAATCCCCCCAAAATGGGGGACAATAGGGACTCTCACCATGTTCCCATAAAATCTGACCAAAGAGGGGGGGACAAAAGGGACTCTCACCCTGTCAATTTGTTCCCATAAAACCTGACCAAAGTGGGGGACAAAAGGGACTCTATCTCAATCTGTTCCCACAAAAGCTTACCAAAGAGGGGGACAAAAGGGACCTTGATCCTGTCAAACTGTTCCAGAAAAACCTGACCAAAGAGGGGGGGACAAAAGGGATGCTCACCCTGTCAATCTGTTCCCATAAAACCTGACCAACGAAGGTGGAGACAAAAAGGGACTATCTCCCTGTCAGTCGGCTCCTGTAAAACACCCTAAAGAGGGGGACAAAAGGGACTCTCACCTTGTCAATCGGCTCCTGTAAAACACCCCAAAGAGGGGGACAAATGGGGCTCTCACCCTGTCAATCTGTTACCAGAAAATCTTACCAAAGAGGGGGACAAAAGGGACTCTCACCATGTCAATCTGTTCCTAAAAACCAAACCAAAGAGGGGGGTGACAAAAGGGACACTCACCCTGTCAAACTGTTCCCGGGAGACGAAGTGGATGTCCTTCTGGTCCATGTCTCTGAAGTTCTGCAGCGCGTTCAGAAGCTCAGCCTGGGTGGGGGTGGGGATGGGCCATGTCAGCGACAGCAGGAACTGACGCCAGTCCACGAATTCCGTGCCCAGTGCTACGGTTCGGGCCAGCTCCTCCACCTGGTGATGTAGAGACACAAGTGACACACGGTGCGCAGATGTTTGTAAAACTGACACACGGTGCGCAGATGTTTGTAAAACTGACACATGGTGCACAGAGGTTTGTAAAACTGACACATGGTACACAGAGGTTTGTAAAACTAACAGACACTGACACATGGTGACACATGGTGCACAGAGGTTCGTAAAACTGACACATGGTGAACACACATTGCACAGAGGTTTGTAAAACTGACAGACACTGACACATGGTGCACAGAGGTTTGTAAAACTGACAGACACTGACACACAGTAACTCATGGTGTGCAGAGGTTGGTAAACTGACAGACACTGACACACGGTGCACAGAGGTCTGTAAAACTGACAGACACTGACACGACACATGGTGCACAGAGGTTTGTAAAACTGACAGACACTGACACATGGTGCACAGAGGTTTGTAAAACTGACAGACACTGACACACGGTGCACAGAGGATGGTGAACTGACAGACACTGACATGACACATGGTGTACAGAGGTTTGTAAAACCAACGGACACTGACACACGGTGCAAAGAGGTTTTAAAACTAACAGACACTGACACATGGTGACACACAGTACACAGAGGCTTGTAAAACTGACAGACACTGACACATGTTGACACACGGTGCAGAGGTTTGTAAAACTGACGGAAAATGACATGTGGTGCACATCACTTTGTAAAACTGACACACTGACACACACATAACATTTTGCTTACGATGGTTGTAGAAAAATGTTTTGGGTCTTTTTTTTTTTTTTTTTTTAAATTATGAATAACAATAACAATGACACAGTATACAGCAGTTTGTAAAATCTGTCACAATGACACAGCAGTTTGCACAACTGACACACACACTGACACAGTGCACAGCAGTTTTTAAAAGTGACACACTGACACATCCTTTTGTAAAACTGAGAAATACTGACATGGTAGTTTGTAAACTGACACACTGATACAGCAGTTTGTAGAACTTTTGTAAAAGTGTCACACTCACACAACACTTTGCAAAAAAACTGACACACCAGTTTGTAAAAACTGTCACACTGATACAGCACTTTGTAAAACTGTCACAGTGACAAAGCAGTTTACAAAACTGACACACACTGACACAACAGTTTATATAAAACTGGAACACTGACACAGCAGTTTGTAAAAGTGACACACTGACACGGAAGTTTGCAAACCTGACACACACAGACACAGCACTTTGCAAAACTGACACAGCAGTTTGCAAAACGGTCACACACTGACACAAAACATTTTGGTTTGAATGACGTACAAACATGTTTTCAGGGTTTTTTTTGTTTTTTTTTTTTACCCAGGGCAACCCTAGTGGAGTGATGGCCTAGGAAGCGAGAGAATCTGAGCGCACTGGTTCGAATCACGGCTCAGCCGCTGATATTTTCTCCCCCTCCACTAGACATTGAGTGGTGGTCTGGACTTAGTCATTAGGATGAGACGGTAAACCGAGGTCCCGTGTGCAGCATGCACTTAGCGCACGTAAAAGAACCCACGGCAACAAAAGGGTTGTTCCTGGCAAAATTCTGTAGAAAAATCCACTTCGGTAGGAAAAACAAATAAAACTGCACGCAGGAAAAAATACAAAAAAAAAAAGGGTGGCGCTGTAGTGTAGCGACGTGCTCTCCCTGGGGAGAGCAGCCCGAATTTCACACAGGGAAATCTGTTGTGATAAAAAGAGAAATACAAATACAAAACCCTCATATTATAAACACCTTAGCCACCTGGCTGTTGCACGCACCTGTCAGGCTCTCAGACAGCATGATCCCATTCATTTAAGAACCACTGGCAAAGAAAGAGCTGTCCCTGGCAAAATTCTGCAGAAAAGTCCACTCTAATGTACTCATGTATGTGTGTGTGTGCGCATGATTGAAGCCTGACTGAATGACACAGGAAATGAATGAGGAGCATCCGGCGGCCGCAATAGCTGAGGGGTTTAAAGCGTTGGACTTTCAATCTGAGGGTCACGAGTTCGAATCTCGGTAACAGCACCTGGTGGGTAAAGGGTGGAGATTTTTCCCATCTCCCTGGTCAACATATGTGCAGACCTGCTTAGTGCCTGAACCCCCTTCGTGTGTATACGCACGCAGAAGATCAAATATGCATGATAAAGATCCTGTAATCCATGTCAGCGTTCGGTGGGTTATGGAAACAAGAACATACTCAGCATGCACACCCCCGAAAATGGAGTATGGCTGCCTAGATGGTGGGGCAAAAACGGTCAAATACGTGAAAGCCCACCCGTGTACATACGCGTGAACGTGGGAGTTGCAGCCCACAAATGAAGAAGAAGAAGAAGAAGAATGAGGAGCATCCAAAGGCAGCTGTCATCTGTATCTATCCTGGTATTTGTATTTGTATTTCTTTTTATCACAACAGATTACTCTGTGTGAAATTCGGGCTGCTCTCCCCAGGGAGAGCGTGTTGCTACACTGCAGCGCCACACATTTTTGACTCACTTGTGTAAACGAAGTGAGTCTATGTTTTAACCCGGTGTTCGGTTGTCTGTGTGTGTGTGTGTGTGTGTGCGCGTGTGTGTATCTGTGTGTCTATGTGTCTGTGTGTCCGTGGTAAACTTTAACATTGACATTTTCTCTGCAAATACTTTGTCAGTTGACACCAAATTTGGCATAAAAATAGGAAAAATATTGCACCTGTGGGATGGGCACAAAAAAATAAAAAAAGAAGCCTAATTATATGCAAACTGCATTTACTGTTATATTTATATTTTTTGTATTCTCTAAACTTGGCACTTTGACCTCTTATTCTGACACAACAACAAGAGCAGTCATTATTATCATTTTTTGTTCAAACAGGAACTTCTTTTGCAAAGCATGAAATTTTTATTTATTTTGCAAACATTTTGGTGCAGATAGTAAAAAAGGGAAATTACTCTGTAATTAATGCTAGGGGACTTAATTTATCACAAGTGAGTCTTGAAGGCCTTGCCTCTCTTGTTTTGTATTTTTTCCTGTGTGCAGTTTTATTTGTTTTTTCTATTGAAGTGGATTTTTCTACAGAATTTTGCCAGGAACAATCTTTTTGTTGCCGTGGGTTCTTTTACGTGCGCTAAATGCATGCTGCACACGGGACCTCGGTTTATCGTCTCATCCGAATGACTAGCGTCCAGACCACCACTCAAGGTCTAGTGGAGGGGGAGAAAATATCAGCGGCTGAGCTGTGATTCGAACCAGCGCGCTCAGATTCTCTCGCTTCCTAGGCGGACGCGTTACCTCTAGGCCATCACTCCATCACTGGTAGGCAGCCTGGTGTGCAAATGACTTGGTAAAGCACTTAGAGTCTGGTCTCTGACTGAGGATAGGCACTATATAGGTATATATAGCGCACTTAGTGCACGTAAAAGAACCCACGGCAACAAAAGGGTTGTTCCTGGCAAAATTCTGTAGAAAAATCCACGTCAATAGGAAAAACAAATAAAAATGCACGCAGAAAAAAAAGAAAAAAAAAGGGTGGCGCTGTAGTATAGCGACGCGCTCTCCCTGGGGAGAGCAGCCCGAATTTCACACAGAGAAATCTGTTGTGATAAAAAGAAATACAAAATACAAAAAACTAATACAACTGCAACTACTATCAATGTGAATTTATACAGCGCCTATTCTCTAAATAGAGCTTCAGGCACTTTACAAAAGCAGGTAAATACAAACACATACACACAGCACGCACGCACATACACACACACTGTAAGAGACTGAAAGAGAGGGGTGATGTGCTCCCGACTAGGTGACCTGCAGACAAGCCAGGCGGGCATTATTCTGTAACCTTTTGGAGATCTTCAAGAAGGTACTTAGGTGAACCAGCCATGAGACTGATTGACTGATTGATTGATATGGATACTTTTATCGCGCCTATCCTCAGTTGGAGACCAAGCTCTAAGCGCTTTACAAACACGGGGTCATTTGCACAACAGGCTGCTTACATGGGAAGAGCTGACCGACGAATGCCACTGGGTGCTCATCATTTGTTTCCTGTGTCATTCAATCAGATTTCAGGTGTGCACATATTCACACTCAGACAGAGATGTAGCATTTTACATGTATGACCGATTTGTTCACTTACCCAGCCATGTAGGCAGCCATACTCTGTTTTCAGGTGCATGCATGCTAAATATGTTCTCGTTTCCATAACCCAACAAACGCTGACATGGATTACAGGATCTTTAACATGCATATTTGATCTTCTGAACGTGTATACACATGAAGGGGGTTCAGGCACAAGTAGGTCAGCACATATGTTGACCTGGGAGATGGGAAAAATCTCCACCGTTTACCCACCAGATGCCGTTACCGAGATTCAAACTCAGGACCCTCAGACTGGAAGAATCTTACACTTTAACCACTCGGCTATTGCACCCGTCTGACTATTACAGTAGTCAAGCCTAGACGATACCAGTGAACAGACGAGTGTTCTGGTAGCTTCATACGAGGCACTGTAGAAGAGAGGCCGTGTGTGGCCGGGGCGCCACGAGCACTGACCTGTGTGTGGGACATGCCGATCCACTGCAGGGGCAGCTGGTCAGTGCCCAGCCCTGTGCTCACCAGGCTGTCCAGCTGCTCCACAAACTCCTTGACTGACATCACCCCTGCAGGGGCCACCTTGCTCAGCTGAAACATCATCAACACCAACATCATATGAGAGTCACTGTCCTCAACTGAAACACCATCATGAGAGTCACTGTCCTCAACTGAAACACCAACATGAGAGTCACTGTCCTCAACTGAAACACTAACATCATGTGAAAGTCACTGTCCTCAACTGAAACACCAACATCATCAGAGTCACTGTCCTCAACTGAAACACTAACATCATGTGAAAGTCACTGTCCTCAACTGAAACACCAACATCATGAGAGTCACTGTCCTCAACTGAAACACCAACATCATATGAGTCACTGTCCTCAACTGAAACACCAACATCATATGAGAGTCACTGTCCTCAACTGAAACACCAACATCATGTGAGTCACTGTCCTCAACTGAAACACCAACATCATCAGAGTCACTGTCCTCAACTGAAACACCAACATGAGAGTCACTGTCCTCAACTGAAACACCAACATCATGAGAGTCATTGTCCTCAACTGAAACACCAACATCATCAGAGTCACTGTCCTCAACTGAAACACCAACATGAGAGTCACTGTCCTCAACTGAAACACCAACATGAGAGTCACTGTCCTCAACTGAAACACCAACATCATCAGAGTCACTGTCCTCAACTGAAACACCAACATCATGAGTCACTGTCCTCAACTGAAACACCAACATCATGTGTCACTGTCCTCAACTGAAACACCAACATCATGAGTCACTGTCCTCAACTGAAACACCAACATGAGAGTCACTGTCCTCAACTGAAACACTAACATCATGTGAAAGTCACTGTCCTCAACTGAAACACCAACATCATGAGAGTCACTGTCCTCAACTGAAACACCAACATGAGAGTCACTGTCCTCAACTGAAACACCAACATCATCAGAGTCACTGTCCTCAACTGAAACACCAACATCTTGAGAGTCACTGTCCTCAACTGAAACACCAACATCATGAGAGTCACTGTCCTCAACTGAAACACCAACATCATGAGTCACTGTCCTCAACTGAAACACCAACATTATGAGTCACTGTCCTCAACTGAAACACCAACATCATGAGTCACTGTCCTCAACTGAAACACCAACATCATGAGTCACTGTCCTCAACTGAAACACCAACATCATGAGAGTCACTGTCCTCAACTGAAACACCAACATCATGAGAGTCACTGTCCTCAACTGAAACACCAACATCATGAGAGTCACTGTCCTCAACTGAAACACCAACATCATGTGAAAGTCACTGTCCTCAACTGAAACACCAACATGAGAGTCACTGTCCTCAACTGAAACACCAACATGAGAGTCACTGTCCTCAACTGAAACACCAACATGAGAGTCTCTGTCCTCAACTGAAACACCAACATCATCAGAGTCACTGTCCTCAACTGAAACACCAACATCATGAGTCACTGTCCTCAACTGAAACACCAACATCATGTGTCACTGTCCTCAACTGAAACACCAACATCATGTGAGTCACTGTCCTCAACTGAAACACCAACATGAGAGTCACTGTCCTCAACTGAAACACCAACATCATCAGAGTCACTGTCCTCAACTGAAACACCAACATCATCAGAGTCACTGTCCTCAACTGAAACACCAACATAATGAGAGTCACTGTCCTCAACTGAAACACCAACATTATCAGTCACTGTCCTCAACTGAAACACCAACATCATGAGAGTCACTGTCCTCAACTGAAACACCAACATCATCAGAGTCACTGTCCTCAACTGAAACACCAACATCATGAGAGTCACTGTCCTCAACTGAAACACCAACATCATGAGAGTCACTGTCCTCAACTGAAACACCAACATCATGAGAGTCACTGTCTTCAACTGAAACACCAACATCTTGAGAGTCACTGTCTTCAACTGAAACACCAACATCATGAGAGTCACTGTCCTCAACTGAAACACCAACATCATGTGAAAGTCACTGTCCTCAACTGAAACACCAACATCATGAGTCACTGTCCTCAACTGAAACACCAACATCATGAGTCACTGTCCTCAACTGAAACACCAACATCATGAGAGTCACTGTCCTCAACTGAAACACCAACATCATCAGAGTCACTGTCCTCAACTGAAACACCAACATCATCAAAGTCACTGTCCTCAACTGAAACACCAACATCATCAGAGTCACTGTCCTCAAATGAAACACCAACATCATGAGAGTCACTGTCATCAGCACCAACTTCAACAGAGTCACTGTCATCAACACCAACATCAACAGTCACTGTCATCAACACCAACATCATCAGAGTCACTGTCCTCAAATGAAACACAAACATCAATAGTCACTGTCATCAGCACCAACTTCAACATCAACAGAGTCACTGTCATCAACACCAACATCAACAGTCACTGTCATCAACACCAACATCAACAGAGTCACTGTCATCAACTGAAACACCTATACCAACATCAACAGAGTCACTGTTCAGAACTGAAATATCAACACTTAATGCAATAGAGGCACCGCCCTCAACTGGAACATCAACACCAACATCAGTAAAGTCAAACAGGCCAGTTAACATCAACACCAACATCAACAGAGTCAAACAGGTCAGTTAACATCAATGCCAACATCAACAGAGTCAAACTGGTCAGTTAACATCAATACAAATCAATGCCAACATCAACAGAGTCAAACAGGTCAGTTAACATCAACACCAACATCAACAAAGTCAAACTGGTCAGTTAATATCAATACCAACATCAACAGAGTCAAACTGGTCAGTTAACATCAACACCAACATCAACAGAGTCAAACTGGTCAGTTAACATCAACACCAACAGAGTCAAACTGGTCAGTTAACATTAACAAACAGGTCAGTTAACACCAACACCAACCTCAACAGAGTCAAACAGGTCAGTTAACATCAATACCAACATCAATAGGGTTAAACAGGTCCGACATCATTCTGGGAAAACAGGTATGGAAAAGAAATAGTGTTACAGAAGGAGAGAAAAAAAAAGGGGAAATGTGTATGTGAGTGCGTATGTGAGTGCGTATGTGCATGCATTTGCATGCTTGTGTGTGCATGCTTGTATGTGTGTGTGTTGTGTGTGTGTGTGTGTGTGTGTGTGTGTGTGTGTGTGTGTGTAAGAGACAGACAAACAGAAAGACAGACAGAGAGTTGTTAACAGCACCCAACAGATAAATTGAAATGTGTTCAGACGGGCGCAATAGCCGAGTGGTTAAAGCGTTGGACTGTCAATCTGAGGGTCCCGGGTTCGAATCTCGGTGATGGCGCCTGGTGGGTAAAGGGTGGAGATTTTTCAGATCTCCCAGGTCAACATATGTGCAGACCTGCTAGTGCCTGAACCCCCTTCGTGTGTATACGCACGCAGAAGATCAAATATGCACGTTAAAGATCCTGTAATCCATGTCAGCGTTCAGTGGGTTATGGAAACAAGAACATACCCAGCATGCACACCCCCGAAAACAGAGTATGGCTGCCTGCATGGTGGGGTGGAAACAGTCATACACGTAAAAGCCTACTCGTGTGCATACGAGTGAACGTGGGAGTTGCAGCCCACGAGCCCAGAAGAAGAAGAAGAAGAAGAAATGTGTTCAGAGTTGAAGGAGAGACAGAGATAGACAGACAGACAGACAGACAGAGAGAGAGAGAGAGAGAGAGAGAGAGAGAGAGAGAGAGAGAGACAGAGAGAGAGACAGAGAGAGAGAGACAGAGAGAGAGACAGAGACAGAGACCAAGAAAAAGGGACACAAGAGCTGTCAGCAGCACCAAACGAGTTAACTGGGGGGGGGGGGGGGGGGTGTGTTTAGACGAGAGTTAACTGGGATGCTAAGAGAAACAGTTCATGCACCCCCACCCCATCCCCTGCCCCCCCCCCCCCCCCCACCTCCTCCCCCCCATCTTCCTGTCCCATGCCAGCAGCAGCCACACAGACCTCTTTGTACAGCAGGAAGATCTGGTTGACGGTGAATTCTCCTGGCGTCGCCTCCTCCATGGCCTCCGGCACCGGCAGTGGTGACGGCGTCTTCAGCACAAACAGGTCCTGACAACACATGCACACACCACACCCTGCATTGTCTCTTGATTATCATAAACAGGCTGAGGAGGGTGGGGGGGGGAGAGAAAGAGAGAGAGACACACACGCACACACACAGACATAGAGAGAGAGAGGGAGAGAGAGAGGGAGAGAGAGAGAGAGATTGAAACACAGGAGAGATATTTGGAAATGGAGAGAAACAGATTGGGACACACACATAGAGACAGATTGGGACACAGGGAGAGAGAGAGATTGGGACACAGGGAGAGAGACAGATTGGGACACAGGGAGAGAGAGAGATTGGGACACAGGGAGAGAGACAGATTGGGACACAGGGAGAGAGAGAGAGAGAGAGACTGGGACATAGGGAGAGAGACAGATTGGGACACAGGGAGAGAGAGAGAGAGAGAGAGAGAGAGAGAGACTGGGACACAGGGAGAGAGACAGACTGGGACACAGGGAGAGAGACAGATTGGGACAAAGGGAGAGAGACAGATTGAGACAGAGGGAGAGAGAGAGACTGGGACACAGTGAGAGAGAGACTGGGACAGAGAGACAGAGAGAGACTGGGACACAGGGAGAGAGAGACTGGGACACAAGGAGAGAGACAGAGAGGAAAGAGAGACAGACAGAAGGACAGACAAGCGACCTACGCCATCCAAGAGGAAGTCGTCCTGCTCCAGAACAATGCGTTCCTTGAGAGGCAGCCCCTCCTCTATGGCCGCCCGCATCACCTCCGACATGGTGTCGATGCTGTAGGCATGCACGCACGCACACACACACACACACCCAACATTTCATTAACCACTGAAAAGATTTTGAATGATTATTCATTGCTTAGAATGTTTTCGGAAATTTTAAACTCCAGTCCAGTTGGTATCCTCCTTTGATGTGTTATAATTAATGTTGTTATTTATATTTACATTGTTGTAGGTTAATACTTGTTGATATGCATATACATATTCTCCTTCCCATGACACCTCATTCAATACACACCACAATCTCTTTGGACCTTTTTTTTTTATAATATATTTTTTCTCTGATACATAACATGAATACTTTTTTACACTAATATTCACATGCATTCCCTTTCCTATATCCACTTCTTTACTCCTTTCCGTCTAAAAACACTTATAGTGAATAGACGTTAAACTGAAGATAAAACACAATATGCTGAGGACATCAGACATTCTGCTCAACTTATCATCCACAAATTACAGCAGAACAACAACAGTGGGAGAGAGACAGTGGAGCGATGGCCTAGTGGTAAAGCGTCCGCCTAGGAAGCGGGAGAATCTGAGCGCTCTGGTTCAAATCCCACAGTCGCGAGTATTTTCTCCCCATTCACTAGACCTTGAGTGGTGGTCTGGACGCTAGTCATTCGGATGAGATTATAAACCTGTGTGCAGCATACACTTAGCGCAAGAACCCACGGCAACAAAAGGGTGGTCCCTGGAAAAATTATCTAGAAAAATCCACTTTGATAGGAATGAAAATAAAATTGCAGGCAGAAAAAAACAACAACATAAACTAAATGGGTGGTGCTCTCAGTGTAGCGGTGCACTCTTCCTGGGGAAGAACTTCTTCTTCTTCTTCTTCTTCTTCGTTCGTGGGCTGCAACCCCCACGTTCACTCGTATGCACACGAGTGGGCTTTTACGTGTATGACCGTTTTTACCCTGCCATGTAGGCAGCCATACTCCGCTTTCGGGGGTGTGCATGCTGGGTATGTTCTTGTTTCCATAACCCACCGAACGCTGACATGGATTACAGGATCTTTAACGTGCGTATTTGATCTTCTGCTTGCATATACACACGAAGGGGGTTCAGGCACTAGCAGGTCTGCACATGTGTTGACCTGGGAGATCGTAAAAATCTCCACCCTTTACCCACCAGGCGCCGTCACCGTGATTTGAACCCGGGACCCTCAGATTGAAAGTCCAACGCTTTAACCACTCGGCTATTGTGCCCGTCCCTGGGGAAGAACAACCTGAATTTGACACAGAGAAATCTGTTGTGACAAAAGAGTAATACAATGCAATGCAATACAACAAAAGATTTGCAAAATATTTAAAAGCCACACAACAAAAAAAAACACACGAAAAAAGCATTGTAGGCA
>NC_134895.1:10669926-10732426 GCF_041734735.1 Babylonia areolata
ACAAATAAGACTGACGCAGACAAACCTACAGATAAGAAGGCAGTGTCAGAGCACACTCACAATACGGGTGACGAGCAAACACGTCCGACACAGACAGACATGACTAGAAATACAAGACTAACAACAGACAAGACTGACACACAGACACACATGACTGACAAAGACAAACTCAACTGACACAAACATGACACTGTGAAACAAGACTGACACAGACAAACAGAAACAACAGAAACAACAGTATCACTGCACACTCACAGTTCAAGCCATGCACGAAAATGACGGGACACAAAACATGACACACACTGCAAACATGACAGACACAAACACAACATGGACAAACATGACAGACACAAAAATGACAGACAATAACACGACAGACACAAACACGACATGGACAAACATGACAGACACAAACACGACATGGACAAACGTAACAGACACAAACATGACAGACACAAACATGACACAGACAAACGTGACAGACACAAACATGACAGACACAAACATGACACAGACAAACGTGACAGACACAAACATGACAGACACAAACATGACAGACACAAAAACGACATGGACATACATGACTGACACAAACATGATGCAGCTACATAAGACTGATACAAACACGACACAAACTTGTCTGACACAAACATGACAGACACAAACGTCTCCCAGACAAGCATGGTGCTGGCAATCATGACTTATACAATGTGACTGACACAAAATTGACAGACATGAACATGACAGACACGAACTTGACTTACACAAACAAGACAGACAGACACAAACATGACTTACACAAACATGACTAACACAAACATGACTCAGACAAACATGACTCAGATAAACATGGCGCAGACAATCATGACTGACACAAACATGACTGACACAAACATGACTCAGACAAACATGACAGACATGGACATGACTTACACAAACATGACTGACACAAACATGATGCAGACAAACATGACAGACACAGACATGACTGACACAAACATGACTGACACAAACATGATGCAGACAAACATGACAGACACAAACATGACTCAGACAAACATGACAGACATGGACATGACTTACACAAACATGACTGACACAAACATGACTCAGACAAACATGATGCAGACAAACATGACAGACACAAACATGACTCAGACAAACATGACCGACACGGACATGACTTATACAAACATGATGCAGACAAGCATGACAGACACAGACATGACTTACACAAACATGACAGACACAAACATGATGCAGACAAGCATGACAGACACGGACATGACTTACACAAACATGACAGACACAAACATGATGCAGACAAGCATGACAGACACAGACATGACTTACACAAACATGACAGACACAAACATAACTCAGACAAACACATGACACAGACAATCATGACTTACACGACATGACAGACACAAACTTGACAGACACACAAACATGACAGACAGACACAAATATGACTGACAAACAACACACAGACAAACATGACTGACACAAACATGATCCAGACAATCATGACAGACACAAACCTGATGCAGATAAACACGGCAGACAAGAACATCACTTACACAAACAAACCGGACAGACAAACAATACACAAGACTTTGTATTTCTTTTCTTTTTATCACAACAGATTTCTCTGTGTGAAATTCGGGCTGCTCTCCCCCAGGAAAGCGCGTCGCTATACTACAGCGCCACCCATTTTTTTTGTATTTTTCCTGCGTGCAGTTTTATTTGTTTTTCCTATTGACGTGGATTTTTCTACAGAATTTTGCCAGGAAGAACCCTTTTGTTGCCGTGGGTTCTTTTACGTGCTCTAAGTGTGTGCTGCACACGGGACCTCGGTTTATTGTCTCATCCGAATGACTAGCGGCCAGACCACCACTCAAGGTCTAGTGGAGGGGGAGAAAATATCTGCGGCTGAGCCGTGATTTGAACCAGCACGCTCAGATTCTCTCGCTTCCTAGGCGGACGTGTTACCTCTAGGCCATCACTCCACTCAAGATAAACACGACACTCAAGATAAACACGACAGACAAACAATACTCAAGATAAACACGACAAACAAACAATACGCAAGATAAACCCGACAGACAAACAATATAAACATGACAGACGAACAATACGCAAGATAAACCCAACAGACAAACAATACGCAAGATAAACCTGACAGACAAACAATACGCAAGATAAACACGACAGACAAACAATATAAACATGACAGACAAACAATACTCAAGATAAACACGACAGACAAACAATACGCAAGATAAACACGACAAACAATACTCAAGATAAACACGACAGACAAACAATATAAACATGACAGACAAACAATACGCAAGATATACACGACAGACAAACAATACGCAAGATAAACACGACAGACAAACAATACGAACAATACGCAAGATAAACCTGACAGACAAACAATACGCAAGATAAACACGACAGACAAACAACACGCAAGATAAACCTGACAGACACAGAGAGACACACATCAGAAGGCAAACACACACAGCCGGAGCACACTCACGATCAGAGCGATGCAATGGACAGCGAAGAGGTGGGCGTCAAAGAGGAACTTCTCATCAGGGTCCCGAGGAGGGACGACAGAGGGCTCGTCTTGGTCGGTCACCTCCACTCTCTCCGCTTTCTTGGTTTCTTTCTTGCCCTTCTTGCCCTTGTGGTGCTGCGACTGTGTGGGGTGGGGCGTGACCTCAAGCTCCAAGAGGTCACCGCTGCGTGGGACCAGCGGAATTCTGTGTGCAGACAGGAAATGTCAGGGCTGAATCTTTTTTTTTTTTTTCTGCTTGATGATTGAGCGGTGCTGGTGACAGGAACGCTTCCGTTTCAGTTTTCTCAAGGAGGCGCCATTGCGTTCAAACAAAACCAGCCCAATATGCTAGTATGGCCTTGAGTGCATGCATATACATATATATATCTATATTTGATATTTGTGTACCTATGAGAGTGGATTTCTTCAAAAAAAAATTTGCCAGGACAACACATTTTGTTGCCATGGGTTCTGTCTCAGTGCGCCAGGTGCATGCTTCACACATGACCTTGGTTTATCATCTTAATCTGAATGACTACACACTCAGTTTGATTTTTCAGTCAAAACTTGGGAGAAAGAGCGAGACGGGGGTTCAAACCCAAACCCCTCAAGGAAACTGTACAGGCAGATAATCATCTTGACCATTCTGCCACTTTCCTCCTTCACTGAACAACGACTGTGCAGTAATGCAATGGTGAGGATCAGAATTGTATTGCATTGCATTGCATTGCATTGGATTGAACTGTATTGTATTGTATCATACTGTATTGCATTACTTTTTGTCAGAACATGGAGAGCATGTCATCACATCACAGCACTGCACCACTTTTTTCCTATTTTCTCTCGGCAAAAAGTATTTGTTTCACTATCTTATTAGATTTTCTTCCACAAGACTTTGCTACAAACAACTGTTTTGTTGCTGTTGGGGGTGGGGGTGGGGGGAGGGTGGAGGGGAGGGGGAGCTAACATACTTAATTCTTATGACAGGTATGGAGGGGTGTGGGAGGGGGGGGAAGCCAACATAATTCTGACGACAGGTATTGGGGGGTTGGGGTGGGGGGAGCCAACATACTTAATTCTGATGAACAGGTGGAACAGGTGGGGGGGGGGGGGTGAGGGTAGGGGTGGTGGTGGAGCCAACATACTTAATTCTGACGACAGGTATGGAGGGGTGTGAGTGTGGGGGATGGGGAGCCAACATACTTAATTCTGATGACAGGTGGGGGGGGTGAGGGGAGGGGTGGTGGTGGAGCCAACATACTTAATTCTGATGACAGGTATGGAGGGGTGTGTGTGTGTGTGTGTGTGTGTGTGTGGAGCCAACATACTTAATTCTGATGACAGGTGGGGGGGGTGAGGGGAGGGGTGGTGGTGGAGCCAACATACTTAATTCTGACGACAGGTATGGAGGGGTGTGTGTGTGTGTGTGTGTGTGTGTGTGTGGAGCCAACATACTTAATTCTGATGACAGGTATGGGGGGGAGGGGAGGGGAGGGGGAGCCAACATACTTAATTCTGATGACAGGTATGGGAGGGTGGGGGGGTGGGTGGAGCCAACACACTTAATTCTGATGACAGATATGGGGAGAGGGGGGGGAGGGGAGGGGGAGCCAACATAATTCTGATGACAGATAGGGGGGGAGGGGAGGGGGAGCCAACATACTTAATTCTGACGACAGGTATGGGGAGGGGGGGGGGGAGGGGAGGGGGAGCCAACATACTTAGTTCTGACGACAGATAGGGGGGAGGTGGGGAGGGGAGGGGGAGCCTACATAATTCTGATGACAGGGGTTGGGGGGGGGGACGAGGAGCCAACATACTTAATTCTGACGACAGGTATGGGGAGAGGGGGGGGGGGGGGGGGAGGGGAGGGGGAGCCAATATACTTAATTCTGACGACAGGTATGGGGGGGATGGGAGGGGGAGCCAACATACTTAATTCTGACGACAGGTATGGGGGGGATGGGAGGGGGAGCCAACATACTTAATTCTGATGACAGGTATGGGGGGGGAGGGGAGGGGGAGCCAACATACTTAATTCTGACGACAGGTATGGGGGGAGGGGGGATGGGAGGGGGAGCCAACATACTTAATTCTGACGACAGGTATGGGGGGGATGGGAGGGGGAGCCAACATACTTAATTCTGACGACAGGTATGGGGGGGATGGGAGGGGGAGCCAACATACTTAATTCTGACGACAGGTATGGGGGGGATGGGAGGGGGAGCCAACATACTTAATTCTGACGACAGGTATGGGGGGGGGAGGGGAGGGGGAGCCAACATACTTAATTCTGACGACAGGTATGGGGGGAGGGGGGATGGGAGGGGGAGCCAACATACTTAATTCTGATGACAGATAGGGGGGGGGGAAGGGAGGGGGAGCCAACATACTTAATTCTGACGACAGGTATGGGGGGAGGGGGGATGGGAGGGGGAGCCAACATACTTAATTCTGATGACAGATAGGGGGGGGGGGGAAGAGAGGGGGAGCCAACATACTTAATTCTGATGACAGATAGGGGGAGGGGGGATGGGAGGGGGAGCCAACATACTTAATTCTGATGACAGATAGGGGGGAGGAGGGGGAGCCAACATACTTAATTCTGACGACAGGTATGGGAGGGGAGGGGAGGGGGAGCCAACATACTTAATTCTGACGACAGGTATGGGGGGGATGGGAGGGGGAGCCTCCTCCTCTTCCTGTGGTGCTGTGGGCTCGGTGGTCCTGTCCGTGTCGACCTTGGTGTCCCCATCCTTGACATCTCCAGCTTCTCCAGGTCCGTCCCCGCTGGGCTGTTCTGTGTCCACCATCTCCGGAGTTCCCGGGATCACGGCGGCCTCCTGGTTGTCCTCCTCCTTGGGGCTCTCTTGTTTGTCCACTGGAAGCTGTAAACACACACACACACATGAGTGAAACAAGAAAAAAATAAAACAAACAGAAGAAAAAAACAGAAGAAGAAAATTTAACAAAACACGCAGCATATTTAAAAGCTGAACAAAAAATACAAGGAAACCTAAAGGTATGTTCGCACACAACTGAAATCACTCAAAGAAAAAGAGCAAGAACAAACCCTTGCTCTTGCACCCCTTCTTCATGCACTTGCCTCACAACTTTGTGGGCCATGCACAAGCAAGTCGAGTTTGTGCCACATAATGACATATGTAAACCAGTAAGGACACATGATTGTTTGACCTGATTCGGCATGGAACATCCTGTTTGCTTCAGTTAGAGGTATCACATTTTCATTTAAAATAAATCTATATCAAGACGTTTACAAACAGAATCAGAACACACACAAAAATCAAAACTCAGGGAGCTTTGTAACCTTGATTCAATGCAAAAAAAAAAAAAAAAAGAAAAAGAAAAAAAAAGACAGCTTTTGAAGATCAAAGCCTAAGCGGTTCCATAAACATCTTTCTTCACCAGAAGAAGGTCATGACCTCTACCTTCATCCTGATTGGACGGTAAACCTTGCCCATCTGATCGGCTTGCTTCAAAGCAGAACGTTCAAGTTTTCAAACACTTAAGTACAACTTATGGTGAGGCATGTGGAGACAAGCCAATCTGTGAGCATCACCTCCATCAGAGGAATCCTGCCATAGTCGGCCTGAAGCTCTTCAGGGATCTGGCCTTCCATGCCTTTGTAGTAGTCCTTCAGCAACCGCACTGTGTCTTGGTAACGATCCAGCTCAGCCTGACAACATACACACACAAACACACATGCAGGTTAAACACCCAAAGGCAACAAAGCTTTTTTTTCTTTTTTTTTCCCCCTCTCCTTCACTTTTGTCATACAGTATCAATTGATAAAACACACTTTTTACTTATGGCAGAATTTCACACAAAAATCAGACAAGGATACAATACATGCACACACATATAGATGAACAACAACAACACACACACATTAATACCCCCCCCCCCCACCCCCTCCACACACACACAAACAGCTCTCACCCACATATGCAAAATCCAACTTTGAACTTAGTTGATACATATAATAAAACACTTGAAAATTTTGACTTGCAATACTTCCCTCCTCCCAACAACCCTCAAACCAGAAAGTACATGGAGCAAAAGTGAAAACAACAAAAACAATACACTGATGTGTCCTTGCACTGTTTATAGCATGTGTCAATGCGAGTATGACCCTAACTGCTCTGAAACAACTGCAGTGTGAATTAGGCTGTGGGCACAGATAAGCTACTAATTCCTGTTTTTGTTTTCTATTATTCATTAATTTTTGTGCATAATAATTGTATTTGTATTGTATTGTACTGTAATGTATTTTTGTCATAACAGATTTCTCTATGTGAAATATGGGTTGCTCTTCCTAGGGAGTCTGCATTGCCACAATGCGCAATAGCCGAGTGGTTTAAACGTAGGACTTTCAATCTGAGGGTCCCGGGTTTGAATCTCAGTAACGGCACCTGGTGGGTAAAGGGTGGAGATTCTTCCCCATCTCCCAAGTCAACATATGTGCAGACCTGCTAGTGCTTGAACCCCTTACTTGTGTACACACACACAGAAAATGAAATACGCACGTTAAAGATCCTGTAACCCATGTCAGTGTTTGGTGGGTTATAGAGACACGAAAATACCCAGCATGCATGAACCATGACAGAGTCATCGGCAAACTGATATTAGTCATGTAGTGGAAAGAAAGAAAGAAAGAAAGAAAGAAAGAACCCCTTTTTTTCTGTCTGCAAGTACATTCGCTTTACTATTAAAGTGGTTTTTCAACAGAATTTTGTCAGGGACAACCCATTTGCTGCTGTGGGTTCTTCTATGTGCGTTAAGTGCATCCTGTATGCAGATATTTTAGTTTATCCACTCATCCAAATGGCTAGCACCCAGACCACCACTCAAAGTTAAGAGGAGGGGACGAGTAAGAAAGTAAAAATCCCAGTTTCTCAAAGTGCTCAAAGCACTTGTTGCCCACAGGACAACGTCGCAGAACGACAGATGTGGAAAAACCATTTGCAGAGACCCAGACTCTGACACACCACACACGGCAGACCTGGAGAAATCTGGTGAACCGTTCTTCTGTGTGGCACTCCAAAGACTCTCCACAGAGCTAACCAACTCTCTCTACACCACAGCTACATGCCTGCTACAACTCCTGGACCAGCGCTACATAAGACTACTAAACTGGTCAAACAAAGCTTCGTTTCCATGCTTCCCAAATCCGTAAACGGTTCAGTTCAGAATGCTAACTGTACCAAGCAAGAATGAACGAAATTAGGATAGTGTGTTGGAACGAGAATACTCATTCCTGGTCCATTGGGGAAGTAATCATGGTATGAGTTAAACTGTACGTGGAGTAGAATGAGTCAACTGAGAAGAAGAAGAAGAAGAAGGGGAAGAAGAAGAAGATTGACTGATTGATTGAATCTTTTAATGGGTAAAGAATTAGGCACAGTAAAGGCCTTTTTACAATTCTGCCCATTTAACGACACAAAACATAAAATTAAGAATGACACAAAACATAGAAATAAAACGAAATAAAATAAAATAATATGAACGACAAATAAGAATATATAGTAACTGGAATAGTCTATTAAAAGTAACAATGAAAAGAACAACTGGTACATTATCATGTACGTACGTACTTACACGCACACAAACACACACTCACACACACACACGAAGAAGGAGGAGAAGGAGAAGAAGGAGGAGATGATAACTCCCCTCCTACCTGCATGATGGTGATGTACTGGTTGGTCAGAATCCCCAGCCGGTCGCCCAACCAGCCGTCGGTCATCACAGTGTCCAGCTCACGCTCTGCCTGGTCCTTCCGGTCGTCACACACCCCCCACAGCCGCTCCCGGAGGTCGTCCACCCGCTGGTGCAGCTCTGCACGGACCTGGGGATCGTCGCGAAGGTCGTTGGGCACGGCGTTGTAGTCCCTCTGCCACTGGTCCACAAAGTCCTGCTTGGTGTCCGGCTCTCGCAGGTAGGACAGGAAGTCTTTCCTGTTGGGGAGGACATACAGAAGACAGAAAGTCTTTCCTGCAGGGGAGACAGAAATATGACTGGGAGCAGAAAGAAGACCAGAAGTCTTTTCTGTTTGGGAGGACAGTTTCAGTTTCAGTTTCAGTAGCTCAAGGAGGCGTCACTGCGTTCGGACAAAACCATATATGTTACACCACATCTGCCAAGCAGATGCCTGACCAGCAGTGTAACCCAACGCGCTAAGTCAGGCCTTGGGAGGACATGCAGAAAGAAGACGGGACATCTTTTCTGTTTGTGAGGACAGGCAGAAAGAAGACCAGAAGTCTTTTCTGTTTGGGAGGACAGGCAGAAAGAAGAGAGGATATCTTTTCTGTTTGGGAGGACAGGCAGAAAGAAGACCGGAAGTCTTTTCTGTTTGGGAGGACAGACAGAAGGAATACAGAAGTCTTTTTTGTTTGGGAGAACAGGCATAAAGAAGAGAGGATGTCTTTTCTGTTTGGGAGGACAGGCATAAAGAAGAGAGGATGTCTTTTCTGTTTGGGAGGACAGGCAGAAAGAAGACAGGACGTCTTTTCTGTTAGGGAGGCAGAAAGAACAGTCAGTTTGACAGGAAGTCTTTCCTGTAGGGGACAGAGACAGAAGACAGGACGTCTTTTCTGTAGGGGAAACAGAAAGAAAACAGTAAGTCTTTCCTGTAGGGGAGACAGACAGAAAAAAGACAGGATGTCTTTCGTGTAGGGGAGACAGATAGAAAGAAGACAGTATGTCTTTCCTGTTTGGAAGGACAGAAAAAGACATGAAGTCTTTCCTGCAGGGGCAACAGACAGAAGACAGGGTGTCTTTCCTGTAGGGGAGACAGAAAGAAGACAGGACATCTTTCCTGTTGAGGACACAGACAGAAAGAAGACAGGAAGTCTTTCCTGCAGGGGAGACAGACAGAAAGAAGACAGGACGTCTTTCCTGTTTGGAGGGACAGAAAAAGACAGGAAGTCTTTCCTGTAGGGGAGCCAGATAGAAAGAAGACAGTATGTCTTTCCTGTAGGGGAGAGAGACAGAAGACAGTATGTCTTTCCTGCAGGGGAGACATATAGAAGACAGGATGTCTTTCCTGTAGGGGAGAGAGACAGAAGACAGTATGTCTTTCCTGCAGGGGAGAGAGACAGAAGACAGTATGTCTTTCCTGCAGGGGAGACATATAGAAGACAGGATGTCTTTCCTGTAGGGGAGACAGACAGAAGTCAGGACGTCTTTCTTGTTGGGGGAAGACAAACAGAAGTCAGGAAGTCTTTCCTGTAGGGGAGACAGACAGAAGTCAGGACGTCTTTCTTGTTGGGGGAAGACAAACAGAAGTCAGGAAGTCCTTCCTGTAGGGGAGACAGACAAGTCAGGATGTCTTTCCTGTTGGGGAGACAGACAGAAGTCAGGAAGTCTTTCCTGTAGGGGAGACAGACAGAAGTCAGGAAGTCTTTCCTGTAGGGGAGACAGACAGAAGTCAGGACGTTTTTCTTGTTGGGGGAAGACAGACAGAAGTCAGGAAGTCTTTCCTGTAGGGGAGACAGACAAACAGAAGACAGGACGTCTTTCCTGTTGAGGAGACAGACGGAAAGAAGACAGGAAGTCTTTCCTGTTGGGGGAAGACAGACAGAAGAATTGGCAGGACAGGAAGTCTTTATGGTAGTGGAGACAAAAAGTTTTTTCCTGTTGGAGGAGACAATCACATGAACATCTGCCTTACAGCTCCATCTTCACTTGTTTAATTCAACTGTCAACGGTAAGGCTTCGTCAGGTTCTCAAGTTCTGACTTATGCACTGGGCTTTTGTGCAAGTCCCACATTTTCCTACCCCAAACTCAACCCTGTCTGCCCACATCTATTCCCTGCAGAGTTTGCCATGAAATCTGAGAAATGCTGTAAAATTCACTTCTCTGTCACGTCAGTCTTCAGATTTCAAATGAACTTTTTAGTACTTTAGTACTTTCATTTTTCTGTGAAATAATGCACAACCACCCTCAACGCTGATTTATATATTTCTCTTACCATTAAAGTGGAATTCGAGGCAAGTCAATTATCAAGAAACAAACAAACAAACAAAAAACAAAAACAAATAAATCAACAAATTTCCAACATATACACTAAAAGAAACCCCACAAACTCTCAGCCACAAACCAATGTCAGCTGCTGGCCTCACCTGATCTGGAAAAAGTATCGGTAGATTTTTTCACGCTCCTGTCGGACTTGTCGGAAGACGTACTTACAGCTGGCCACATAGGTAGTCTCCACCCCGTCCCACTGACCGGACAGGATGTAAGCCAGGGCCTGGAACAAGGTGCCACCCAACAGCCCTAGATTTTGAAGTCGTTAAACATAATTGACTTTTATCCCTGAAACTGTGCCACCCTTCTGATGTCACCCAATACACCTCACTTTCAACATCACACATCATCAATTTTCAAACCTGAAATAGTGCCTCTTTTCCAATGTCACCCAACCTATCTCACTTTTAACATCACACATCATCAATTTTTAAACCTGAAACAGTGCCTCCCTTCCAATATTACACAACGTCCATCATTTTCAACATCATCACACATCATCAACTAAAACAGTGCCACACTGTTCATAGTGGTTCCTGGGAAATGTTTCAAATGAATTTATGTGCAAAATTCTAGTTATATTTAGCTGACCCAGGAAAACATTGACCAATCAGAACCTTGACCCTAGAAGATAGACACCAATCAGAACCCTGACCCAGGAAAGGTATACACCAATCAGAAGCCTGACCCAGGACCAATCAGAACTCTGACCCAGGAAGATATTATCCACCAATGAGAACCCTGACCAGGAAAGATATCCACCAATGAGAACCCTGACCGAGAAAGATATCCACCAATGAGAACCCTGACTGAGGAAGATATCCACCAATGAGAACCCCGACCCAGGAAAGATACCCACCAATGAGAACTCTGACCCAGGAAAGATATCCACCAATGAGAACCCTGACCAAGGAAGATACCCACCAATGAGAACTCTGACCCAGGAAAGATATCCACCAATGAGAACCCCGACCCAGGAAAGATACCCACCAATGAGAACTCTGACCCAGGAAAGATATCCACCAATGAGAACCCTGACCAAGGAAGATATCCACCAATCAGAATCCTGAACCAGGAAAGGTATCCACCAATGAGAAGCCTGACCCTGGGAGATATCCACCAATCAGAACCCAGAATTAGGAGGATATCCACCAATCAGAAGCCTGACCCAAGAAGAAATCCACCCTGACCAAGGAAGATATCCACCAACAGAAGCCTGACCCAGGAAAGATATCCACCAATCAGAACCCTGACCCAGAAGAATCTCCACCAATTGGAACACTGATCAAGGAAGATATCCACCAATCAGAAGCCTGACCCTGGAAGATATCCATCAAACAGAACCCTGACCCTGGAAAATATCCACCAATCAGAACCATGACCCAGGAAAATATCCACAAATCAGAATACTGAACAAGGAAAAAATGCACCAATCAGAACTGTGACCCAGGAAGATATCCACCAATCAGAACTGTGACCCAGGAAGATATCCACCAATCAGAACTGTGACCCTAGAAGATATCCACCAATTAGTACCCTGATCAAGGAAGATATCCACTAATCAGAACCCAGACCCAAGGAGATGTCCACCAATCAGAAACCCTCACTGACGGGCACAATAGCTGAGTGGTTAAAGTGTTGGACTTTCAATTTGAGGGTCTGGGGTTCAAATCTCTGTAATGGCGCCTGTGGGTAAAAGGTGGAGATTTTTCCAATCTCCCAGGTCAACATATGTGCAGACCTGCTTGTGCCTGAAGCAGAAGATAAAATACATATGTTAAAGCTCCTATAACCCATGTCAGTGTTATGAAAACAAGAACATACCCATCATGCAGACCCCCGAAAATGGAGTATGGCTGCCTATATGGCAGGGTAAAAACGATCATACACGTAAAAGCCCACTTGTGTATGTTCGAGTGAATGTGGGAGTTGCAGCCCACAAACAAAGAAGAAGAAGAAGAAGAAGAAACCCTGACCCTGTGCTGACTCACCTGGTCCAGATCCAGGTCCACAAAGTCCCACTCCTCGTCTCCAGGCTGCGGAGTTCTGGGCCCTGCCGGCTCTTCGGGCTCCACTCCTGGCTCTGGAGCTGACAGCTCTTGCTTCGAAGATTTCTTCCCGTCCTTGGCTGACGATTCTGAAGACATGAACAAAACATAGGTATTTTGTATTGTTATTCATTGCATTACTTTTTTTTTTACTTAACAAATTTCTCTGTGGGAAATTCTGGATGCTCTCTGCAGGGAGAGCGCATCATCACAGTGCTGCACCACCTTTTCTTCTTTTTTTCTTTCTTTTCTCTTCTTCTTTCCATTACATGACCAACATCGACTTGCTGATGACTCCGTCATGGTTCATGCATGCTAGGTATTTTCGTGTCTCCATAACCCACCAAACACTGACATGGGTTACAGGATCTTTAACGTGCGTATTTTATCTTCTGCGTGCATATACACATGAAGGGGGTTCAGGCACTAGCAGGTCTGCACGTATGTTGACCTGGGAGATCGGAAAAATCTCCACCCTTTACCCACCAGGCGCCGTTACCGTGATTCGAACCCGGGACCCTCAAATTGAAAGTCCATTGCTTAAACCACTTGGCTATTGCACCCGTCAAAGTGTATTTGCTTTCCAAATAAATGTGAACTAAGTGTTTGAGTCTCATGTGATAATTTTGACAGTGAATCAGTAACAAACTGCAACAATATACAGCGGAATGAAACCATTTCAGCCATGTCTGACAAGAGTAGGAGTGAATGTTCTTGTGTGCATGGACATGACTCGATGCATGTGTGAGCAAATACAAGAGCATGTGTGTGTGTGTGTGAGAGAGAGAGAGAGAAAGAGAGAGCATGAGAGAGATATATGGAGACAGAGAGTGTGTGTGTGAATGTGTGGGTGAGTTTGTAAGCACGAGTATGATAGTAAGAGTGAGGGTGAGAGTGTAAGCGTGACAGTGTGTACATGCATGCATGCATGCATACATGGTGTGGGTGTGTGTGTGTGTGTATGTGTATGCACGCGCACGTGTGTGTGTGTCGTGTGTGCATGTGCGCATGCACGTGTTGTGTGTAACAACTGTGTTTTACAGACACACAACTCTAGTTCACCTCTGCTGCTCTTCCTGCCCTCGGACTTCTTGGCACTGTCTTTGGGTGTCACACGTCCCGAGTCCTTGCCTTCCTTGGACGACGATCGTGATGCCGGTCTTTTGGGGGATCCTGCACAGAAGTGGTGACAGGTCAAGTTCGTGTGTGTGTGTGTGTGTGTGTGTGTGCATGTGTGTGTGCCTGTGTGTATGTGCGTGTGCATGTGCGTGTGCGTGTGTGTTTATTTGTGTATTTGTATATTTGTGTGTGTGTGTGTGTGTGTGTGTGTGTGTGTGTGTTTTTTGTGTGTGTTTTTTTTGTGTATGTGTTTTTATGACCTCTTTATTTGATCGCAATAAAACCATTCCATCTAATGCCACAGATTCTGTGTAGACATTTGGTGTCAAAGGCTCCTATTTTTGCTCTCCTGTGTGGCCTTCAGTTGCGAAGTTTCACAGCTGGCAGAGGTGTGTGTGTGTGCAAGAGAACATTCTGAATTATAGAATCTCAGCTCCAGTCTAAGCTAGAACAACAAAAACCCCAACAAAACAACAACAAAAATGAAAAAAAAAATTGTTTCACTCAAACGTCAAAACAGTCCTGTCGGTCCTGCTCATCAAAGTGTGCTCTGAATCACCATCCACTGCTGCTCTGGGGTGGTCCTCGGTCCGCAACTCTTCAGCGACGATCTCCACAACAGAATAACTGAGAATACATGAAAATCAGGAAAACAACCCCCCCCCCCCCCCCCCCCGAAAAAACACCCTACCCCCCCGCCCCCCACCCTTCCCACCACCACGGCTCCCCATTGTTTTTCCTCTTTTCTCTTCTCTTCTGTCTGTCTTGTCTGTCTTCTGCTCCCTCTCTACTCACTATCTCCATTTTCTTTTTTTTTTAAATATTTTTTTTAAATCCCTTACAATTTTCTTTCTTGATGTTGTACCTCAGGGCTGGGTGGTAGAAAAAAAAAAGAAAAAAAAAGCGTTCTTGTTATTGTACTTATCTATCTCAGTACCCTGGAAAAACAGGATTTTCGTTCCTTTTGTTCCTCCCCCCCATCCCTTCCTCATTCTGCCCCTCTTCCCACTCTCCCTTCCCTCCCCCATGCCCCCTCCCTTACTCCTTCTCCCCACTTCCATCTCTCCCCCGCTCCCTCCATCACCCCAACCGTCATCCCCCCAAAAAAAGTCCTCACCAGCAGCACTGCCTGATCTGGAGGGTCCAGGGACCTTGGCGTCGGGAGCCCCGGCAGATGCTGAGGGTTCCTTGGGGGCCTCTGGGGCTGCCTCGCCTGTCACCTGCACACAGCACACAGCACAGACACCTTGGTCACACTGGTGATCTGTCTTCATATTCAGAAAGTCACATCCACCCTGCTGTTTTGCTGGCAGAAAAACACATACTCACTCACATACCTACACACACACACACATATACACAACACACACACACACATGCATGCACACACATATACACACACACAAAAAAAGCTCCACTCATGCACACATAAACACACGTAACACCTACACACAAGCACACATACACACAAACACATACAAAGCAACAACAAACATACATACACTCACACAATTACACACACAGATGCACATAGCACAGACACATACAACACATACATACACACATGCACATACATGCACACACACACACCAAAAAAAACAACAAAAAACCCCATACACACATATGCACACACACACCAACACACACACACACCAAAACACACTCACAAATGCCCACACACCAAAACACACACACAACATGGAGACCACACAAACACACACACACACACACTTGAAGCAAGGAAGCCATCTACCTTCAAGACCTTGCAGAAGACTACCAGGCTGGAGAAGAAACGATTCAGGACGGACAAAAATATAAGCACAAATCCAATTCTTCATGAAACAATATGTGTAAACAGCAACACCATGAAATGCTTCCAAGGGTCAAACACTCCACTGTTGACTGTCACTCTTTTTCTGTCTCTGGGGCGAACTTAGAAGCACTGAGTTTGCTTATTGTCAAGAATGTTCCTAACTCCACAGTAAGCTCCATAAACTTAGGAACATTCTTAACCCGAAGCAAAATCTGCTTATCGTTAAGACTGTTCCTGACTTCATGGTAAACTCCATATACTTAGGAACATTCTTAACCCTAAGCAAACTTAGCGCTGTAAAGATCGCCTCTTGCAACCCAGCCCTGGACCTTACACTTGGAAGCATCTCCCTCTTTCACTCCATCAAATCCCTGCACTCAGCTCTTTCAAGTCTGACCTTAAAAACTCTCTATTTCCAGAACAGCTCTTCCTTCACCCTCCCTCTTTCTGCCCATAGTTTCTCCGGTCTCCAGCCTACATATATTCGGCATAAAATGACTGGAACATGATAAACGACACACAGACGTGAGGAGGGGTGTAAAATGATGGGATCGCGATGAAACGACACATGGACATGAGGAACAGCTCTTCCTTCACCCTCCCTCTTTCTGCCCATAGTTTCTCCAGCCTTCAGCCTACATATATTCGCGAGTTTTGTCCTCCGTCCCTGTGGTTCAGAGTCATGCACGTGTTGTGGAAGTTGTGAGTGAATGCACTTTGGTTTGTCTGTGCATTAGATTCAGTGCTATGTAAATATATACATATTTTTTTTCATCTTGTTTTTATTGAATTCAAAATGATACACACAGCTTCAGGTGTGTCCTCAGCCTTTTCTGCAGCACCCTCTGTCAGTTCCAGCGGTAAAGAGCTTTCCAAGTCCTTCCCAAGAATCTGTAAAATAATGATTCTGAATTACGAACACACACACCCGCACACATCAATATATATATATATATATATATATATATATATATATATATACATATAGATAACACAAGGTAAACCGCTGGCTGCTTCATGAAAATACTGTCAATGGGGGAAGATCCTCGTCATACTCCCCTGTTGAAACCCTCTGGGTAAAAAATTTGAGAGTGAAAGGGAAAAGGGAACATTCATTTCAATGAGGTGGTGACGAGGAGGGGGAGAGAGGTTCATGAATGTTTCTTTCCATAACATGCTCATGTTTATGTTTCATTGTGTCTTATAAACCTTTAGGACAATAAAATGTTCTGTTCTATTTCTTATACACACATATTCTTTCAAACATTCCTGCTTGTCTCTCAGGAACTGAAGATGACAATGCGTTGTGCCATCATCAGCGGAATGTCATCGGTGGACACACACGTCGCTCCAGAGCCCAAAGTCTGAAGCACACATACCGGCTACAGGTGGGGCATGGAACACCAGCAGGCAGGGCAGGGGCAGGGAGGGGAACATTATGAAACGACACACAGACAGGAGGAGGGGTGTAAAATGACGGGATCATGATGAAACGACACACAGACATGAGGAGGGGTGTAAAATGATGGGATCATGATGAAACGACACACAGACGTGAAGAGGGGTGTAAAATGACTGGATTGTGATGAAACGACACACAGACATGAGGAGGGGTGTAAAATGACTGGAACATGATGAAACGACACACAGACAAGAGGAGGGGTGTAAAATGACTGGAACATGATGAAACGACACACAGACATGAAGAGGGGTGTAAAATGACTAGAACATGATGAAACGACACACAGACGTGAAGAGGGGTGTAAAATGACTGGAACATGATGAAACGACACACAGACGTGAAGAGGGGTGTAAAATGACTGGAACAACAAGATGAAACGACACACAGACGTGAAGAGGGGTGTAAAATGACTAGAACATGATGAAACGACACACAGACGTGAAGAGGGATGCAAAATGACAGGAATATGAGGGGTGTAAAATGACAGGATCATGATGAAACGACACACAGACGTGAGGAGGGGTGTAAAATGACAGGAATATGGGGGGTGTAAAATGACTGGCTCGTGATCAAACGACAGACATGAGGAGGGGTGTAAAATGACGGGAACATGATAAAACGACACACAGACACAAGGAGGAGTGTAAAATGACGGGAACATGAAAAAATAACACACAGACGTTTGGCGGGTGTAAAATGACTGGACCATGATAAAATGACACACAGACGTGAGGAGGGGTGTAAAACGATGGGAACATGATAAAACGGCACACAGACGAGAAGAAAGGTGTAAAACAACGGGAACATGATAAAACGGCACACAGACACACAGTAAAATGACGGAAACAGGATGAAATGACACACCAACAGGAAGTATGTGATAGAAAGTGATATAACATGTGAAACATGACGAGAACACGATAGAAGGACACGCGGCTATAAGGGGTGGGGGTGGGGGTGGGGCGTTACGTACCCTGGCCACAGTGTCTTCCATGATCTTCTCCACCTCCAGGAAGACAGCGCCGGGCTGGTCCCCCGCGTCCACCTTCTTCAGGGTGCCGAACCGCGTGAACCACTTGTCCATCTTGGGCCAGCTGTCTTGGAACGATACCAGTCTGCACAACCACAGCATCATCATCATGGTAATGATATATAACAACAACAATAATGATAATAATAAAGTAATAACAAGAGAGGCAAGGCCTTCAAGACTCACTTGTGATACACTTAAAAAAAAATCTAATCGTTAAAATGTGTTCTGAATTTGTTATTATAAAGCTTCGCGTTAAAAAAGAAAAGAAAAAAAAAGTCCTAACCAGATTCGAATTAAGTCCCCTAGCATTAATTACAGAGTACTTTCCCTTTTTTACTATCTGCACCAAAACATTTGCAAAATAAATAAAACTTCCATGCTTAGCAAAAGAAGTTTATGTTTGAACAAAAAATGATAATAATGACTGCTCTTGTTGTTGGGTCAGAATATCAGATCAAAGTGCCAAGTTTAGAGAATACAAAAAATATAAATATAACAGTAAATGCAGTTTGCATATAATTAGGCTTCATTTTTGTTTTGTTTTTTGTGCCCATCCCAGAGGTGCAATATTGTTTTAAAGAAGATGATTGGAAAGAACTGAATTTTTCCTATTTTTATGCCTAATTTGGTGTCAGCTGACAAAGTATTTGCAGAGAAAATGTAATGTTAAAGTTTACCATGGACACACAGACACACACACAGACAACCGAACACCGGGTTAAAACACAGACTCACTTTGTTCACACAAGTGAGTCAAAAACAGTAATACTAATGATAACAGTTTAAAGAGAAACTTGCCCAACTGTTAGAAGTGAAAACGGCAATGAAGGAAGGCCCCAAAACAGACCAGTATCAGACTCCACATACTGATATAGTGTGGGAGAGACGGCCATTGAATCCTACAATATGTCTGTCAAGCCACAACTGATGCTGCCCCAGAAAAAAAAAATCACCCCCAGCACAACTCCATCGTCTCCAGAGACTGATGGAAGCCTACTACCACAATAACAATAATGTGCATTTCTACAGCACTTACCCTGTGGTGTTGTTTCCCAACTATATATTAAAAAAAAAAAAAAAAAAAATTCTGCACAGGTTTCTATGTGTAATCTCCCTGCGCCAAGGCCAATATTGCACATGCTGGTGTATGATAGTCAGTCATATCCGTCTAAGACCAGTAGAACAGCAGAGGAGGCAACTGCTGTCCCAACTATCTGGGCTAAAATTTGATTATAGTGGAGAGTGTCTTGCCCAAGTTACATCCCCACTCTTTGGACCAAGAGGGCTTTAGGGCAGTTGGCACTGGGATGGGCAGAATAGCCGAGTGGTTAAAGTGTTGGACTTTCAATCTGAGGGTCCCGAGTTTGAATCTCGGTAATGGCACCTGGTGGGTGAAGGGTGGAGATTTTTACAATCTCCCAGGTCAACATATGTGCAGACCTGATAGTGCCTGAACCCCCTTTGTGTGTATACGCACGCAGAAGATCAAATACACATGTTAAAGATCCTTCAATCCATGTCAGCGTTCGGTGGGTTATGGAAACAAGAACATACCCAGCATGCACACCCCCGAAAATGGAGTATGGCTGCCTAAATGGTGGGGTAGATAAATAAAAACAGTCATACACGTAAAATATTACATGTCTGTCTGAGTGTGTATGTGTGTGTGCCTGAAATCTAATTGAATGACACAGGAAACGAATGATGAGCGCCCAGTGGCAGCCATCAGTCGGCTCCACCCAGGTAGGCAGCCTGTTGTGCAAATGACCCCGTGTTTGTAAAGCGCTCAGAGCTTGGTCTCCGACCGAGGATAGGCGCTATATAAGTATCCATATCAATCAATCAATCAAGTATCCATATCAATCAATCAATCAATTTCAGGCACGCACACGCACACTCACTCAGAGAGACATGTAACATTTTACATGTATAGACCATTTTGTTTATTTACCCCACCATGTAGGCAGCCATACTCCATTTTTGGGGGTGTGCATGCTGGGTATGTTCTTGTTTCCATTACCCACCAAACGCTGACATGGATTACAGGATCTTTAATGTGCATATTTGATCTTCTGCATGTGTATATACACAAAGGGGGTTTAGGCACTAGCAGCTCTGCACATATGTTGACCTGGGAGATCAGGAAAATCTCCACCCTTCATCCACTAGGCGCCGTCACCGAGATTCTTACCTTCCTCTGTCTTACCTTTGCTGCAGCTGGTCCTGTTCATTGGCAGGGTCACTGACAGAACCCTTATCCCCTCTCCCCGTCGCTGACGCACTGCCCTCTGGTGGCGGGTTGGAGTCTTCCTTGCTTTCCTCCTCGCCCTCTGTTGGTTCTGAAAACCACAAACTCTAGTAATGTTGCTGAATTCAAGACCTAAAAAAAAAAACCCCCACCTCTTCCACAGTACTCACTATACATACTGGCATGTATATCTTCTGGCATACTGGGCAGAAATGAAGAAACCACCACTGTTTTGGGCCAGTCTCTGAATGGTGCCCAAGGAAGAAACCACCCCTGTTTTGGGCCAGTCTCTGAATGGTGCCCAAGGAAGAAACCACCCCTGTTTTGGGCCAGTCTCTGAATGGTGCCCAAGGAAGAAACCACCACTGTTTTGGGCCAGTCTCTGAATGGTGCCCAAGGAAGAAACCACCCCTGTTTTGGGCCAGTCTCTGAATGGTGCCCAAGGAAGAAGCCACCACTGTTTTGGGCCAGTCTCTGAATGGTGCCCAAGGAAGAAGCCACCACTGTTTTGGGCCAGTCTCTGAATGGTGCCCAAGGAAGAAGCCACCACTGTTTTGGGCCAGTCTCTGAATGGTACCCAAGGAAGAAACCATCACTGTTTTGGGCCAGTCTCTGAATGGTGCCCAAGGAAGAAACCACCCCTGTTTTGGGCCAGTCTCTGAATGGTGCCCAAGGAAGAAACCACCCCTGTTTTGGGCCAGTCTCTGAATGGTGCCCAAGGAAGAAACCACCCCTGTTTTGGGCCAGTCTCTGAATGGTGCCCAAGGAAGAAGCCACCACTGTTTTGGGCCAGTCTCTGAATGGTGCCCAAGGAAGAAGCCACCACTGTTTTGGGCCAGTCTCTGAATGGTGCCCAAGGAAGAAACCACCACTGTTTTGGGCCAGTCTCTGAATGGTGCCCAAGGAAGAAACCACCACTGTTTTGGGCCAGTCTCTGAATGGTGGCCAAGGAAGAAACCACCACTGTTTTGGGCCAGTCTCTGAATGGTGCCCAAGAAAGAAACCACCCCTGTTTTGGGCCAGTCTCTGAATGGTGCCCAAGGAAGAAACCACCACTGTTTTGGGCCAGTCTCTGAATGGTACCCAAGGAAGAAACCATCACTGTTTTGGGCCAGTCTCTGAATGGTGGCCAAGGAAGAAACCACCCCTGTTTTGGGCCAGTCTCTGAATGGTGCCCAAGGAAGAAGCCACCACTGTTTTGGGCCAGTCTCTGAATGGTGCCCAAGGAAGAAGCCACCACTGTTTTGGGCCAGTCTCTGAATGGTGCCCAAGGAAGAAGCCACCACTGTTTTGGGCCAGTCTCTGAATGGTGCCCAAGGAAGAAGCCACCACTGTTTTGGGCCAGTCTCTGAATGGTACCCAAGGAAGAAACCACCCCTGTTTTGGGCCAGTCTCTGAATGGTGCCCAAGGAAGAAACCACCCCTGTTTTGGGCCAGGTTCTGAATGGTGCCCAAGGAAGAAACCACCACTGTTTTGGGCCAGTCTCTGAATGGTGCCCAAGGAAGAAACCACCACTGTTTTGGGCCAGTCTCTGAATGGTGCCCAAGGAAGAAACCACCCCTGTTTTGGGCCAGTCTCTGAATGGTGCCCAAGGAAGAAACCACCACTGTTTTGGGCCAGTCTCTGAATGGTGCCCAAGGAAGAAACCACCCCTGTTTTGGGCCAGTCTCTGAATGGTGCCCAAGGTGTGCATCAGGGTCTTGTGTTCATCTTTGACTGCTCTGCACCTTCCCCTCTTGCATCTACCGTCTGGCAGCCAGTGAAGGGCTGTCTGGATGATGATGTTACACTGCTCTCCATAGCATGACATGCCCAATCCATTGCCACCACCTTCTCATGATGATGATCCACGTTGTTCTCTTGATTGTACTGGGTGATTAGGTGTTGACTGGAGACGGCATTGGGCCAGAAGACTCGAAGGATTCTTCAGAGGATTTTTGAGTAGAAGGTTGATAATATATGTGAAATGATTTTATTTGAGAATATATGTTTATTACTCTTGTTTAATCAAGTAAACCGCGTGTGTGGGGTAGGTAGGTGCGGGTGTGTGCTGATTATCTGGTTGTGGTTTTCTGCAATTGATCTCTATTCTTATCTTATCTGTCTATTATAATCAATGTGCAATATAGTAGGCTATGCTTATAATTATATTCAAAATAATGTTTCTTAATTCTTTCTGTTTTTACATTAAGAATACCAGTTATTACATGCAGTGTGTGGATGTATGTATGAAATGGTTATGTGATATTTTTTACATTTGTGTCTTCGTAATATTCGTAAAAGCTGTTGTTGACTTTAACATTTATGTTCCCCATGTTGTTTACTTGTCTATGTTGTGATAATGCACCTGACCAAATTTCTCCAGTTGGAGATAATAAAGTTATTCTTATTCTTAACTTCATTTGATCACTCTCAAGCATCTTCCAGCATCTTGAGCCTGAGAGTAGTATGGAAATCACACAACTGGAAAACACTGTGTGGTGCTTCACAAGGGACAGCCACTATGGTGAACACTCTATATTTGTGCTTTTTTTTTTAATGTCTATGCTCTGTCTTACTTGTTAGTTTTCACTGAGATTTGTGAAAGTGTATCGAGAGCTGTCATGGATTTGTTTGAAAGGTTGGTGGTTGTGATTTTGTTTGGGAGTGTGTGCAATATTGTTGTAATGTACTATTCATTCAGCAGTGGTGGTGAGCAAGGTACAGGCACTAGACGTTTGTGACAGTTTGCTGTTTTTAAGGACTGCCACTCACATTTAACATTGTATTTTAAAGATATTCCCCTTGAAATCAAGACGACAGACAATAATGGTAGTTATGACAAGATGGACAAACGACAACAACGATGATGTAGAGAATGAAGGATGAGGAGTGTGAAGAAGACTGTGACGAAACAAGAACCAACCCGCTTTTCCCTCCTATGATTCTGTTTAACCTACATTCAGTAAGTCCACTTAATTTCTCTACCAAAATAGAAAAGTTATTCTGATTTTGATTCCCATTTTGGTTCCTCCACAGTGTGTTGTGTTTTGATTTTTTTGGGGGTCTCCTCCACACACTGACCTCATCTTACAGTCTCCTCAACCAGCAGGTGGTGACTGATGAGGGTAGTCATAACTGCCCAGTTTGAACACACACACACACACACACACACACACACACAACTGCACTGAAATCTAGATCCGTTTTCTTCTGATTTGCTCTAATCGTAAAACCCTTAGTGCATCAGACTTCATTCCTGAACAGGCCTGTTGAGCCACAACCAACGCTGCACCAGAAACATCACCGCGAGCACAACTACACAGTCTCCCGAGACCGACGGATACCTACTGCTGATCATAAAACCCTTAGAGAGATGAATTAATTCTTTAAGAATTCCATCATCAGCCGTCATTTTTCAGGTTTACTCTTTCAATGTCAAATTCAAATGAATATGTGATGAAAGGACTAGCAGTATTTGTGTATAAAGCATTACTTCCAACAAAGCTGTGTTTTGACAATATGAGGTGAACAGTATTTAAGAAGGTTTGCCTTTTGTGCATACTTTCGCCTCTATTGTAATGGGACAGACGCCTCTGCACTTAAACCATCCTCTGTTCTGAGTTCCTCAGCTAGTAAAAATGAATGCATCCTTCCCTCACCCCTTTATCATTATTATTATCATCATTATTATTATTATTATTTTCATTATTATTATAATCATGTAGTGCCTGTCCATGGTCAGAGACCAGGCTGTAAGTGTTTTACAAAAATGGAATCATTTGCACAAGAAGCTGCCTACCTGGGTAGAGCTTACTGATAGCTGCCTGCAGGCACTAATCATTCTTTTCCTGTGTCATTCAGTCAGAAGCTTCATTCACGCAAACACACACACACACAAAAAAACACACACACATAAATATCAAAGTGGATTTTCCTATAAAAAAAAAAAGTGCCAGGAACAAGTCTCTAGCTTGCTTTGGGGTTCTTTTACAAGCATTAAACAAGGAAAAAAACCCCCAAACAAACAGACAAACCCAAATACCCCAACTTACTTGGTTGCTCACAGGCTCTCTTGATGCAGACCTCATCGTCAATGTCAAACAGGACGACGACGTCGATGCCGCTGGTGGGCTCGGAGGGAGGGGGTGTGGGGCGGGAGTCCGGCACCAGGCTGGACTTGCGGGACTTGGACTTGATGGCCTGCTTCATGTTCTCCTTGGAGTTGGCATCGTAGCCGCTCAGCGCCTTCTCCAGGACCTTGGCCTGGTTGTAGTTCTGCGGGTAGCCATCTATCACCCACCCTGTGCCCTCCGGCACATGCCTGACACAACGGAATGGGTGTGTGGGTGGGGGGTGGGGGGGGGGGGGGTGGATGGTGTGGGGTTTGGAGGGGGACATGAAGGTATTGAGGCTTAAACACAAATGTTCAGATGTGATGCCCATACACACACGCAGACATCCATACACACATACACACACACACACACACACAGACATCCACACACACACACACACACACATACACACATGTATACACACATATGCATGTGAAACATACACACACATGTACACACATACACACACATACACACACAGAGACACACATTTATCCAACTTCAACTGCCTTCCACATCAAGCCAAGTGCTCCTCACAGCATCTTTCCACTTTCACTCAGTGTGAGCAACGGGCGTAACATCCAAGTGGTTAAAGCACTGCACTTTCAATCTAAGGATCCTGCGTTCGTATCCTGGTCATGGCGGCTGATGGGTAAAGGGTGGAGATTTTTCTGATCTCCCAGGTCAATACATGTGCAGACATGCTAGTACTTGACCCCCACTTTGTGTGCATATGCATGCAGAAGATCAAATACACATGTTAAAGATCCTGTAATCGGTGTCACACACGTAAAAGCCCACTAGTACATACACGTGAACACGGGAGTCACAACCCACAAACAAAGTGTGAGCTGGCTGAAGACACTGAGATGGAGTTGATGAATGGAGAAAATTATGAAAGAGACTGAGTTTCAGTTTCAAGGAGACATCAAAGCATTTTTCTCATTGGAAAATGTCTATTTACTACAAGGTGATTCAGACATGTATGCAGTCATTCTTTTCAACACACACACACACAGACACAACACACACACACACACAACACACACATACACACACACAACACACACACACAGCACACACACACACAACACACACACACACACACACAGCACACACACACACATGCACACACACACAGACATCCACACACACACACACACACACGCACACACACACAACACACATGCACACACAACACACACACACAACACACACACACACAAACACACACACACACACATACACACACACACACACATACACACAGACAATCACACACACACACACACATACAGTGGGTGTGGAGAATAGGCGAGGGACTGGACATGGGGAGGAGGAGGGTGGTTACTGAGAAAAAGACAACAACAATAACAACAAAAAACCACCGCTAACACTGGACTGGCGGGGTACTGGGATGAGGGGTCATCAGTCATACCACCAATAAAAAAAAATCCCAACAAGCTGCCAACAACAGAGTGGCATTTGACCTCAGCGACTGATGTTACGAACTGCTGGAAATCCTCTCTGATAGGTACAGAAATATATATATGCATGCACAAAAGGCCTGACCAGCGCCCTGGGTTATGATACTGGGTAGGCATCTGCTTTGCACCATGTGTTGCATTTCATATGGATTTGTCTGAAAGGCAGTGATGCATCCTCCTTGAGAAACTGAAACTGACAAACGACTTACTTGATAGCATCCACCAGAATGTCCACCACGATCTGATCGTCCACCGGCCGCCCTTTCTTCAGGAACTTGAGTGCTTTGGAGCCCAGCTTGTTCCGCACTGAAGGCTGCAACCAGGGGGAGGGGTTCAGGTTCACATCTCTACAAGACATCTATTTCTCATTATTCTTGTACCTACCCTGAATTGTAACTCTACATAATGTTGCAGTTATATTGCACAGGGCTTCCATCAGCAAACTTACACTAACTTTCTGAATGTCTTTTGGTTGACTGGGCAAATGACACGTTCATTTTTACAATCAGGACTCCTTTCAGCTTCATGTGTACAATGAAATAAACTGAAGGCATGAAAACAGACATGACACATCTTGAAAATGGACCACTTGTCTTTCAGCATGAGTTTATGGCGCACCAACAAGTATTTCAGTAGTCCTGGTACAAACCCAGCAAACAGAATGATCTGAAAGATAACACAGCATTCAATGCAAAAATTAAGAAACTCAAAAAGACATAACAGAACTGTTCAAGTGATCTTTTATCATCCAAATCAGCAACACATAAAAACGTATTTTTTCTTTCATGGTTTTCCACAGCACTGATCAATCACTAAATCTCTTCTGTTGAATTTTGAAACTACACAATGCTGAGTGGCTATACATTCCCAGACAGTGCCAAAGGATGTGTTTGTGTAAACATAACAAAGACAATGTGAACAGAACATAATGTCAGGCCGTCCAAACATCACAAATGACAATGTGTACAGAATACGATTTCAGGCCATGGACGTTTCTTCTGTCACATCATTGTGCAAAAACATTCATTCAAGTTTTCCACGATAACAACTGGTTACGCAATCTTTTTTCAGGAGCAGAGCGTCCTGTTTCGTCAACCCCTTGACTGTTTAACCTTGGTGAAATGACATCAACGTGCCAGCGTTTGAAAAGCAGTTTGTACTTTCCATGGACTCTCTTGTTCTGAATTTAATTTTGCTGAAAAGAAGTAATGCGATTCCAAAAGGAAGAAGTCTAAATCAAGCACGGTGACTGACATCCTGACCTGTAAGCTCTGTCTTATCTCATTGAGGATGATGGCCCTTCACTGACAGCCATACTCATCAGCAGCAGTAAAGGGGTTAATAATGAAAAGAAAAAGAAGCAAATACATGACTGTTAACAGAACGGAAAGTGTCAGGCGTCAAGTGCCAAAAGAGTCCAAGAAATAAACAGAGTATAACTTTTCTCAGAACATGAAACAAAAATCAGAAACTGCGATCTCTACAATTCTTTTGAACAGCAATGGCCTTGAGGTAACGTGTCCGCCTAGGAAGCGAGAGAATCTGAGCGCGCTGGTTTGAATCGCGGCTTAGCTGCCGATATTTTCTCCTCCTCCACTAGACCTTGAGTGGTGGTCTGGACGCTAGTCATTCGGATGAGACGATAAACCGAGGTCCCGTGTGCAGCATGCATTTAGTGCACGTAAAAGAAGCCACGGCAACAAAAGGGTTGTTCCTGGCAAAATTCTGTAGAAATATCCACTTCGATAGGAAAAACAAATAAAACTGCACGCAGGAAAAAATGCAAAAAAATGGGTGGCGCTGTAGTGTAGCGACGCGCTCTCCCTGGGGAGAGCAGCCTGAATTTCACACAGAGAAATCTGTTGTGATAAAAAGAAATACAAATACAAATACACAATCATAACGCGGAAGTGGGTGCTTGAAATGAAGAATCTGTCAACTGTGTAACGCAAGGCGTTAAGTGTAAACAATGGCATCCAGGGAGAGAACTGTGAAAGCAACCAATGACCCACGTAAAGGACTGCAAGCAGTGGAAATGTTAGGCAGTAGGTGAATCAAAGTCAATAAAGTCAATACTCAAAAAGTGAAAATTGGAGGTGAATAATCAAAAGTGAATAACTGAAGACAATAATCAAAATCAATAATCAAAAGTCAATGATCAAAGTTGATAATCAAAAGTCAATAATCTTAAAGTCAAAGATAAAAAAAAAAATCAATAATCAGAAGTCTGTGATAAAAAAGTCAGTAATCAAAAGTTGATAATCACATTAATAATCAAAAGTCAGAAATTAAGTCAATAAGGAAAAGTCAGTTATCAAAGTCGATAATCAAAAGTCAATAGTCAAAGTTGATACTAACGAAAAGTCAATGATCAAAAGTGAATTATCAAAATTAAATGACCAAATGTCAACAATAAAAAACTCAACATTTATAGTTGCTAAAGAGAGTCAATAATCAAAGTCAATAATTAAAAAGCCACTAATCTTAAGTCAATGATAAAAAAAAGTCAATAATCAAAAGTCAATGATTAAACTTGTTAATGAAAGTTGACAATCAAACTAGATATAAAACCCACCAACAACTCAATTATCAAAGTTGATAACTAAAGTCAACAATCAAAAAGTCAGTAATCAAAAGTAAAAAATCTTAAGTCAACGATAAAAAAAGTCAATAATCAAAAGTCGATGAAAAAAGTCAATAATCAAAGTCAGTTCCTAAGACCTTAGCTTTGTGTAAAATTGACAGCTCAGAACTGTGTCATAAACATTTTTACTTTCCAGAAAACAACATAAACCAGGGCACTGAACAACTGCCATAAACACGATTCCTCCACCTGGAACCTTTTTTGTCATGTGAAAGAAACACAAGAAAGAGCTTTTTTTTTTCCAAGAAATGCTCTCTCTGTATCTCCCCTAAGCTGTGAAGCTGGATATCGACTTAAAAATAAACAACAACAACAGTGGAGTGATGGCCTAGAGGTAACGCGTCTGCCTAGGAAGCGAGAAAATCTGAGCGCGCTGGTTCGAATCACGGCTCAGCCGCAGATATTTTCTTCCCCTCCACTAGACCTTGAGTGGAGGTCTGGGCGCTAGTCATTTGGATGAGACGATAAACCGAGGTCCCGTGTGCAGCATGCACTTAGCGCACGTAAAAGAACCCACGGCAACAAAAGGGTTGTTTCTGGCAAAATTCTGAAGAAAAATCCACTTCGACAGGAAAAAAACAACAAACAAATAAAACTGCACGCAGGAAAAAATACAAAAAAATGGGTGGCACTGTAGTATAGCGACGCGCTCTCCCTGGGGAGAGCAGCCCGAATTTCACACAGAGAAATCTGTTGTGATAAAAAGAAATACAAATACAAAAACAACAACAAAAACCCCCAAAAACAAACAAATAAAAAAAACTGCTGGTGACTGTACCTTCCAAGGCAAAAGAAGCAAAAGGACACAAAAGTTAAACCACTCTCTTTCCTCCTAACAAGTGGAAAGAGAGAGAGAGAGAAAAAAAAAGAAAGCAAAGCAAGCAGAGAAAGAAAGAAAGAAAGAAAACAAACAAAATAAGAATAGAGAACACCACCCCTCAACCATTTTTTTTTCTTATTATTATTCACACAGAAGTGAAAAGAAGAAGGGATAGAAAAAAAACATACATTCTTTGCATACAGAAAATTTTTTTTCCACACATGCATATAAAAAAAAGTTGAGGATAAGACAGACGTTCATACCGCATAATCTAGGTCTAGGTCATCACTTTCTTCCCCTGTTTCATCCTGTATACGGAAAGTGAATGCAGCTTTGAAGTACACACTCAGGGCGGAGTGGGTGGGCTGGTTAGGTGGGGGGCGCAGGGAGGGGGGGGGGGGGAGGGGGCAAATTACTGACAAGAAAGGCTACTCGAGTACATATCCATTCTCTTCTATACTTCTTCTCCTTCTTCTCACTGGTGTACTGTCTATTCGATACAAGGTGATGAAGACAAGTACACACTCATTCATTCCAGCACATATATATAGGAAAAACAAATAAAACTGCACACAGGAAAAATACAAAAAAAAATGGGTGGCGCTGTAGTATAGTGACGCGCTCTCCCTGGGGAGAGCAGCCCAAATTTCACACAGAGAAATCTGTTGTGATAAAAAGAAATACAAAATACAAAAAATATATACTTACAACTAGAGTGCTGGACTAGCAGTAACTCATCCGTCTCGGAAGTCGGAACTCAGAACTTTTTTTTTTTTTTCCAAGGATTATGATTTTAGGACATGGCCTATTCTTCCAGTCTGTCCTTGTCAGAGAATCTGAGTACACTGGTTCGAATCCCACACTCGCCAGAATTTCCTGGTCTGGATGCTAGTAATTCAGATGAGACGACAAACTGAGGTCCTGTGTGCAGCATGCACTGAATGGATGTAACAAAAACAAAAACAAAACAAAAACACCTCAGCAACAGAAGGGTTGCCCCTGGCACAGTTCTGCAGAAAAAATTCATTTTGATAGGAAAAAACCCCAAAAACTCGCAGGCAGGAAAATTTACAAACAAATGGGTGGCACTCTCACTGCAGTGACACACTCTACCTGGGGAAAGCAGTCCAAGTTTCACACAGAGAAATCTGTTCTGACAGATGTGTAATCCAAAGCAATACAATACAATACAATACAATACGATACAATACAATACAATATGACACGATACAATACAATACAAGACTTAAACAATGCGAGTGGAGAATGGCTGAGGGGTGGGATAAGAGGAGAAGGGTGGGGGTGGGAGGGGTAATGAAGAAGAAAAGAAGAAGAAGAAGAAGAAGAAGAAGAAGAAGAAAAAAAAAGAAGTGAACAGTGGAGTGGCGGGTGATGGGTGGAGGAGTCATCATCAGTCATGTTACAAATGAACAAAAATCACATTAGTTGGTTAGTTTCCTTCAACAGAACCCTACATGGACTGCATGTTTGTTTCCTTCAGAGTCACAGACCACGCAATCGAAATGCAACCCTTGCACTCATGTGGAGAGGGGTGTGGGGTGCGGGGGGGCGTGGGGGGGGGGGGGGGGGGGGGGGGGGGGGGGGGACTCACATCACTGCAATAAATACCAGGTGCCAGACCATGAACAGCATTAACGCAAACTGCACATTCAACTTCCTGCATTCAATGAACACAGATACACACATGAAAGCCTTCATAAGCGTGTGCCCCCCCCCCCCTGCCCCCCCCAGCACACACGCGAGCACACACACACACACACACTCTCCCTCACACACACACTCTTTTACACACACACGCACACACACACACACACACACAGAAACACACACACATACATATTTCTCTTTTATGAAGTCCTTTAAGTAATTTCCTGTAATTGTATTTAGAAATTTCTTTCAAATTTCACCTTCATTTCACCCTCATTTGCCCAGTTTCCCCCCAACCCTCCATTCATTTATATCTCCCACCCCTTCTAACCGATAATACTCAAATGTATTCATAAATACTTGAACAAAATGTCTTCAATCACCAAAATGTGTGATGGAACATGAAACAAAATTCCTTCCCTACACACACATACACACACACACACTCTCTCTCTCTGAAACACACACACACACTCACACACACTCTCTCTCAGACACTCTCAAACACACACACACACAAACACACACTCACACATACACTCTCACACACTCACAAACACACACACTCACACTCTTGTCTCCCCCCGCCCCCCATACCCCCCCCACCCCACCCGCCACCCCCCCACACACCATAGAATCCACCACAAGACAGGCAGCACACAACCCACAAACAACAACACCAGCAAAAACTCTGACAAGAACAGAATAAGACCAGCCCTGGCTTTCCCTATGTGACTCTCTACCTGCGGTTCATTGGGGTCCTTCGTCTTGTCCCGGGACCTCTGCATGCTGGACGGCTTGACAGGGATGGAGTCCTTGGACTCCTGCCGACGCGGCTGGTTGGCGCTGGACTTCTCCGACCTTGGCTGACCTTCCTCCGTCACCACCGCCAGGTCTGGATGGAGAAAGGGGCACAGCTCACTGCTTTGTTAGGTTTTCTTTGAAGTAATTTTTTCAGAAAAATAATGATTTATTTCATATTATACATTTTTTTTAATATAACAACAACAAGAATAATGATAATTATAACAATAATAGCGAAGATAACGACAACAATAATAAAAATAACAATAACACTGATAATAGTAATAACAATAATAATGACAATAATAGTAGTTGTAATGATAATGATAATAATAATTAAAATGTAGCACTTGTCCAGAGACAAATCTAAGACCTTTCACACCAGTCATTCACACACTCCATTTTTTTTTTTGTAAACGTACACATGCAAAATGAAGTGGAATTAAAAAGAGTGAGAAAAGTAGCTTTTAAGGAATAAACTTCAAATCTCTCACATTCCATTACAAACTTTCACAAAAAAAATGAAATTCATCTCCAGTTACACACATATAACACTGAATCTTGTCCACGGAGAAATCTAAGCATTTTCACACATGTCATTCACATGCATTTCCATTTTTGTTATACACATGCAAAAAAAAAACAAAACAAAAAAAAAAAAACCCAAAAAAAACCAAGAGAGGCAAGGCCTTCAAGACTCACTTGTGATAAATTAAGTCCCCTAGCATTAATTACAGAGTAATTTCCCTTTTTTTACCCCCTGCACCAAAACGTTTGCAAAATAAATAAAAATTCCATGCTTAGCAAAAGAAGTTCCTGTTTGAACAAAAAATGATAATAATGACTCCTCTTGTTGTGTCAGAATAAGAGGTCAAAGTGCCAAGTTTAGAGAATACAAAAAATATAAATATAACAGTAAATGCAGTTTGCATATAATTAGCTTCTTTTTTTAAATTTTTTTGTGCCCATCCCAGAGGTGCAATATTGTTTTAAACAAGATGACTGGAAAGAACTGAATTTTTCCTATTTTTATGCCAAATTTGGTGTCAACTGACAAAGTATTTGCAGAGAAAATGTCAGTGTTAAAGTTTACCACGGACACACAGACACACACACACAACTGAACACCGGGTTAGAACATAGACTCACTTTGTTTACACAAGTGAGTCAAAAAGGGTGTGAGAAAAAAGCATAGGATGTTACATTAATGAAACAAGGTTTCACCTGAAGTTACCTGTTGCAAGCATAATTCAAACATCTTAATGAAGGCCAAAAAAAGAAATACACATGCACAGAAAGATAGACAGACAGACGGACAGACACAACATACATATGAACATATTCTTGTTTCATTAACTTGTCGCATCACTCCGAGTCATTCATATCACATTACCTTATGTTTCTTATCCTAACATGATGTTATGAAACACATGGGTGTTTTCACATTTATACTGAACAACTGGACCTGTATGGCACCACACAAACACACACACACACACACACACACACACATCAACACACTCAGCCTGGTTTAACCATACATATGTCATGAATAAACAAAGTGAATTGCGTCAACACAAATATAAGCACACTTGGTTTTAGTAAACATGTGTGTGCACAAAGTTAAGACTGTTGAAGCACATGCACACACACACACAAATACACACAAAACAACACCACCACAAAACAACAACAACAAAAAACACACCCCCACCCCCACACACATATACACACATTCACAATAAAGCAACCAAACAACAAACAACAAAAATCACACACACACACACACACACACACACACACACACATACACAAAACACACACACACACATACACAAAAGAACACACACAAACACACACGCACACAAGGAGTAAAACAACAGAGCAAACACAGACACCACACCACACCACACCACACCCACATACCAGCACCACCACCCTCAGCCGAAGTGCCCCCTGACTCAGCCAGTCCTTCCTCCTCCTGACCTAGTGCACGCCAAAACACAAGCCACCTTCATCCTCCGTCCTGTCTTAACCCTCCACACGCCAAACACAAGCCACCTTAATCCTCCGTCCTGTCTTAACCCTCCACATGCCAAACACAAGCCACCTTCATCCTCCGTCCTGTCTTAACCCTCCACATGCCAAACACAAGCCACCTTAATCCTCCATCCTGTCTTAACCCTCCACACGCCAAACACAAGCCACCTTCATCCTCCATCCTGTCTTAACCCTCCACATGCCAAAACACAAGCCACCTTCATCCTCCGTCCTGTCTTAACCCTCCACATGCCAAACACAAGCCACCTTCATCCTCCGTCCTGTCTTAACCCTCCACACGCCAAACACAAGCCACCTTCATCCTCCGTCCTGTCTTAACCCTCCACACGCCAAACACAAGCCACCTTCATCCTCCGTCCTGTCTTAACCCTCCACACGCCAAACACAAGCCACCTTCATCCTCCGTCCTGTCTTAACCCTCCACACGCCAGACACAAGCCACCTTCATCCTCCGCATGTCCTGTCTTAACCCTTCACATGCCACATGCCCTGTCTTAACCCTCCACATGTCCTGTCTTAACCTTCCACATGCCACGTCTTAACCTTCCACATGCCCTGTCTTAACCTTCCACATGCCCTGTCTTAACCCTCCACATGCCCTGTCTTAATCCTCCATGTGCCACATGCCCTGTCTTAACCCTCCACATGCCCTGTCTTAGCCCTCCACATGCCCTGTCTTAACCCTCCACATGCCCTGTCTTAGCCCTCCACAGGCCACATGCCCTGTCTTAACCCTCCACATGCCCTCTCCTAACCCTCCACAGGCCAAGTGCCTTGTCTTGGCCCTCCACAGGCCACATGCCCTGTCTTAACCCTCCACAGGCCACATGCCCTGTCTTAGCCCTCCACAGGCCACATGCCCTGTCTTAGCCCTCCACAGGCCACATGCCCTGTCTTAACCCTCCACAGGCCACATGCCCTGTCTTAGCCCTCCACAGGCCAAATGCCCTCTCTTAACCCTCTGCAGGCCAAACCAACCCATCTTAACTCTCTCCAGTTTCAGTTTTTCAAGGAGGCATGACTGCGTTCGGACAAATCCATATATGCTACACCAAAACTGCTTGGCAGATGCATTAAGACAAATCCAGAAAACACTAGACCACATCTGCCCAGTTTAATTTTCCAGTCAAACTTGGTTAGAAAAGGTGAAAGCAGGAATCAAACTCTAGCCCTCACCAATGCTGCATTTGCATATTAACCATCCTGCCACTTCCCTCCCTCTCTCCAGGTGAAAACGTTATCATGTTCCAGTACAAAGGCACAGTTTCAGGTGAAGAATGCTACAGAGTTTTTTTCACTGATTCAAAATGCTTCGTGTGGATACTGTTGGGGTGACAAGTGCTGCTGGGAGAAAGAGAAAACTGTTTGGATTTGTATTATGTGGACCTGAAAGCTAGTCAGACTTTTGGTATAAGACTAAATGGTATTCTGTCTATTGGTAGAGAAGAAGTGAAAACCATTCAGACTAGTGGTAGAAGATTTGAAATTCATCTATACTTATAGCAAAAGATATGAAAGCTATTCAGACTTTTGGCAGAAGACATTAAAGCTTTCCTGTCTGGATGGTAGAAGACATGAAAGCCATTGAAACTTTTGGCAGAAGACAAGATGCAGAATTGTAGCAGAAGACATGAAAGGGATTCAGACATATAACAGATGGCATGAAAGCTATTGAGACTTGTGACAGAAGACATGAAAGCTATTAAGACATATAGCCAAAGACATGAAAGTGATTCAGATTTGTGGCAGAAGACATGAAAGTGATTCAGATTTGTGGCAGAAGACATGAAGGCGATTCAGATTTGTGGCAGAAGACATGAAAGCGATTCAGATTTGTGGCAGAAGACATGAAGGCGATTCAGACAAGTAAATGAAGACACAAAAGCTATTCTGACTTGTGGCAGGGATAAAAAAAAACAAAAAACAACAACATCCCAACCATTGTGACTTTGTGAAGTGGACACAAAAATCATTACAACTGAAGGCTGGTGTGACAAAGGCTATCCTGACTAAAGAACAGGGTACTCAAAATGGAGACAAAAACCATCCAGGTTTATGATTTGGCACACAAAAACTATTTTATTTTAAGGTGGGACAGATGAGACAGCTACTGCTATCAAAATTTATGGCAAAGGACTCCCAAGCTTGTTTGACATAGGGACAAAGAGAAAAAAAAAAGCTATTCTATTCTGGAGAGGGAACATAATAGCTATTATAATGGAATGGAAAACAAAAGCTATTATAGTGGTTAGAAAAAAACAAACCACATAGTGACATATAACAGGGAACACGGAAATACTATTCTGACTTAGGGCAGGGGACTAAAAAGCTACTGAAATGTAAGAGGAACTAAAATGATACTAATTTATGGTAGGGAAATTGGTATTCAGACACACTCCAAGGGAAACTATTCTAACTTATGCTGATAACCACTTCTGTTTCTGTACCATCCTCCTGGAACTGTATTCAGCACGAGTCACATTTGTTTAGCTGTTATGGTAGGTATAGTATTGTAACATAAAAGATAAAAAAAAAAAGATGAATTAGTTTACTGTTTTAGTGGATAAAAACTAAAATAAGAAATAGAAAATGTTGTTAAATAAGTCGATGCAATGTAGGTTGCAAAATATGTAAACATAATACAATTGTAAAAAACGTAGACATGATATAGCTTGTAGAATAAGTAGACATAATAGAACTATTATAATCAGCATACACTGGCAATTCAGGCAATTCAGACTGACAATAAACTTTAAACAACATAAAAATGGCTATTCAGATTGACAATAAACTTAAAACAGCATAAAAATGGCTATTCAGACTGACAATAAACTTTAAACAGCATAAAAATGGCTATTCAGACTGACAATAAACTTTAAACAGCATAAAAATGGCTATTCAGATTGACAATAAACTTAAAAAAAAAAATCCTGTCCGTTTACCAGATGACTTGCTCAAATATATATGTGTTCTTCTACTGACAGATCTAACATACAAGACAAATTACAATAAAATAACAAAGGAGTGGAATAAGAGAGATGGAACCATCGTCTATGTAGCATTTGATAATCACACTCACACTATTCAACTCGCAGTTTCTGTTTCTACTTCGTGTGTATATTCACTACAAAATCTTTGTTTTTACCTCAAGTTATTGATTCATGATGTCTTCATCCTTCTGTTTCAACTTTATCAGGTAAATTCATTACCTATAGACATTTTCTTGCTTTTTTGTTGTACATTACATAACTGTAGCTCTTTATCATGTTTCTACTTTTTGTTGTACATTCAGTAACGGTAGATTTTTAAAAATAATTTTTTTGCTGCACATTCAGTGACATTAGATCTTTCTGTTACTGCTTCATGTTATACTTTCAGTAAGTGTAATTCTGTAAAATCATACTTTGTGTTGTACTTAAAGTGACTGTAACTCTGCAATTTTCTACTTCATGTTCATGTTATACTTTCAGTAAGTGTAATTCTGTAAAATCATACTTTGTGTTGTACTTAAAGTGACTGTAACTCTGCAATTTTCTACTTCATGCTGTACCAAGAGCAAATGTAACTCTTTTAACTTTCTACTTCAGCAACTGTAACTCTTTTTACTTTCTACTTCCTGTTATACTTTCAGCAGCTATAACACTTTTAACTGTCTACTTCATGTTATATTTTCAATAAGGGTTGATCTGCTGCGACAAAGGGGAGACGACAGCAGGGACTACACTACTGGGTCGCACACCACGGACACAACCACCTTCACCACCTGTGCCACCCTCCCTCCACCTGCCTCCATCAACAACAAACCACTCACTTCCTGAAGGTCGTTCAGACGCCGAGGTTTCTCTCATGCCTTGATCCTGAAACACAACCAAAACCAAACATTCTTAAAAAAAACAAGAGAGGCAAGGCCTTCAAGACTCACTTGTGATAAATTAAGTCCCCTAGCATTAATTACAGAGTAATTTCCCTTTTCTACTATCTGCACTAAAACGTTTGCAAAATAAATAAAAATTCCATGCTTAGCAAAAGAAGTTCCTGTTTGAACAAAAAATGATAATAATGACTCCTCTTGTTGTTGTGTCAGAATAAGAGGTCAAAGTGCCAAGTTTAGAGAATACAAAAAATATAAATATAACAGTAAATGCAGTTTGCATATAATTAGGCTTTCTTTTTTAATTTTTTTTGTGCCCATCCCAGAGGTGCAATATTGTTTTAAACAAGATGACTGGAAAGAACTGAATTTTTCCTATTTTTATGCCAAATTTGGTGTCAACTGACAAAGTATTTGCAGAGAAAATGTCAATGTTAAAGTTTACCACGGACACACGGACACACAGACACACGGACACACACACACAGACAACCGAACACCGGGTTAAAACATAGACTCACTTTGTTTACACAAATGAGTCAAAAAAGAAAGATTTTTTAAAACAAAGGATTGTTTTTCTTTTTATTCAACCCATTCTACTCCGGGTGTAAGTTAACTTGTTCCATAATTACTTCCCCTGTGGACCTGGTACAAGTATTCTTGTGCCAACACACTATTCTAACTTCATTTATTCTTGCTTGATACAGTTGGCGTTCTTAACTGAGCCATTTACGGATTCCGGAAGCATCAAAACGAAGCTTTGTTTGACTGATTAAATCAACAATTCTTCACCGATTTTCACCGTTTTAGTGAACAACCCTACTTTTTTTTAATATATTTTTTACTGCAGTGGTCTCATGTAGTGCTGGTCCAGGGAGATGTAGCAGGCATGTAGCTGTGGGGTAGAAAGAGTTAAAGTATGAACAAGGAATATTTCATTCAAATGGGTGCTTAAAGTGTTCAAAACACACCAGACCAGATCATTATGAAAAAAAAAAAAAAGAAAAAAAAGAAAAAAAAAAAAAAAGAGGATAGAATGAACAAAATAAAGAAAGACCGAGTCAAGCATACCAATCAGTACTTTTTAAAATCTGTCTGTATCTTACCGTATTTCTGTTTCGTCAAAACAGATTTCTGTGTGTGTGAAATTTGTTCTGCTCTCCTGAGATAGAGCACATCACTAGAGTGCAGTGCCACACTTTTTCTTTTCTTTACTAAAAATTTTTGACTCACTTGTGTAAACAAAGTGAGTCTATGTTTTAACCCGGTGTTCGGTTGTCTGTGTGTGTGTGTGTGTGTGTCCGTGTGTCTGTGTGTCCGTGGTAAACTTTAACACTGACATTTTCTCTGCAAATACTTTGTCAGTTGACACCAAATTTAGCATAAAAATAGGAAAAATTCAGTTCTTTCCAGTCATCTTGCTTAAAACAATATTGCACCTCTGGGATGGGCACAAAAAAATAAAAAAAAGAAGCCTAATTATATGCAAACTGCATTTACTGTTATGTTTATATTTTTTGTATTCTCTAAACTTGGCACTTTGACCTCTTATTCTGACACAACAACAAGAGGAGTCAATATTATCATTTTTTGTTCAAACAGGAACTTCTTTTGCTAAACATGGAATTTTTATTTATTTTGTAAACATTTTGGTGCAGATAGTAAAAAAGGGAAATTACTCTGTAATTAATGCTAGGGGACTTAATTTATCACAAGTGGGTCTTGAAGGCCTTGCCTCTCTTGTTTAAATAATCTGCTTGTAAGTGTATTTGTTTTCCTATCAAAAAGAAATTTTCTGTGGAATCATGCCAGGGACAGTCCTTCTGTTGCCATGGGTTCTTTTATGCGCACTAAATGCAAACTACACATCGGACCACGGTTAAATATTTCTCATCCGAATGATTGTTTTGAAAAAGTATGAATAAGGAATGTTTCATTCAAATGAGTCATCAAATGATGATAAAACAAGGTCCAGCATGCAGCATGCACTTCGCGCACATGAAAGAATCAATGGCAACAAAAGGGTTGTCACTGGAAAAATTCCGTACAAAAATCCACTATGACAGGAAAACAAAACAAATATACTTGAACACAGAAAAAAAAAGAGAGAGAAAAAAAACAACAATAGAGGGTGGCACTCTCATTGTATTTGTATCTGTATTTTGTATTTGTATTTCTTCTTATCACAACAGATTTCTCTGTGTGAAATTCGGGCTTCTGTCCCCAAGGAGAGTGCATCGCTACACCGACATCCATATTTTTGTGTTTTTTCCTGCGTGCAGTTTTATTTGTTTTTTCCTATCGAAGTGGATTTTTCTACATAATTTTGTCGGGAAAACCCTTTTGTTGCTATGGGTTCTTTTATGTGCACTAAGTGCATGCTGCACATGGGACCCCGGTTTATCGTCTCATCCAAATGACTAGCATCCAGATCACCACTCAAAGTCTAGTGGAGGGGGAGAAAATATCGGTGGCTGAGCTGCGATTCGAACCAGCGCGCTCCGATTCTCTCGCTTCCTAGGCGGACGCATTACCTCTAGGCCATCACTCCTCGATGCGCTCTCCCTGGGGGGATCAGCTTGAATTTCACACAGGTTCCTTGTGACACTGGTATACTTGGTAATGGTAATGAAGGCATACTCTATTTTGTTCTATCACATTCTATGCTGCATGACTGTGTTGTGCCCACTCAAACGCCAGCGTGCTTGCACTGACCCCAGTGAGCATGCACTGACCCCAGTGCGTATGCACTGAATGCACTGACCACGTTGCACATGCACTGACTCAGCATGCACTGACCCCAGGGCACATGCACTGACCCAGATGTGCATGCACCGACCCCAGTGCGCATGCACCGACCCAGTGCACATGCACAGACCCAAGTGCGCATGCACTGACCTGTGTAGCCTCCATTATCTCGTTGTTCTTGTGGGCCTCCACCGCCTGGCTGACCAGCTCGTCCACGTCCATCACCACCACGCGGTGATCTGTCACACAGCACGTCAACATCAAATTTCTTTTCCATTGTATCCCCCCCCACCCCCCACTCCCCCAAAACTCCCACCCCGCAGCGGCTGTCAAGCTTTGTTACAATGTGAAAAGCTGTTTGTTTGACATGACCCCCTTTAACGTTGACTAAAGACGCCTATGGAGGTGAAAACAAAAAAACATACATTACATAACATACACAACAAAGCTGACATTTTCACAATCAATGGTTCGATATTCATGAAAAATATAACCAATATATGCCTTCCTCAAAATCATGCCACCGAAGATGATACAATAATCAGGAACAAACTGAAATTTTCTAGAATTTTCAGCAACACGCTGTCTTCCTTTTTTTTTTTTATTCAGTATGATGACGACCATCATCACAGCCACTATGACTCATGGAGAAATTACATTTCCATACATACAGTGTACAAACTAACTTTTCTCTTTTCTGTCCTTGTAAACAGTGTTCAACGAATTCTTTCCTGAAGATATGGTGGTGTCAATTATTATTTTTTTGTTTTGTTTTTTCTTTTGCTTGTGATAACTAGCCATCTTATTCCAGTGAGCGCCATTTCTCGTAACTTTGAATCTTCCGTATCTGGTTACTGACTTATTGCCACACGGATCGAAGCGCAACTTCCCATCCCTGATACGGTTTGTCCACCCGTAAAAAAAGGCTCCCCCATTTGTTTCTATGTGTTCTTTTTTTTCCCTTAACCATCCATCTGCAGTTATAACATCAGGAATGGTTATCAATTTTTACGTTTCCATAACAAATACAGCTGTTCTGGAATGGTGGGGCATTATGTTAAGCTGACAGTCACACACCTTCCAACAGCTGTTTAACGACTGTTGTCTTCCCACTGAATGGCTTGCCAAGAACACAGGCACGAATGGGGAAGGGAGGGAACTCTGGAGGGGGTGGCGGCGGCTGAAACATTGAAACACACCATTCTGTCCTTGTCAAGTATTTTCTTTTGATTTCTTTAAGCAAATTTCTTTAAGGCATTTGTATCCGTCCAATCATATGGACAAGAATACCAACACTGCACACACACACACACACATACACACACACACACACACACACAAATGATAAAAAAAAGTGTACACAACACGTATACACACACACACATACACACACACACAAATGATAAAAAATGTGTACACAACACATACACACACACACACATTCACACACACACATGCACACACTCACACACATACAAACACATACGCACACAAACAAACAAAACACAAATACACAACAACATATTGGTCAACATGTCATCATAAATCCCAGCCATCAGACCACAGAAGCCTTTTGGTAAAAGAAGATTTATAGAATTATTGATCCATCTTTAAACTGCCACGGAGATTCAAGAAAGAAACACATTCAATCACAAATCAAAAATAAAAATGCTGGAATGACTGTTTGAAAGAGAAATATGTTTGTTTACCCCCTTTCCTTTAAATTGTTGACTCTTGCGATGTATAAAGTGGTTTTTTTTCTTTCTAAAACATGTAACAACATACAATCACTAATAAACCAGGTCAGTAATAAGAACCCCAGACACTGCATCACATTCATCATACATTAAAGATGAGACATTGCATCACATTCATCATACATTAAAGATGAGACATTGCATCACATTCATCATACATTAAAGATGAGACATTGCATCACATTCATCATACATTAAAGATGAGACATTGCATCACATTCATCATGCATTAAAGATGCAAGGTCCAGTGCCCAAGTTTAGAAAACTAACGGATATCTAAAAAAAACAAAAACAAAAACAAAACAAGAAAAACAAGAGTGGCAAGGCCTTCAAGACTCACTTGTGATTCACTTTAAAAAAAAATCTAATTGTTAAAATGTGTTCTTTATTTGTTATTATAAAGCTTCAGGTCAAAAGAAAAAGAAAAAAAAAGTCCTAATGGCAGATTCGAACCCATTTGTTTCAATGTGTTCTTTTTTTTCCCTTAACCATCCATCTGCAGTTGTAACATCTGGAATGGTTATCAATTTTTACATGTTTCCATAACAAATACAGCTGTTCTGGAATGGTGGGAATTATGTTAAGCTGACAGTCACACACCTTCTGTCTTGCCCATTACACTATCGTGGCTCCTTAATTGACGTTCAAAAATATAATATTTAAACATCATATTATTCTGGTGTATCTTGGACATTCAAAAAATCTTTAAGGGCAATTAAAAATTCTTTTTAAGTCCGTGGTAAAGGAGACGTGGCTATCGCCACAATCACACTGCAACATTTAGCCATTTTTTATCTGGATCTAGATAGATGTACAAGTTTAGTTACACCTGGTTGACACGATCGATTCAATTTCTCTTTTATGTTCATTCTAGTTTTATAGTTTTAATGTTGATATGAAAATTGAGTATTTTGTTAAACTAATAACATGTAGAGCCAAGTACAAGTACTTCTTAACTTTGTATGAAGTGAAACGGAATTCATTTTGAGAAAAGTCAAGACTGGAAATTTTTACGTTTCAATTCAAAGGTATTAACTCTCATGGTTTATTATTTTTAACTGAGTTCCGACTGATTCTGTGGTTATTTTTATGGCAGTTTGGGGCATAATCCAGTAAGTGATGAGGCGTTCAAAAAATATTTCTCTGAATAAATATTTAACGGTCTCCTTCTTCAACTTTCCATCATATGTTATCTTGTATTATCGATTGAATATAGGATTGAACAGGCAGGTCAACAACTTGAAACAAAATGGCGTACTTCGCGTTCATGAAGAATATGAAAATGCGCTTTGAATATGTATAAATATTTGTACGTAATTGATTTTTGCTCATGACATTTAGGGCTCAGCCAATCTATAAAGGCCACTCGTCGAATTGATTTTAGTATTTTCTGAAAAAGACCACTTGGGCGAATGAACATAGTGAAAGCCATGTACACTGAGAGTAGAACACACAAGCTTTTTATGTATTGAGTATAATTTCATAATGTAATGTTTAAGATGAGAAAGATCAGTTTAAAGCAAATTAAGCCCCCTAGCATTAATTACAGATTAATTTCCCTTTTTTACTGTCTGCACCAAAGACATGCAAAATAAATATAACTTCTATGCTTAGCAAACAAAGTTCCTGTTTGAACAAAAAATGATAAAAATGACTGCTCTTGTTGTTGTGTCAGAATATCAGATCAAAGTGCCAAGTTTAAAGAATAAAAAAAAAAAAAAAAAAAACAGTAAATCAGTTTGCATATAATTTGGCTTCTTTTTAAAAAATTTTTTGTGCCCATCCCAGAGGTGCAATATTGTTTTAAACAAGATGACTGGAAAGAACTGAATTTTTTCTATTTTTATGCCAAATTTGGTGTCAACTGACAAAGTATTTGCAGAGAAAATGGCAATGTTACCACAGACACACACACACAACCAAACACCGGGTTAAAACATAGACTCACTTTGTTTACACAAGTTAGTCAAAAAAGAAGAAGAAAAGATTCAAACACTCTAGCGGAGAATAAAGCAACAACAACAACAAAAACCCCCGACACCTAGCATTTTTCTAAAATCAAACTCTCTGGGGGGGGGGAGGACTCACCGTGGGGGGGTGCACAATGCTGTAGAGGCGCTGGATGATGTGGCCCACCACAGGGTTGACGCGAGGGGGACCCCCCATCTCCTTCGCCTCTGCTGGGGGCTGCCACTCCCCTATCATGTTCTGCACACACAGTCATCACGACTAAAAGACGTCGTTCCCCTTCGTTTGTGTTCAGCTGCTGTAACTCCCACAAAATCACTCAGTACTGCCAGTTAGCTCCCCTGACTTTCCCCACAGACGACCCATTTGTAGCAGTAAGAAATAAAATCGCCAACCCCCCCCCCCCCCCCCCCCCCCCCAAAAAAAAACCCCGAAAAAAGAAAATAGAATTTGTGAACTGAAAACTTCCAAACTGATCAGTAACATGAGTTAGTTGGGGACAACATATAAAACCTCCTCCCTTCTTATGCTATCATACAGTGAGATGACGAAAGTATCCATACTTTTTGTTCAAAATTTGCACACACTGATGACTTGTAAATGAATCCAGGAAAGCACACAGAGTTTGAAACAGATTAAATTCAGAACGTTAAATAGCCATGACAGGGACCCTTTGTCTAATTCTGTTGTCTGCCTTGTGACAGAGACGAAACTGGGTCAGACACCATTGTTGGCACGCACTGTTCACGTGAACTAGTTACTGCGAAAATAACTCTCCTGTTTGTGAGCACAGCGATACACACTGCATTTACTGGTCGCAGCTCAGAGTGGAAAGGTCAGTTAAGATGTTTTTAGCTTATAACAACAATATGCAAATTAGGTGCCACTCCAAAAATTCGAAAACTATCTAAAGCCCCTATCAGGCTCCTTTATCTGAAATAGCTGTAAACAGTAGGGCCTCGATTGGGGCCTTTTGTCCGCAATGAGTTCACTGGAATACATATACGAATTGGTTTTCACTTGCATGACCATTTTCACCCTTCTATGTTGGTAACCATATTGCGTTTTTTGGGGGGTCAGCATGCTGGGTAGAGGTGCTCTGACCGAAGTGGTCAAGCGTTGAATTTCTGATCCAGTGTTCACCAGTGGGCATGGTTTGAAGCCCTGTTTCTTCCTGGTAAAGCGCCCAGATCTCAACTTCAGAAATCAGAGAACATGACTATCATTCTCAGACTGTGCACAGGCCACTGCCAGCTCCTCTCCCATCTCTACACACTGAAAATTTCCCACACAGACCAATGTCCGTGTGACACCGCTCCTCAAACTCAGGCCCATGTCCTGCAAGACTGCCCTCTGCACAAAGAGCTGAGGCGCCAGATCTGGCCCAGTCCCGCAGCTCTCCAGGACAAGTTGTGGGGAATGGCGACAGCTCCAGCAGATTCGTAATTTACTTTGGACTGACCATCTGAACATGGCCTGGGAATGCTGAAGAAGAAGAAGAGAACATAACTAAGAGAAATGGAACAGTGTCTGTGTATGTTTTGTGTGGATGATAGCACACACACACACACACACACACACACACACACAAAAAAAAACACAACAACATGACAACAGTGACAGTCTACACCAGGGGCGTTTTCTCCGGGAGGGGGTGTGGGGGGGGGGGGAGGGAGGGGAGCTGCAGTCCTGACCTTGTACTCCATGAAGTCTCCCTCATCCAGCAACATCTGCCGCTCCTCCTCCAGAATCTGCTCCGGAGTGGGCTCCCCTGAGTCCACAGGGACGGCCTCGTACAGGGGGTAGCCGCTGACAAACATGGCCGTCCAGTCACGCATCAGCTTGGCGGGGATGAGGCTGCACAGCAGACACACGGCCTGACGTCACCTCTCCGTGGTGCTCCTTACTCATGCAGCATCTATCTTTAGTCAGTGACCCACACTCTAAGCACTTCACAAACATGGAGTCATATATCACCTATCTCCATTAAGAGATCACACTCTACAGTCAGAGACCACACTCTAGGTGCTGTACAAACATGGGGTCATTCTTATATAGCGCCTATGTTCAGTCAGATACCAAACTCTTAAGTGCATCACAAACACAGAGTCATTCTTATGTAGCACTTGTCTTCAGTCAGAGTCCACACTCTATGCACTTTACAAACATGGAGTCATTCTTATACAGTGCTCATCTTCAGTCAGACCACACTCTACATATTTTACAAACACTGAGTCATTCTTATAAGGTGCTTGTCTTTAGTCACAGACCACACTCTACGCACATTACAAACACAGAGTCATTCTTATATAGCACTTGTCTTCAGTTTGAGTCCAAACTCTAAGAGCTTAACAGACATGGAGTCATTCTCAAGAGACAACAATCTAAGCACTTTGCAAACATGGACTCATACTTAAATAGTGCTTATCTTCAATCAGATACCAAACTCTAAGCTCTCTACAAACACGTAGTCATACTTAAATTGTGCCTATCTTAACTCTCTCCATACGAACGGCGAAAGAGATGACGTTAACAGCGTTTCTCCCCAATTACCACCATCAAAATATTACAAGCGGAAGGCTCTTACACTGAAGAGGTGAATGTTGACAATGAATACCACAATTCTGACGATGGAAGCTAAAGGTTGGGTCATTCAGACACCCACTGGACATCCGAGGTGTCTGTGTAGAGGAGAAGAGAGGACTGGCTGTACTGAGTGAGTTAAGTCCGAGACCAAATTCTGCATTTTGCATACACTGAGCCAATCTCAGGTGGCACCTGTCTTCACTCAGAGACCACGCTGAAAGTGCTCTACAAACATGGAGTCATTTTCACAGCAGGCTGTCTACTCACAGCTAACTGAGAGCTGCCTTTTGGCACTCATCATTAACACACACACAACTGAAATAAAACGACACTGCGAATCTTCTGTTGATCGAAGGCATCCATGTTGCTTTCTGCTCGGTGCCTTCTCACTGTGCGATTTTTTTTCAAATGAGCAGGCAGATCAGGCTGCCAGAAAGGCAACATGCAGTTTATGAAGACTCTCAGCTCTTCTTCTTCTTCTGCATTCACTCGTATGCACACGAGTGGGCTTTTACGTGTATGACCGTTTTTACCCCGCCATGTAGGCAGCCATACTCCGTTTTCGGGGGTGTGCATGCTGGGTATGTTCTTCCTTCCATAACCCACCGAACGCTGACATGGATTACAGGATCTTTAACGTGCGTATTTGATCTTCTGCTTGCATATACACACGAAGGGGGTTCAGGCACTAGCAGGTCTGCACATATGTTGACCTGGGAGATCGTAAAAATCTCCACCCTTTACCTACCAGGCGCCGTCACCGTGATTCGAACCCGGGACCCTCAGATTGAAAGTCCAACGCTTTAACCACTCGGCTACTGCGCCCGTCGAAGACTCTCAGCATTCCATTAGACCTACAAGAGTTAACCTAGCAGTACAGAAAAAGTGTCCTGTAACTGACTTGAAAATAAGCAAAAAGATTCAGACTGCCAATATTACTGTCACTGTATAAATAGAATTAAAGTGAACAATCTGAAAGTTTTCTTAAATAATACATCTGACTCCCAGTCAAGATCAATAATAATTTTGATTTATCAGCCCCCTCCACCACACCCTCCACACATATCCGCCCCCGCCCCCCCAAAAAAAACAACAAAAAAACAATCAATCACACACACCAAACCAAACCAAACCAAAAAACTCTTAATAAAAAAAAAAAACACCAATCACCCACTTTTCAGTCAGCTGGCGATACTCGGCCACCTTGCAGGAGAAGTCCACAACCTGGGCCACAATGTCGTAGCAGGAGTCATAGTGTCGGCGGTAGCGAAGCTCCGCCCTCTCGGCGGCAATCCTGTCGTGCAGCTCCTGCTCATGCTGCAGCTCCTCCTTCCTCTCCTCCTTCTCCTGCCGGGCCAGCTCCTGATGACGATGATGGTGGTGATGATGGTGAAAACAAAACAGGGCGTTATGTATTTGTGTGTGTGGGGTGGATGGGTGGGGTGGGGTGGGGGGGGGGGGGGGAGAGTGTGAGTGTGTTTGTGTGTGTAGTGTGTGTGTGTATGTGTGCATGTGCATGTGCATGTGTGTGTGTGTGTGTATGTGTGTGTGTGTGAAAGTGTGTTTCTGTGTGTGTGTGTTTCTGTGTGTGTGTGTGTTTCTAAGTGTGTGTGTTTCTGTGTGTTCGTGCGTATGTGTGTGTGTGTGTGTGTGTATGAATGGGCAAGGGTGAATGGATGACATAAGATGGAGGCAGATGAACAACACACACTCCACACACACACACACTCTTTATGAACACATGTTTACATACACAACACACAACACTCACACACAGGCACACAGACAGGCACACACACCACATACATGCACTATATATACATACACACACCACACAGGCATAGAGACACACACACACACACACCACATACATGCACAACATATACACATAGGAACACACACACAGAAACACAGACACACACAGACATACACATGCACACAAACACAAAAATCAACTTCCTGCAGATATGCATACACACATGCGCTCAAATCCTATGCCTGTACACACACACACACACACACACAAACACTCAATTTATTTATTTATGCATGCACAAACATGCCCCCTCTGCACCCTCCCCCTAAACACACACACACACACACACACACACCAACACCACCCAGACAACCCAGTCCCTACACACCGCCTCTCGGTCGAGGGCCTCTTCGAAGTCGCACAGCCTCCTCTCCTGGTACTGCTGCTCACGGGCGATGCGGTTGTTGCGAATGGCTTCCCTCTCCTGCCGCGCATGCAGCAGCTGCACAGCGATGCGCCGCTCATGCTGCGACTGTCGCATCAGCTTGTTCACCATCATCTCCTCTCGCCGCGCCTCCTGCCAGAGAGAGAGGGGTGTGGGGGTGGGGGTGGGGGATGGGGGTGGGGAACAATATGATGTACAGTTTCCTTTTCTTTTTTTTCTTTTTGCAGTCGATCTTAAGATATTTTTTTTTTTTTTAACACAGTGTGTTGTTGAAAGCAATTGGCAGCCCATCATTATACAGTCAGGAAAACTCCTGTGTGTATTAAAGAACCCACAGGAAAAATTCTGTAGAAAAACCCCACAAATACATTTGCAGATAGAAAAAAACAAAATACACACAACCAGCCCTCCCCCCTCCCCAAAACAACAACAAACAAACAAACAAAATATGATGGACTTGCACTGTGGTGACAAGCCTTTCCTGGGGAGAGCAGCCTGAATTTCTCATAGAGATATATGCTGTGACAAAAAAAGAAATGAAATACAACACAACACAATAAAACACAACACAACACAACACAGCACAACACAACACAGTCTATTTCCACCATCACTCCACACACCTCCTGGGCCTGGTGTGCAGACATCTGTTCCCCAATCACTTTCCGGCGCCGTTTCTCCCGTTCCTCTCTGGCCGCCGCGTCCTCCTGGAGACGCTTGCGGATCTTGCTGATGTACTCACTGTTTGACGACAACTTCACCACGTTCAGGGTGTCTGCCCGCTCGTCGTCACGTTTCAGGATGTAGGAGATGTCTATCTCATCACTGCACAGGCACAGGCACATGATGATGCATTACTGTTGCCACTTTGGAAGACACAGGCACTTGAAAATGACATTACTGTTGACAATGGAGAAAGGTGGCAGAAATCAGGATGCTTTTCTTTGAATACCGTGTCTGTGAGGACCTGGGTTTGATCCCTTGACTTTCCTTTTTCTTCCAAGTTTGACTGGAAAATCAAAGTGAGCATCCAGTCATTCAGATGAGATGATAAACCGAGGTCCTGTGTGCGTCACACACTTGGTGCACTGAAATGGAACCCATGGCACCATAGGTGTCGTCCTCTGGGGAAAAATTCTACAGAGGAAAATCCACTCTAATAGGTAAACAAATATATATGCATGCAAACAAGTGGAGTGATGGCCTAGAGGTAACGTGTCCACCTAGGAAGCGAGCGAGAATCTGAGCGCGCTGGTTCGAATCATGGCTCAGCTGCCAATATTTTCTCCCCCTCCACTAGACCTTGAGTGGTGGTATGGACGCTAGTCATTCGGATGAGACGATAAACCAAGGTCCCGTGTGCAGTATGCACTTAGCGCACATAAAAGAACCCACGGCAACAAAATGGTTGTTCCTGGCAAAATTCTGTAGAAAAATCCACTTCGATAGGAAAACAAACAAATAAAACTGCACGCAGGAAAAAATACAAAAAAATTGGGTGGCGCTGAAGTATAGCGACGCGCTCTCCGTGGGGAGAGCAGCCCAAATTTCACACAGAGAAATCTGCTGTGATAAAAAGAAATACAAATACAAATACAAAACCTGACTAAGCACATTGCGTTAAGCTGCCGTCAGCCATCTGCCCAGCAGTGTGATGTAGCGCATATCGATTTGTCCTCCTTGAGGAACTAAATTTGAAACTTAAACTGAAAAACTGGAGACACTGGCACATGAAAATATATTACTGCTGACACTGGAAGACACAGGGACATGAAATTACATTACTGCTGACATTGGAAGACACAGGAACATGAAAGTACATTTACTGCTGACACTGGAAGACACAGGGACATGAAATTACATTACTGCTGACACTGGAAGACACAGGGACATGAAAGTTACATTACTGCTGACACGGGAAGACACAGGGACATGAAATTACACTACTGCTGACATGGGAAGACACAGGGACATGAAATTACACTACTAATGACAATGGAAGACACAGGGACATGAAATTACATTACCAATGACAATGGAAGATACAGGGACATGAAACTACATTACTGCTGACATGGGAAGACAAGCACATGAAAACACATCACAGCTGACAACGGAAGAGGCAGGCACATGAAGTTACATTCTGGAGAATATTTTTTAACAGCTTAATCGCAATTCTATCAAAACACAAGGTGAACCAACAACCAAACCAGTAGTTCATTATGAAAAACTGATAAACTGATCACAATCTACTCCATTACAAGAAACAGGGCAAAAGAGTATGCATAATTTCTGAAAGGTTCATGGATAATAATGGTGAACTTTTGAATGATCAGTCTTTGAAGTAATAACTTGGAATTAAAACTCTTTTTTTTTTTTTTGCATAGAGGATATTTACAAAAAGGCAACCAACAACAACAACAACAACAAAAAAAAAAAAAAAAAAAAAAAAAAAAAAATCCTGAGAAGTGAACTTTTGTGGTCAAGGTTACCGGTGCACCACGACCAGAGAGCTGAGAAGAGAACGACACCAAGAGAAACGAGCTGCTATGGGGAAGTGGTTCGTGTCATGGACTGATGACTGGGAGAACGCAGGTTCGTACCCACCAAAGTTGGGTTTTTTTTTTTTTTGCCTGTGGCCACCTCCTACCCAGAGCTGAGTATGCTGTGGGGTCAAAGAAGAAGACTGGGACCATACAGTCATGGGTCATCCCCTTCACGGATGCGTCTTTGCTAGAGTTGCTCAAATTTTTATGACCAACACTGCAGGTGTCTGCATCCTTTAGCCTGGCTGATACCAGGAAATATCATCAGAGTACAGACTTGTCAAGTAGTCTCAGGCCTTAACCCTTTCAGCCCTTCTGCCTGTGCAACCCTTCCAGCCTGGCATGTTTTGGCCTGGCTGCATCAACGGGAAGGGGTGCTTCACTTCAGGCGCAAATTCATAGCAACTGCTCAACCATTAGCGACCGAACTTCACAAAATGACTGAAATATGATTTTGACACAAATTGCTGAAGTCTCAAAATGAAGGATGCAACAGTTTACTTGTAACTTTAAATCAAAAACTGAAATAGTAAAATGTCAGCTTCTGTGAATGTTGAAGGTTGTGTGCTATCTTCTTGATTGAAATGTCCACCACTTTGTCTAGACCTGCCGCAAATTTCATCCCCTTCACTTTTTCAGGAATTATCAGATGAATTATAAGACATATCTTCATTATCTGGGTCGAATTTGCTGCAAGAGTCCATCATAATTTCATTGAGCACTTACTGTGCAGTAAGCCTTTGACATTTTACCATATCAATACGGAAAACTGGATAAAAAACGCACTAATGGAGCGAAACTTCGTGTGCCAGTGAGGAAGGAAGTTAAGTTGGAGTTACTTCCCTTACCTAGCAGTTCAATGAATAATAATGAGCTGTCGAACCGATTTAAATAAATGGGTTTCTTCACCTGCCTGTCAGGCGGGCTCAGGCGGAAAACGGTGATCAGCAGTGCAGGCCCGTCATGCAGGCGCAGTGTTGAATGAGTTAAGGGGCTGCCATAACAGCAGCATTGTCATCACCCCCATCATCATCAAATTATATAACAAAAAAAAAATTTCCCCAAAGTCTGGGTCACATTCACACACACACACACACAGAGAAAGAAAGACACAAACAAAAAGTAGTGTCTGTGTGGGCCGACAGCGACAGAAGCCATGACTTACCTCTCATCATCAGTGACAGGAGCCATGACTTACCTCCCATCATCAGCGACAGGAATCATGACTTACCTCCCATCATCTGTGACAGGAGCCATAACTTACCTCCCATCATCTGTGACAGGAGCCATAACTTACCTCCCATCATCTGTGACAGGAGCCATGACTTACCTCCCATCATCTGTGACAGGAGCCATAACTTACCTCCCATCATCTGTGACAGGAGCCATGACTTACCTCCCATCATCAGTGGCAGGAGCCATGACTTACCTCCCATCATCTGGGACAGGAGCATATGACTTACCTCCCATCATCAGCAACAGGAGCCATGACTTACCTCCCACCATCTGAGACAGGAGCATATGACTTACCTCCCATCATCAGCGACAGGAGCCATGACTTACCTCCCATCATCTGCGACAGGAGCCACGACTTACCTCCCATCATTACTGACATGAACCATGACTTACCTCCCAAGAACTGTGGCAGGTGCCATGACTTACCTCCCATCATCAGTGACAGGAGCCATGACTTACCTCCCATCATTAGTGACATGAACCATGACTTACCTCCCATCATCTGTGACAGGAGCCATGACTTACCTCCCATCATCAGAGACAGGAGCCATGACTTACCTCCCATCATCAGTGACAGGAGCCATGACTTGCCTCCCATCATCAGTGACATGAACCATGACTTACCTCCCCAGATCTGCGACAGGAGCCATGACTTACCTCCCATCATCAGAGACAGGAGCCATGACTTGCCTCCCATCATTAGTGACATAAACCATGACTTACCTCCCCAGATCTGCGACAGGAGCCATGACTTACCTCCCATCATCAGCGACAGGAGCCATGACTTACCTCCCATCATTAGTGACATGAAACATGACTTACCTCCCATCATCTGTGACAGGAATCATGACTTACCTCCTACCATCGTGACAGGAGCCATGACTTACCTCCCATCATCAGTGACAGGAGCCATGACTTACCTCCCATCATCAGCGACAGGAGCCATGACTTACCTCCCATCATCAGCGACAGGAATCATGACTTACCTCCCATCATCAGCGACAGGAGTCATGACTTACCTCCTACCACCAATGACAGGAGCCATGACTTACCTCCCATCATCATCATCTGCGACAGGAGCTATGACTTACCTCCTACCATCAGTGACAGGAGCCATGACTTACCTCCCATCATCAGCGACAGGAGCCATGACTTACCTCCCATCATCTGTGACAGGAGCCATGACTTACCTCCCATCATCAGTGGCAGGAGCATATGACTTACCTCCCATCATCAGCGACAGGAGCCATGACTTACCTCCCATCATCTGCGACAGGAGCCATGACTTACCTCCCATCATTACTGACATGAACCATGACTTACCTCCCAAGAACTGTGGCAGGAGCCATGACTTACCTCCCATCATCAGTGACAGGAGCCATGACTTACCTCCCATCATTAGTGACATGAACCATGACTTACCTCCCATCATCTGTGACAGGAGCCATGACTTACCTCCCATCATCAGTGACAGAAGCCATGACTTACCTCCCATCATCAGTGACAGAAGCCATGACTTACCTCCCATCATCTGCGACAGGAGCCATGACTTACATCCCATCATTAGTGACATGAACCATGACTTACCTCCCCAGATTTGTGACAGGAGCCATGACTTACCTCCCATCATCAGTGGCAGGAGCCAAGACTTACCTCCCATCATCAGCGACAGGAGTCATGACTTACCTCCTACCATCAGTGACAGGAGCCATGACTTACCTCCCATCATCTGCAACAGGAGCTATGACTTACCTCCCATCATCAGTAGGCAGCAGGATCATCTTCAGCTTGTCTTCAAAGCAAGAAATAGCTGCCATTGTTTCCTGCACAACCACAATGCCAAACATGGCTAGTGAAAACAAAAGCCTGACATACAGATTTACAGGAAAAAAAACAACAACAAACAGCAACAACACTTTTTGATGATGACGTCTAAATATATGACATAGCACGGGAAAACCTGGCTAAAGTCGCAGCCAGCTTTTCTTAGTCATGCCCAAAAACACATCATTAGGGTCAAAATAAGATTTTTTTTTACAGTTTTCGCATCTTTGAAGTCTTATCTATCTTATGTTATCTTTGTTGCTGGTAAGTATTTCATTATAAAACTACCTGAAACTGTAGTACTTTAATGTTTTCAGATCCATCTGCTGTTGGCACTGCTGTATACATTCATCACTTTAGCTTCAATGTTCAGTGCATTTGACTTCAGGCTTTTCTGAAATCATTAATGACTACAGTTTTTTTAAACAACATTTTGATCAGGGATCTAAAGTTGAAGATCAAAAGATTCATCAGAATTACCGGAAATATCTTTGTTCAAACACAAATGCGGCCTTTTGGCTCTCATTTGAACATTCAACGTTTGCCGCTGACTGGTCTCTTGTGGCATGATGTCACTCCTCCACTCACCATTCTTGACTTCATTTGAGTACAGAGAGAAAACAATTTCCTGTGCATTTATCACATAGAGATTTATAGTTTACTTAATTCTGAATCTTTTGACACTACATACTAGTTCAAGATAATTCTTGTTCAAAAGTTACAAGCAGGCAAATGTGTGTATTTTTCATGAGCAAATTTCTCGATTTGTTAATTTCCGGCACACCAACTTTGAAAAAATTATAGGATAATACTATGATAGACAGATCAGTTCTGATTTTTGCATGTTAATCTGTGATTTTTAAACTTTCCAAAAGTAAATAAATGTGAAAAATGACAAATTCTGACTTTAGACGGGTTTTCGCGTGCTGCTTCATATATGGCCATCAGAAAAGCAGAGGAGGCAACTGCTGTCCCAACTATCTGGGCTAGAAAGTGATCATAGTGGAGTGTGTCTTGCCAAAGTTACATCTCCAGTCTTGGCTAAGAGGGCTTTAGGACAGTCAGTACTGGGACAGACCCCAGAGGCCAACTTGCCCACAAGGCTGCAGCACTAAGAGCCAGTGCGATCTTGCCCCCTAGCTTGCGAGTCACACACACACACATACACACACACACACACATACATATATATATGTATGTATGTATGTATAACTTTAAGGCTAAATCCCAAGTCTCTTCCTCAGCAGCTACCTCGCTCGCTTGTCTATTCATTGACTAAACAAACTACCTTCCAAAGTAACTTACTCTCTTTCCTGGACAAAAAACATACATCCATTGACCCAACAAGTCATACAAAAACCATACATCCAATGTCCCAATAAGACACACAAAAACCATACCTCCAATGACCCAACAAGACATACAACAAACATATATCCAATGACCCAACAAGACATACAACAAACATACATCCAACGACCCAAAAAGACACACAAAAACCATACATCCAACGTCCCAACAAGACATACAAAAAGCATACCTCCAATGACCCAACAAGACATACAACAAACATATATCCAATGACCCAACAAGACATACAACCAATATACCTCCAATGACCCAACAAGACATACAAAAAACATTATCATTATCATCATCATCATTATTACCACAGATTCCCTCTGTCGCCGAGCTGTTTGCCTCTCCTGCAGAAATTTGCTGGATTTTGACGGCGGCTTTGGAACGTGGATCGTTGATGACCTGAACACAATAAACGGGTAAATCAATAACAAACTGAACACGGTGAACTGATAACAACGAATGAAATGAATGCAGAACGACATTTACCAGTGCATCATTTCACAACAATACTTGCCTCATATGTGTTTCTGCTGGGAACCTTGTAATGTATTTTTTCAAAATTTTTGTTGTTGTTGTTGCTAATTTGCACTGAGTCTACTTGCAACAACACGGTTTCATAATCATGTATTCATCAATGTACAGTATCAAAACGCTTGCAAACTGTTTTTAGACAAAGGCACAAAGAACAACAAACACACGCACACACACACACACACACACATATATATATATATATATATGCACATGTTTACTCTGAATGGAAACAACAACAACAACAACATGCAACTGCTCTTATTACCCCTGCACTTTAGCATCTCATCAGCTTCATGAAATGGAGTTGTCCAGCACAATGGGGCATGTTTTTCATCATCCCTGATATGGTTATGCTTAATTGTCATTTTCTCTGTCTCGAGTATAAAAGCATTTATAAGTGTATACACTTGTGTGTCGCTTAGAACAACATCAGATACGTTAAGTTGGCCAATGTGCTGATATCTCCACCACTGGAAAATAAAGATTCACTCATTCAAAGATTCATTCATTCATTCATTCACCCATTCTCTCTCTCTCTCTCTCACAAAAACAACAACAAAAAACCACCACCACCAACAACAAAACAAACACTCAAATACAAACCCACACATTGATGGATTTTTCTCTTTTCAATGATTTCTCTCTCTCTTTGTCCATCACACTCACAAACACACATAAACACACACATACACACATAGAGATACAAACACACACACACACATACAAGCACTCACACTTGCAAACACAAACACACATACACACACACACACACAATACAATCAACGACCCTCCCAACTTATCCCCCAGACAGCCCCATCATCCCCCCCACCCACGCCCCCCACCACCCTAAAAAACCACAAGACAAACACAGCCAGTACTGACTTAATCTTGGCCACCATCTCGCTCTGTTTGGCCTGCAGCAGACGGGATCTCTCCATCATCTCCAGGTGGTGCTGCTCCTGGTCCCTCAGCCGTTTCTCGCACTCAAGGAAGCGGTTGCGGAAGGACGTGTCTTCTCTGTTGTTCTGGAGAAGAGGGAGTCTGGAGCTGATGTCCCCCATGCTTAGCTCTGCTTTCTGGCCAGCCTTCCGCCGCCGTGCTTGCTGGAGGTAAACAAGACTTCAGGTTCATATATATCTATGTATATGTGGAGTGATGGCCTAGAGGTAACGCGCCCGCCTAGGAAGCGAGAGAATCTGAGCGCTGGATTCAATCACGGCTCAGCCGCCGATATTTTCTCCCGCTCCACTAGACCTTGAGTGGTGGTCTGGATGCTAGTCATTTGGATGAGACGATAAACCGAGGTCCCGTGTGCAGCATGCACTCAGCGCACGTAAAAGAACCCATGGCAACAAAAGGGTTGTTCCTGGCAAAATTCTGTAGAAAAATCCGCTTCGACAGGAAAAACAAATAAAACTGCACACAGAAAAAAATACAAAAAAATGGGTGGGGCTGTAGTGTAGCGACGCACTCTCCCTGGGGAGAGCAGTCTGAATTTCACACAGAGAAATCTGTTGTGATGAAAAGGAATACAAATACAAATATAAATGTATCATTGTATGTATAATGTATTGTACTAGATGGGCGCAATAGCCAAGTGGTTAAAGCGCTCTACTTTCAATCTGAGGATCCCAGGTTCGTATCTTGGTAATGGCGCCTAGTGGGTAAAGGGTGGACATTTTTCCGATCTCCCAGGTCAACATATGCGCAGACCTGCTTGTGCCTGAACCCTCTTCGTGTGTATATGCAAGCTGAAGATCAAATATTATTGTTAAAGATCCTGAGATCCATGTCAGTGTTTGATGGGGCATGGAAACAAGAACATACCCAACATGCACACCCCTGAAAATGGAGAATGGCTGCCTACATGGCGGGGTAAAAAACTGTCATACACATAAAAGCCCCTCGTGTCCATATGAGTGGACCTGCGAACTGCAGCCCATGAACGAATAAGTATTGTATTACTCTTTTTTGTCACAACAGATTTGCCTGTGTAAAATGCAGGCTGCTCTCCCTAGGGCTTTGAACGCCACCCATTTTTTGTGGGTTTTTTTTCTGCCTGCCATTTTATTTGCTTTTTTATTTTCGTGGATTTTTTTTTTTTTTTTTTTTTTTACAGAATTTCGCCAGGGACAACCTTTCTGTTGCTGTGGATTCTTTTATGTGGTTTAAGTGCATGCTGCACATAGGATCTTGGTTCATCGTTTCATCTGATTGACTAGCATCCAGACCACCACTCAAGGTCTAGTGGAGGGAAGAAAATACTGGTGGCTGTGGGATTTGAACCAGTTCGCTCAGGTTCTCTTGCTTCCTAGGCAGATGCATTACCACTAGGACAACACTTCACTTTAAATTTATCTTTACTGAAAAACAAACCCCGGAAGACTGGAATGAGCAGCAGTGTATGTTTAAGTACATATACACAACCCAACCCAACCCAGCACAACATAACTCAACCCAGCACAACATGACCCAACCCAACCCAGCACAACATAACTCAACCCAGCACAACATGACCCAACCCAACCCAGCACAACATGACCCCTGCACAACCCAACTCAACCCTGCACAAAGCCAATCAAAGCCAGCCCAGCACAACCCAACCCAGCAATATAACCCAACCCAACAGCACAACCCAGCCCAACAGCACAACCAAACAGCACAACCCAACCCAGCCCTGCACAAACCCTATCCAGCACAACCCAACCCAACAATATGACCCAACACAAAAATATTACCCAACCCAACAGCATGACCCAACATAGCCCTGCACAAACCCAACCCAGCACAACCCAACCATATGACCCAACAGAAAAATATTACCCAACCCAACAGCATGAACCTAACCCAACCCAACCCTGCACAACCAAACCCAACCCAACAGCACAACCAAACCCAACCCAATAGCACAACCCAACACAGCCCTGCACAAACCCAACCCAGCACAACCCAAACCAACAATATGACCCAACACAAAAATATTACCCAACCCAACAGCATGACCCAACCCAGCCCTGCACAAACCCAACCCTGCACAACCCAACCCAACCCAACAGCACAACCCAACCCAACCCAACCCAGCCCTGCACAAACCAACCAAAGCCAACCCAGCACAACCCTACCCAACAATGTAACCCAACCCAACAGCATGAACCCAACCCAACCCAACCCTGCACAACCAAACCCAACCCAACCCTGCACAACCAAACCCAACAGCACAACCCAACCCGACCCAACAGCACAACCCAACCCAACCCGACCCAACAGCACAGCCCAACCCAACAACAGCACAACCCAACCCAACAACAGCACAACCCAACCCAACCCAACAGCACAACCCAACCCAACCCAGCCCTGCACAAACCAACCAAAGCCAACCCAGCACAACCCCACCCAACAATATAACCCAACCCAACAGCACAACCAAAACCAAACCCAAACCGACAGCACAACCCAACCCACCTCTATCAGCCTGTTGTCCTCGATAGTGTCCAACTTCATGGCGTGGCTGCCGCTGCCCTGCGATTGCTTCCTTCTGTTGTTGAGGATGATGTACAGCTGGTAGAGCAGGCGCGTGGCCGTCCCGTGCCTCTCCGTCATGACCTCCCGGGCAGAGGTCATGTCAAAGGCCACGCCCAGCTGGCTGAAGACGGGCTCCAGGCGGGAGAAGTTGTTCAGCTTGGATTCGTACGTCCTGTGTTTTGTGTTTTTCCGTGGCCAGGAGGAGGGGGGGCGTTGATATATGTATGTATGTGTATATATATACATATATATATATAAACACACACACACACACACACACACACATATATATATATCTATATATCTCTCTCTCTCTCTCTCTATATATATATATAGATAGATAGATAGATAGATAGATAGATAGATAGATAGCAATGGTGGGAACCAGTGAGTGTTTTGGTAATAATATGAACTTATATGTATACAAACACACACGTACACATACACACATCTGTACACTCACACAAATACACACACATACATGCACCCACACACACACACACACACATATATATATATATATATATATATATATATATATATATATATATATATATATATATATATATATATATATACACAAACACACACACACACATAAACACACATACAGAAACACAGAAACACACACACAAACAAACAAATAAACCACCAATCAAAAAAACAGACACATATACACACACAAACACACATGCAAAAACGCATACAAACACTCCTCAAGGGCCCCCTCCCGCCCCACAACCCCCCTCCAGCCCCACGAACCTACCCCCCACCCCCCACACACACACACGAATGTGCTAATTTTGCACCCACAACAGAGCTGCTGAACACAAGTTTCAGGGGACAATGTTTGCGCTCACCAATGTTTATGTTCAGAAAATACAAAGAAAACAGGATAATGACTGTAGAGGAATGTAAACATTGCTTGTTTAAATATGTTTACTGGGTATTACTACTATCATATACCTTTTTTTTTCTCTGAGAGAGACAAATATGTCATTTTACGAATCTGTCTTGGGGAAAAGACTTAAAAAAAAAAAAAAAAAAAAAAGACAAAAAAAAAAAGACATATTTTACGCACAGGTCTAAATGACAAACACACACCAACTTGCTATTGAACAAAGAGCGATGTATGCATGCAACTAATGAAATGAACCACAGGTGCTTTCTTGCACATACACTTCCATTTTCTTACAGTGAAAAAAAAAACAACACCTATTATTCAAACACCACTGTACAACTGTCATTTTTGGCAGGAACACTGATTTTTTCAAACATTTTTTTTTTTCAAGGTTTTCATGGTACATGTGTATCTGAAACAACCGTATATGTGTTCCATGAGAGGTCAATATATATACATATACAAGTCAGACAGGTCTCTTGATTAAATTCTTTTATATATGAAAACATACCTGTTTTCATGAAGTGTACGGTACTGTGCTGTTTTAAGTCTACTTTACAGACTTTTTTTTTCAAAACAAAATTCAATGAAGGTCTGTTATTGGTGTGTAATAACTAATATGTCAAAGTTCACCAAAACAACACAAAAACAGAAATTGGAAAATTCTGAAATCAATGTTACTTTACCTAAAAAAAAAAAAGAGAAGTTTTTATTACCTTTATTTCTTCAGTGACTGGTTTGATTGATTTACTGATTGGATTACATGATTTGCGATCTTACTTGTGAATTTATTTATTGACCAATTTCTTTATCTGTATTCATTTATTACTTTATATCTGTTATTTATTTTGATAATATTTGTGTTATCATGTGTTTGTCCGGTAATATAATAAACCGATTATCCTTTTATTTTAAACAAAATGTAATCAACATTTCAGAATCTAAGACAGCCAAAAATGCTGCTTTGAAACACTGCGTGTGTATGCTACAGTGAACACAGATTGACCATTTTCGTTTTGGACAGTTTTTGTTTGGCAAAGAAAAATACAGTTAATCCAGACATCAAAACCCTGCTTTAGATTTACCACACACACACACACACACACACACACACACACACAGTGATGCACACGTGCACGGACACACACACACTCACACACACACACACACAAACATAGAGTTACACACACACACAAACACATGCAGAGTCACACCCACACACCCACACCTACACACATACACAAATACATGCATACATACACTGCATTCAGACCCTCACCCCCCCCCCCCCCCCCCCGTGCCCCCCATTTACCCAAAACACACCCCTCCCCTGCCCCTCACATTTCCCTGAACCCTTCACCTGCTCTGTGAAAACTGGTCGAAGTCATTCTGCAGCTGGTACTTGTGCAGAACTTCCCCGATGAGGTATCCTGAGGAAAAGTCCCTGGCAAAGGTGGCCGGATCTGGCCACAGGGAACAGAAGGAACACATGGGGGGGGGTCAGGGTGGTGGTGGTG
>NC_134895.1:10737426-10739926 GCF_041734735.1 Babylonia areolata
AATTTTTCGGCTTTATCTGTTGATGAGCATTTGTCTTTTTAAATGTTATTATTATCTTACTGAATATTCTCCTTTTTATAATGATTGAAACGTACACATACGCGCGCGCGCGTGTTCGCGCACACACGCTCAACACGCAGGCACACACACGCGTGCGCGCGCGTGCGCACACACAAAACGATGCATGCACACGCACGGACACACACGCAGCACACACACAGTTGTTACACTCTGAATCATAATGTAATAGTATCTTACCCACATGTTTTTCTTTTTACATAATAATTGATGTGTGCATGGTGATAAGTGAAGGGTGTGTCAGTATTTTTTGTTGACGGGCATTTTATTTTAAGTGAGCCTAAAGAAAATTTTCTGTTTTTGGTTGAAGCAGATAATAAAGTATTTTGAATTGAATTGAATTGAACTGAATTGAACTGAATTGAATGGGGAACGGAAAAGGTCCGATTCGCCTGTTACTGTTTCTATCGCCTTCTCTTTTAGTTTTGGTGCTGCCACTTGATAGTTTGTTTGTTTGACCTTTGTTTTACAATACACATTACAACACACTACAAACTTTATTGTCTATACTTTGGTACAGAGATTTTCTTTTTGGCAGCAGCACGTGTCCAACATAAAAAGAAAACAACAAACAAATAAAATGATTGAAAAGTAAAAAAAAAAAGATGATTTAAATGGCACCAAATGGAAATATACAGATTACTGAAATTTACGTGCCTCTCCATTTCATTCAGCCAAGCCGCATTACACATCTTCCCACATCACACGCACACACACACGCACACACATACTGACACCCACACACGCGCGCACGCGAGCACGCGCACACCCACATCGCAACTGGGAAAAGGCGAATCAGGATGACCCTAGGAGGATCAGAGAGCGGAGGGGGCGGGGTGTGGTGTGTGTGTGTGTGGTGGTGGTGGTTGTTGGGGGTGGGGGTGGGGTATCCTTTCAGTGGCATACTCACACTGCGCAACATCCTGCAATATCCGCAAAACATCCTTCTCTGGTGTCCTAACAAGCAGGGGAAGAGAGAGAGAGAGAGAGAGAGAGAGAGAGAGAGACAGACAGACAGACAGACAGACAGAAAGAGACAGAGGCAGACAGACAGACAGGCGGAGAGAGAGAGAGAGAGAGAGAGAGAGAGAGAGAGAGAGAGAGAGAGAGAGAGAGAGAGAGAGACAGACAGACAGACAGACAGACAGACAGAGACAGACAGACACACACAAAGAGAGAGAGAGAGAGAGAGAGAGAGAGAGAGAGAGAGAGAGAGACAAACAGACAGACAGACAGATGGACAGGCAAGACAGTGAGACACACACACACACACACACACACACACACACACACACACACACACACACATCAAGCACCAAACACCAGATGGTCAACAAAAGGTTTTTCTTTATTTCAGTCAACTACTACACTCGTCCACACACGTACAGAGCAGGACACAAAACACGAAACACAAACCCCCCAACACCCTTGTGGCGTTGAAGGGAACCACATTACTTCAATCTACGTCAACGTATTGTTGATTTATTATTTTCACTAGCTACCCTTTCTCAACTACACAGCTTATTACATAGCAATCCCCATCAACTTATGATGTGCATGATTATATCTATACCGCCGTCTGATATGAAATGAAACGTTGAAAGGTAACATTGAAATATCAGTTTCGTCATGATGTGTGTGTGTGTGTGTGTGTGTGTGTGTGTGTGTGTGTGTGTGTGTGTGTGTGCGTGTGTGCATGCTGTTTGACATTAAGATTATCCTGCAATTAAATGCAATAAAGAGTGAAACTACCTAAACTGCTTTTTATGTAACAGATAGTAAATTTGCCCTGGGATGAAGAGCAAGATTGCCCTAATATTTATGGCGTGAAGAGTAATGCTGTCACTGATTGTCAAAAGTGGAATAAACTGAGACTTCCTTGTCACCTTCTGCGTAAATAGTAAGATTACCCTGTTATTCATGACATGAAGACTAAAATTACTCTGTCATTTATTGGATTCAGATTAAAACAACCCTGCCATCTATTTACACGAAAACCCAAGATTACCCTGTTATAATCTTTTACTTGTGGAATGAAGATTGAAATTATCCTGCAAATTATGAAATGAAAAAGTAAAAATACCTTGTTAATCATGAAATAAAAAGTGAACAATCACCCTGTTAACTATGGGATTGAAGGTAAGATTACTGTGTTAATAACGAAATAAAAATAAAGAATATCCTGTAATTTCTTCTTCTTCCTCTCCCTTAACTCTGCGATGTCACTGGGGCACCGAACAGAAGAACTGATCGCCAGATTCCTCCAGGTCTGTCGCTGTGTCAAAGCCAAGGTCTCCATAATTTATGAAATAAAACATAGGGCCAGGTCATGAGACTTCCTGACTCTGTCGTCTACTGAAAAAAAATGATTGTCCGGTGCTTGGCAAGCTATCTTTGCATGATAGACGATGCAAACAGTGGT
>NC_134895.1:10744926-10752426 GCF_041734735.1 Babylonia areolata
GCAAAACTATCTGCCTCCGAACAGCAATTCATAGCAAAATCAGGATCCACACCACCGTTTATAAACTATATACGCCTCTTCCGTGACTTCAGCAACATCGTCCAGAAGAAGATGCCAAAACTGTTCACAGACAAGACCAAAGTCACACGATCATATCACCGACATTAACATTACTGTTGTTCAGAGTTGGTCAGAATCACCTCTTACGTCTGTTCACACCCTACTGGTTTCAATCACACACTGTGCCGAAAAGATCAAGTTTGAATAACATGTATCAGTCATTATATCAATTCCGCGGACAAGCTATAAAAAAACAAAACAAAAACAAACAAACAACAAACACACACACACACACACAAAAACCCCAACAAAACACACACACACACACACACACACACACACACACACACACAACAAGGTTGATGTTTCAACCTTCCAGCAACATCACCGGAACTGTGTGAACAACCAGTGTTCAGATCAGTCTGTTTTTGAGTCAGCCTGAAAACAGTGGGTGATCTGCAGAACGAACCCTTACCGCCATCTGAGGAAAGAACTGTTTCCTTGCTCACTGCTCAGGACCAGTAAATCCTCCACTGCACACAGCTGTGATTGTGATGGAAGGGTCGTGTACACGTTTTCCACATCACGTATGCCAGCAACTGTTCACTCTGTCTGTTTACTCTGTCTGTGTTTGTCACACACTGATCCACCTCAAGCTGTGGTCTCCTCACATGCAGTACAGAGAAAAAAGTCAAGGAATCGTGATCCATTATATATTATACACTGTATTCATGACACTGATCAGTTGACACAAAATCCAGTCACTAAAATCCTCTACTTGACGATGACGGCTCCTTGTCACGGTTTCAGAAAGACAGACAAAGAAACACAAAATTAATAAAAAATAAGCCACACAAGCTTGGTTCAAAGCACAATCAGCAAAGGCAAGTTTACAACAGCAGCTTTTCCATGTCTGAAGGGGACTATCTCTACAGTCAGCATTGGAGCAAAGCATTCATGTAATACACCGTCAGTTTGAACTGTGTCAGACTGTAAACAAAGACACAGTCCTGTGTCGGTTTGATACCAATGTTATGAAAATGTCATCCCAATGATCCTGCACATCACAAGCCACATGTGAACATGTCAGTCAGATTTCTTGTAAACTGATCACTAACATACATTAGCTTGAATGTTCAATGACACAAACGGGCAGACTTATCAAAGCATCATTCAGGGTGTACACAGGAGTCTAGTCAACAATGGTTCTAAGTGTGTTATGACACATCAGCAGTCTAACTCTTGAGGTCAATTATTCGATCAAAACACAAGACGTCTTTAGAGCAAGTTACAAAAAAAGTAAATGCAATACTAAAAGGTTTTGTTTTCGTCTGTATGATGAACCCACAACGTGAAGGAACACAGATGCTCGTCATTTAGCAGCGTTCAACAGTACTATGGAGTTCACTAGATCAAATAACACAACAACGTAACCAGTCTAAGTCTGCACAGCACACAAAGTGTACTATGCGTTGTTTCGCACCAATTTAATAACCTTGACTCCCACTACTTCAAAATATCACGCACATACTGAGAATCATTTACATTGTAAAACCTAATGCATATCAGCATGTAATGTACATATTCGTTCAATACGAGGAGAGAAAAAACAAAACAAAACAAACACTGAGTGAATGAGTAACTGTGTATGTGTTATCAAGCCAGATAAAGCCACACAATTTCGTTTCTTGTCAGCCATGACCACACACACACACACACACGGAGAGAGAGAGAGAGAGAGAGAGAGAGAGAGAGAGAGAGAGAGAGAGAGAGAGACAGAGACAGAGACAGAGACAGAGAGACAGAGAGAGACAAAGAGAGACAGAGAGAGACAGAGAGAGACAGAGACAGAGACAGAGAGAGACAGAGAGAGAAAGAGAGAAGCGAACAGTGGAGTGGAGGGGCAGTGAGGGGAGGGGTCATCCGTCTCACTACCAGTAAAAGAAGTTACAACAAGACCTACCACAGAGTGACATATGACCTCAACAACTGATTAATTTTACAAATTGCTGACAGAATATGCTGATGAATGGGGAAACTACAGCAAGCTTTCACTGGCGCATTTCCATTAAATAAGGAATGTACATATTGCCGGTACTGAGCTGTGTTAACAACTTTCGTTCTGGTCTGCTTGGAGTATACCGAGGTCATGAGGCTATATAACCAATATTCGCTTTGATCTCATAGGGAAATACTGAGGACGAGATTAAACATAGCCGGCATTCATTTCGTCTCCTGGGAAAATATATTGCGGTCACAAAGCTATGTTAGCAGTCTTCAGTCTGGTCTTCCAGGGATGTGTTGCGGTCTTTGTGCTAGCTACTGACCAGCCTTCAGTCTGGTGTCCTAGATAAATGTATTTTCATGGTGTGAAGCTATGCAGCTAGCCTAAACAAAAACCCACTGGTCTATGTGATCATACTGATGTCAGGAGCTGTACACGCAGACTTGAACAGCATGGTCTCTGGTCTCCAGGGAATGTACTGATGTTCAGTCTATATACTGATGATGTGAAGAAACGTAGAGAGAGACTTCAAAGTCTGGTCCCCAAAGGGTACTCACCGAGTTGTACATCAGCCTTCACAGACTGGTCTTTAAGATCCCACAGCCTGGCCCTTGTGATCATAACTGATGTCAATTACTGTACATTCAGCATTCAAAGCAGCGCATCTGGTCTCCTAGCAATGTGATGATTTCCTGGATATTACACTGCCGGTGTGAACAAATGCAACCAGTCTTTAAAAAAAAAAAAAAAAAAAAAAAAAAAAAAAAAAAATTATGGTCCCCAAAGAACACACTGAGCTGTTCTTCAGTTATTACAGCCTGATCTTTGCCATCATACAGACCGGTCTCTGTACTCACGCAAACTGGTCTTTGTGATCATAATGATGTCCGTGACAGTTCATTCCAGCCTTCACAACCAGGTCTCTGTGATCACACTGTGACGTCACGGAGTTGTACAGACAGCCTTCACAACCAGGTCTCTGTGATCATAAAGTGACGTCACGGAGTTGTACAGCCAGCCTTCACAACCAGGTCTCTGTGATCACACTGTGACGTCACGGAGTTGTACAGCCAGCCTTCACAACCAGGTCTCTGTGATCACAAAGTGACGTCACGGAGTTGTACAGAGAGCCTTCACAACGTGACGTCACGGAGTTGTACAGCCAGCCTTCACAACCAGGTCTTTGTGATCACAAAGTGACGTCACAGAGTTATACAGACAACCTTCACAACCAGGTCTTTGTGATCACACAGTGACGTCACGGAGTTGTACAGCCAGCCTTCACAACCAGGTCTCTGTGATCACAAAGTGACGTCACGGAGTTGCACAGCCAGCCTTCACAACCAGGTCTCTGTGATCACAAAGTGACGTCACGGAGTTGTACAGCCATCACACTGATGCCTTCACAGCCTGGTCTCCCCCTGATAGTGCATGCCGTCATCACTGACAGTCTTCCTGCTGTTGACACTCCGCGGACTGCACGTGCTGTGAAGACTGCGCTGCTCCCCCTGGCCCTGCCCTTGCCCTTGCCCCTGCCCCTGCCCGTGACCCTGCCCCTGTCCCTGCCTCAGGCTGTCCTTGCCGGGCGACCCTTGCCCTCGGCTCAGGATGATGTCCGTCATGGAGTTGGAGTCGGAGAACTTGGCCAGAGCAGGGGCGTACAGATGGCGGGTGCCTAGCAGCAGGGGGGTCTGGATCCCCACGCCCCCTCCTCCTCCCCCGGTGCCGGAGCTGGCGTGTGAGGGGGGCCGGTGCATCATTCCGCCGTTCATGTAGGGCTCGGGTGCCGCCGAGCCCGAGGATCCCTTCCGGGGCCCGCTGTGGGTAGGGGAGCTGAGCGGGGACCTCAGCAGGTGCTCCTCCTCCTCGTCGTGCCTCCCCCCGGTCCCCCTCAGTGACCCCCCTTTGCTTTTCCCCCCTCCCCCTCCTCCTCCTGAATCTCCTCCTCCTCCGCCGCCGCCCCCGACTTGCAAGGAGCCGCTGCTTTGGGCGCGTGCCGGCGGCTTGACGGAGCGCGAGCGCACGTGCGTGTAGAAGAGCGTGAAGTTGTTGGAGATGACCGGGAAGGTCAAGGCCACGAGCAGCACGCCCACCACGCAGCAGGCGGTGCCCACGATGTAGCCCACCGGGGTGACGGGGCTGACGTCCCCGTATCCGACAGTGGTCATGGTGATGATGGCCCACCAGAACCCCATGGGGATCGTGTTGAACTGCTCGGAAGGTTGCGTGGCGTTCTGCCGCTCCGCGTAGTAGATCATAGTGGCGAAGATGAGCATGGCGATCAGCAGGAAGATGAACAGCATCAGCAGCTCCTGCAAGGAGGCCCTCAGGGCGTACACCAGCACTTTCAACGCCTGGTAGTGCTTGACCAGGTGGAAGATGCGGAACATGCGGAAGATCCTGAGGATGAACATGATCTCGATGACGAACTGCTCGTTGAGGTAGCAGGCCTGCAGGTTCCACGCCTGGAAGATAACCGTGACGTAGAGCGGCACGAGCGCCAGGAGGTCGATGATGTTCATGGGGGAGATGACGAACTTGAGCTTGCTGGGCGAGAAGGTGAAGCGGATGACCAGCTCCAGGGTGAAGAAGATGGTGCATATCACGTCCAGCACGAACATGGCGCTGTTGGACGTCATCACCTGCACAGACAGACACAGACACAGACACACACACACACAGACACACACATGCACACGCACACACATGAACACACACACACACACACACACGAACGCACGCACACGCGCACATACACACACACACACACACAGATACATACACACTCGCACATAACACACACACACACACGAACGCACGCACGCACACATACACACAGAGACACACACACACACACACATAGAAATACATACACACTCGCACATAACACACACACACACGAACGCACACACATGCACACAAGTACATACGAACACACGCGCACGCGCGCGCACACACACACGCACACACACACAGAACCGTGATATTCATTGACGGACACTGGCGACACCATGATAACACAGATGACGATGATGATGGTGATGACGACGACGATGTAACACAGATTATGATTGTGTTCATGACGATGACGACCATAATGATGATGAGGGAGAGAGAGAGAGAGAGAGGGAAGGGGGTAGGGGAAGAGAGACAGGGGAGGGAGGGAGGGAGGGAGGGAGAGGGACTGAGAGAGAGACAGAGGGAAGGAGAGAGAGAGAGAGAGAGAGAGAGAGACGCTTTGACGCATTGACACTTTAATGTCATTGGCCATGAGGTCCTTATTACATGGGTGAATGATGCTTTTAATGACAACAGCGATTGAAATGAACAATCTTGATACCACCAAGTGCTCGAAAAAAGATATCATTACAAAGATATTATTATGATGACGACCATGTGGATGATGCTGATAACGACGATGACGAACACACGATGTGAGCATATATTTTGCGACAGTCTTGATGATTATCGTGTCCTCGAAAAAAATGAAGATGATGATGAAGACTGTGATGATGATGATGATGATGATATCGCAGATGTCATGTTCTTTGTCTCATTATCTGATCTGTTTTGGTTAGATGAGATGTCGATTGGATACGATGTAATGTGATGTGATCTGCTCTAAGGTCTAATGGTAGTGATGGTAATTGCGTGCGTGTGCTTGTGCTTGTGTGTGTGTGTGTGTGTGTGTGTCTGTCTGTCTGAACGTGCTATGGTGTTTGGCTGGATGTCTGTGTAGATTATGGATGTTGGTTATTCATTTTGTGTTTAAATGTATGTTTTGCTCGTGGGGTTTTACGCTGTCCAGCGCTATTGAGCATGTTTTGCACGAGGGGTGTTGTGTGTGGATTGGACTATTATTGTTCTTATTACTTTTAGTGCACTGTCTTGTTGTGATCTGCCAGGTTTGCTTCTTCATTGATTCCAATCAATCAAAACCTGCATTTCACACACACACACACACACACACACACACACATATATATATATATCCTTTTTTAATTGGAATCATTAGATTCGGCGCTATATAAATATCTTATTATCATTATTATTGTTGGTGGTGGTGGTGATGGTGGCAGCCAGCTGACCAGGATCAGCTGACCTTTTTTATATATATATATATATTTTTAAATATTTAGAATACAGATATTGTTTAGCGTATATGGATCAGTCCGCACACTTTGACACCTCCTTGAAACTGGAAAACAAGCAAACTGAAACCTGACTCGAAATTAAAGAATAATGAGGTAAGGAGAGTAAAGGATAATAAACAATAAAGAATGGTAACTCTTTCCAAACACAAGGGACACAATTTCAAGTCACTGCTGCTTATGGTAGCCATTCAGCGAGCACACAGGTGAATAAAAGGCACTCTGGAACAAACCCGGACACTTTGACACCTTTGACACTTTGAGGAAATGCTTGGGTTTGTTCTAATGTGCCTTTCATTTACCTGTGTGCTAGCTGAATTGGTCACTTGAGGAAGTGTTTGGGATGTACCTTTTATTCTACCTGTGTGCTAGCTTAATTGGGTACTATAAGCAGCATTGACTTGAAATTATGTCCCTTGTACATGAAGAGAGAGAGAGAGAGAGAGAGAGAGACTGAGACTGAACACTTTAACTCACTCAGTACGGCCAGTCCTCTCTTCTCCTCTACACAGACCCCTCGGATGTCTAGTGGGTGTCTGAATGACCCAACCTTTAGCTTCCGTCGTCAGAATTGTGGTATTCTTTGTCAACATTCACGTCTTCAGTATAAGAGCCTTCCACTTGCAATATTTTGATGATGGTAATTGGGGTGAAACGCTGTTAACGTCGTCTCTTTCGCCGTTCGTATGGAAAGCGTTAATGTCAATAGCTTTACAGCCCTAATGACATGGGGGTTCATAATACAAATAACAACATGCATCAATAGTAATAATATTGATGAAAACCAAAACCAAAACGAAATCAATCAATCTGTGCAACAAAGTGCAGTTCGACCATCCATTCAAAGTAATGGCATGTAGTGAGAAATAAAAACAAAAACATATATAAATGTATAACATAAATATTTTCCATATAAGAATGACAACACAGATTTCAATTTTCACAATGAACAACACCTGATACTATTTTATTATTGTTTTTTTTTTCGTCGCATGTTATTCGCTTCGGCAATATATTTTGCAAGTGACTGTAGTGAAGTTTCCTGATTTAGATTAAGCACTCCAAAAATATCTTCATTCTTTGCTAAATTTGTTTTAAATACAACACATTTTTCTCGAATATCGTCATAAGCTTTAAAACTAAACAAAAAATGTAGAGAGAGAGAGAGAAAAAGAGAGAGAGAAAGTTACCACTCTTTATTGTTCGTCAAAAATCTCGTCTCAAAACCCACCTTTTCCCTCAGCAGTAAGTTCAATTGTGGCAGCTCCACTTCCTTTGCGTTAG
>NC_134895.1:10759926-10762426 GCF_041734735.1 Babylonia areolata
AGTTTCGCTGGCATTATCCCACAACGTGGATGCATAGTTTATGAGAGATAGAATGTGTGCGTGAAAAAATAGCTTCCTAGAATGAAGATTGAGAAAATGTTTAACCTTGCTAAGCTGGTATATTCTTTTGGAAATTCTTTTTCCTAGATCAGCAATATGATCAGTCCATGACAGGTCATTGTCTATTATGACCCCCAATACTTTGTGTGTTGTAACTTCTTCAATTGTTTTCCCGTGGATGTATAAAGGTGTAAAGGAGGTATGCATTTTTTGTCGCTTCTGTCGTGTCGTCACATACATACATTTAGTTTTGCCTGTATTTAGAGACATGTGGTTCAGCTCAGTCCATTTGACCAAACTATCTATATTGTTCTGAAGCTCATTTACAAGTTCAGTTGGATTATCACTATTTGACTGAAGTGAGGTGTCGTCCGCGAACATTTCGCATGTGCATTGTATATGTAATGGCAAGTCATTTATATATATGGAAAATAAAAGTGGTCCAAGCACTGATCCTTGTGGTACACCAAATTTTACAGGCAGTAAATCAGACCTGCTAGAACTGATTTCAACCAACTGATGACGGTCACTGAGAAAGGAGATAAAAAAATCTAAAGCATCATTTGACAAATTGTAATGTGAGAGTTTTCTAACAAGAAGAGAGTGGTTAATTATGTCAAAAGCCTTGGCGAAGTCAACAAAGAGAATACCTGTGAACACATTATTGTTTATGTTTGAAAGGCATCTTTCAATAATTTGTATAAGAGCTGTGTGACAGGAGTGATTTCCCCGAAAACCTGATTGGTTTTCGTGTATCAAATCATATTTCTTAAGATAGGAATTAAGGTGAGATTGCACATGTCTTTCAAGTGGTTTGGACAAAACAGACAGTATAGAAATAGGTCTATAGTTAGAGGGATTATCTCGGTCTCCTGCTTTGTACAGTGGTATAACCTTAGCTTGCTTAAATTTTAATGGGAAAACCTGTTTATCAATACATAAATTATATACATAGGTGAGAGTGTCTGATATATATGCTGCACTGGCCTTTAGTATTTTACCATCGATTCCATCTAAGTCTCTTGTTCCAGATTGTTTCAGGCGTATTAAGCTATGAAATACTTCGTTTATTGTCACAGGTGGTATATTAAAGTTAGCTGAGATGTTTTTCGAGTCACAGTATTGTTTCAGTAGTTTTAGTTCGTTTTCATTTGTTTTATCATTTACAATTATATTGTTGGCAATGTTAGCAAAATGATAGTTTAACTTTTCTGGTGATATCTCTTTTATTGGTTTATGGAAATTAGACATTGAGTTCTTGTTTGTCAAGATATTAATGGCTTTCCAAACTGCTTTCGAATTCTGAGAAGAAGACACTAGATTTTGAAAATATTTAATCCTACTTTTTCGCTTCATAGAATTCACTTTATTTCTTTGTTTTCTATATAATTCTACTTTCTTTGATCTGTGGTAGTAATCTCTTAATTCAATTTCATTATCTATTTCCTTTGTCAACCACGGAGGTTTAATTTTATGCTTCACCCTTTTTCTTATAAATGGAGCATGTCGATCATACACTAAATTAAATGTGTTTACCCAGTAGTTAATGGCATCGTCGGGATTTCTTATTTGATAAACATATTCTAAACCAGAATGAAGCAAATCATTGATGAATGTATTCTTATCGAAATGGGTGAAACTTCTGTAAAAAATTTCTTTATGACCCGATTTAGGAATTTTGACACCTTTCTTTTTCCAAGTTAGACAAACAGACGAATGGTCACTACAGCCAGTTTGAACAGAACATGTTTCCACTATATTAGATTTTGTGTTGACGTAAATGTGGTCAATGAGAGTTTCAGTGTGTTCAGTGAGACGTGTAGGGCGATCGATTATTTGTTCTAGTCCGTACAGAGCGTAACTGATGTTCCATTTTGTTCCAGGTACTGTCAAATCAATGTTAAAGTCCCCAAGGAGAATAATTTCTTTAGACTCAAGTATAGCTGCATCCATCATCGAATTAAATTTGTCGTACCAGTCAACGGTTTCGGCTGGGTTTCTATAAAGGAATCCTATCATAATAGGTTTACAACGTTTAAGATTAATTTCTATCCAAATAGATTCCGTGCCATGATTTTCAAGGTGTGTTAGTCTCTTGAACATTACTGAGTTATTACAATATAAAAGAAGTCCAGTAGATCTTTGACCAGTAGGGTCAAGTCGGATGATATCATAGTTAGGCATGCATATATGAGAATCGGGAATACGATCAGTTAATCTAGACTCTGCAACACAGTAAACATGAAAATTAACCCCATTGTTATGCAATATGGTTGCGATATCATCAGTCTTGTTTCTGACACTGTTGATATTTAGATATCCTATGCGAAGCCCCTCTTGTGAGGGCCATGTATCTTGAGTGAGAGGCATTGTATGGCAGTTGGAAATAATAACATATACAAAATGTAGGTGCTTTACACACAAGAATTACTTTCAGTAT
>NC_134895.1:10767426-10769926 GCF_041734735.1 Babylonia areolata
GAATAACATACCAAACTGTACCCACAGGCAGACCCCGACTACGCAATAAAAACGTCTGTTTTTGTTTCAGTTTCTCAAGGGGGCGTGGCTGCGTTCGGACATATCCACACCTCATCTGCTTGTCAGATGCCTGACCAGCAGCATAACCCAACGCACTCAGTCAAGCCTAGAGTGCATGCTTATAAGTTATATATTAGTGTACCTATCAGAGTAGATTTCTTCCACAGAGTTTATCCAGAGGACTTCTTCTTCTGCGTTCACTCGTATGCACACGAGTGGGCTTTTACGTGTATGACCGTTTTTACCCCGCCATGTAGGCAGCCATACTCCGTTTTCGGGGGTGTGCATGCTGGGTATGTTCTTGTTTCCATAACCCACCGAACGCTGACATGGATTACAGGATCTTTAACGTGCGTATTTGATCTTCTGCTTGCATATACACACGAAGGGGGTTCAGGCACTAGCAGGTCTGCACATATGTTGACCTGGGAGATCGTAAAAATCTCCACCCTTTACCCACCAGGCGCCGTCACCGTGATTCGAACCCGGGACCCTCAGATTGACAGTCCAACGCTTTAACCACTCGGCTATTGCGCCGTCATCCAGAGGACAACACTCTCGTTGCAATGGGTTCTTTTTCGATGCGCCAAGTGCATGCTGCAGACGGGACCTCGGTTTATCGTCTCATCCGAACTACTAGACGTTCAGTTTGACTTTCCATTCAAGCTTGGGAGAAAGGGCGAGGGAGGGATTCGAACCCACACCCTCACGGTCTTTCTAAAGACGTCTGCGAGAGGGATCTGAAGGCCTTGAACATCGACCTGGGAAGCTGTGGTCTTGGAACGATCGGCTTGGAGGCAGACAGTGCAGAAAGACTTATCCGAGTTCAAAGAGACATTTGTCCAGCGTTCTGAGGCAAAGAAGCTGGGGAGAAAGACCTAAAGCCAGACAGACAGACCAGAACGTTTCTTAATGAAATATAAAACTGTATTAAAAAAAATAAAACACCTACGAAGATAATTAAGTGATGGCCTAGAGGTAACGCGTCCGCATAGGAAGCGAGAGAATCTGAGCGCGCTGGTTCGAATCACGGCTCAGCCGCCGATATTTTCTCTTTCTCCCCTCCACTAGACCTTGAGTGGTATTCTGGACGCTAGTCATTCGGATGAGACGATAGACCGAGGTCCCGTGTGCAGCATGCACTCAGCGCACGTAAAAGAACCCACGGCAACGAAAGGGTTGTTCCTGGCAAAATTCTGTAGAACAATCCACTTCGATAGGAAAAACAAATTAAACTACACGCAGGAAAAAATATGTGGCGTTGTCGTGTAGCGACGCACTCTCCGTGGGGAGAGCAGCCCGAATTTCACACAGAAATCTGTTGTGACAAAAAGAAATACAAATACAAATTATAGTTCATACGTTTAATTAGCTTCATCCTCCGATCTTGTAAAACAAGACAGCAAATTCCGCTTGATTTCACCTTCTTTGGACGTGTAATTTAAATGAATGACTGTCAATGTCACTTTTAAGTGTGTGTCAACAAATGTGACAAGTAATGTCAAATATACCAAATCCACACTTTGCCGATACGCTTTTAAAATATCCCTGCATTTTGGTGTTAACTTCATCACACACACACACACACACACACACACACACACACACACACACACACACACACACACACACACGCACGCACGCACGCACGCACGCACGCACACGACTGAACAAAAACAAAACAACACAACCCATCAACTCGCTTTTCAGATCGGTTTTTCGGTTTCCACGGATACTCAAACATGACACAACAGCACCAACTCAACAGCACACTACACAAGTCTGTTTGCCATGACTGTTGTACTTATAGTGCTGGTGTCAGCGTTTGCAAAAAAAAAACAAAAAAAAAAAAAAACGTATTTGTAGTGAACCATTCGCACTTCAGATTTCAAAATAGACATGTTGTCTTTGAAATAACTAACATTTCTGTCATCTACCTATTTGACGTTTTCACAATGTTGTGGGGGTTGGGGGTAGGGGAGGGTGTGTGTGTGTGGGGGGGGGGGGGGGGGGGGGGGGGGGGGGGGGGGGGGGGGGGGGGGGGGAGAGTGCAGGAATGGTAACATACGGAGAAAGGTGAATTACATCGACTGGAGTATACTCACTTTGTCAATTGTGTCAAAATGAACACTTTGAAGTACCAGGAGGGAAGCTGTGGAGAAAAGAAGAAGAAGAAGAAGAAAGAAGAAGAAGAAGAAGAAGCGAACCTGCCTTGCAGTCACCTAAGGTCCAATCCATACCTGCCCTTCCTGGGCAAGAACCTGCAGATCAAGGATTGGTTTCTACAGTCATTGGGAATCATGGACGAAACCTTTCCCACTGATCTTCAACTGAACACAGAAAAGTCATCAATACAATACACATATCCATACATTTATGCTGGAGGTCCATCACATTTATTTGCAGTTGATCCGTCGATAATGAACGGACAGCTTCCTCA
>NC_134895.1:10777426-10782426 GCF_041734735.1 Babylonia areolata
GTCAGTCAACATGGCAACAGGCCTATTTGTCCGACCGCTCTTCTGCCCCCCAAAGACCCCAACACCGCCAATTATGAACATAGCCAAGAAGTTCAGCAGGCAGAAAAAAAACAAAAACCTCCCCAGTTGACAACGCGCCTGTCTGACAAGGGAGTGAAATCTATTTGGGGAGGGTAGGTGGTGGTGGTGGTGATGGTGGTGGTGGTAACGGCAGCACATTGTAAAGAGGACCAAGGACCAGATCGATAACGGATGAAGACAAAGGCTGGGTTTCAGTTTCAGTTTCAGTTTCAGTAGCTCAAGGAGGCGACACTGCGTTAGGACAAATCCATATACGCTACACCACATCTGCCAAGCAGATTCCTGACCAGCAGCGTAACCCAACGCGCTTAGTCAGGCCTTGAGAGAAAAAAAAGGTGAATAAATAATAGATAAGCTTACAAAAATAAATTAATACATTATAATTTTAATACAAAAAAGGTAGTAGTAATAATAATAATACTAATAAAATAATAAATAAATAAATAAATAAATAAATAAGACAACAATGATGATAAATAAGCAAATAAATGTAAAACATGAAGACACACATTCGCGCATACACCCACACATGCATAACAGATATGCACCAAACATACAGTTTCACAGATATGAAAGCACTGTCAAACACATATAAACGTACATGAGCTCCAACACACACACACACACACATTACCCTGCACCTCCTCTACCCCCTCCTCCACACACTCATTTCTAGTCTACGTATCGCAGCTTCCACGGCACACACACACACACATGGCTGGGTTATAACAGAAAACAACAACAACAACAACAACAAACTTTTAAACTCTTCAACAACCAGCACGGTACAGTGTTGCAGGTCATGAGCTGTGACGTCAACGAAGCCCAGTGGCTTCTCATCAAGGATCCGCCGCAAGCAAGTGACACAACAACGTCTGAATGTGACATCATGGTACAGAGTCAGGTTCTGTTTCTGAAAGTGCATCCATAAAAAAACCAAGAAGAAGAAGAAGCAACGGGGTTTTTTTTTTTTGACTCGCGAGTAAAGCTCTTGGCTCCAGTCAAACACTGTTTAATTCTTAGTCTTAGTCTGGTGATATTTGATTTTTAAATGAACTATGATCTTTGTAGCTGCATACTATCTGTGTGTGTGTGTGTGTGTGTGAGTATGCGTGCGTGCGTGCGTGTGTGTGCGTGCGTGTGTGTGTGTGTGTGTGTGTGTGTGTGTGTGTGTGTGATGTGGGAAGATGTACAATACGGCTTGCTGACTGAAATGGAGAGGCACGTGAATTTCAGTATATTTGTATATAGCTATTTCCATTTGGTGCCATTTAATTTATCTTTTTATTTTTCAATCATTATATTTGTTTGTTGTTTCTTCTTATGTTAGACATGTGCTGCTGCCAAAAAAGAAAATCTCTGTACCAAGTATAGACAATAAAGTTTGTGTATTGTGTATTGTGTATTGTATTGTCAAGCACAACACCTCTTCTTCAGTTTCGAAAAGAATCTTCCTCAGTCCTCAGTGCTCAGTTCAGTTCAGTTCAGTAACTCAAGGAGGCGTCACTGCGTTCGGACAAATCCATACACACTACACCACATCTGCTTAGCAGATGTATGGTTGAATCTTCTTCTTCGTTCACTCGTATGTACACGAGTAGGCTTTCACATGCATCCCCGCACTGTAGGCAGCCATACTCCGTTTCCGGGGGTGTGCATGCTGGGTATGTTCTTGTTTACATAATCCATCGAACGCTGACATGGATTACAGGATTTTTAACGTGCGTATTTGATCTTCTGCTTGCGTATACACACGAAGGGGGATTCAGGCACTAGCAGGTCTGCATAGCCTATATGTTGACCTGGGAGATCGGAAAAATCTCCACCCTTTATCCACCATGCGCCGTTACCGAGATTCAAATTCGGGACCCTCAGATTGAAAGTCCAACGCTTTAATCACTCGGCTATTGCGCCCGTCGTATGGTTGAATGTGTGTGTCACCCCAGGGGTGTATGCAGCTAAAAATCCTCATATTTATCGATCTTCAGAATAAGTTGCTGTACGTTCATTTCTGCACGAATGTCTCACCAAATGCTTCGACGATTCGTGCCCTGTTGCTTGGCAGTTTTTATTTGCAAACCAGTCTCCGGTTTCCAAGAAATCAGTTTCCCAACATGGAAACCATAATCGTGAGAAGGGCAATAGTGGAAATGGATTTGGACCTGAAGCTTTATATTCTTTGATGATGGAATCTCCCGTCGGTCCGACGGATGAGTAGGCAGGCAGGCTTACCTGTCGGTGTGTGTCCTCATATGGGAGAAGAGGCCGATTCTGGATGCGCAGCACTTCCCACAGGTGTTGCAAGGGAAAACGTCTCCAGAAGTTGAGCCCTGCTTCCTTCACTCACGCTTCTCCTTAATGGCCAGCGTTCTCTTGTTTTCAAACGTCTTTATGCCACTAGAGCACAGCATCCTCCAGCGAGAGCGGTGTTGAAGGACCAGCTCGTCATTCCGACATTAGCCTGGCTGCCTGACCAGCACAGGTGAATTTTTTTTAGTGAGGAGGAGTTGTGCAGTCCCTTCCCCACTCTCTCGCCTACCGACGCTCACAGTCCCACAGGTGCAGGTAGTGTCACGTGTAGGACGACCTCGGCAGGTGCAGGTTTTTTTCTTCGGAGCTCCGTCTCCTAGGGGGACCTCCAGCCAAGGATAAGAGCTCCCCCTGCCCTTTGGTCATCCTCTTCCGCCTTCACAGCCGTTGGGAAAGGTTTCCTCCTCCGCCTGGTCCGTCGTTGGGAGACTTCACATGCGTATAATTCTTTGATAAATAACGTATTTTAACATTTTTTAAAAAGTGTGTATACAAGTGAGTTTTGAAGGCATTGTCTCTCTTATTTGGCTCTTTTTTTCCTTCTTTTTTTTTTTTTTTTAACGTGGTCGAAATAGACTACAAGCATAATTATGTACGTCACTGCATGCTTGCATGCATGCATGTGTGTGTGTGTGTGTGTGTGTGTGTGTGTGTGTGCATGTTGCTGCTAGGTTTATCGTTTTAACCAATGGATTAGCTCACCCAGACCACCACTCAAAGTCTAGTAGTGGCAATATTGGGAGCTGGGAGAGAGGGGAGGGCTGGTGTGCGCGGGGGCGGTAGGGGAGGTAAAATCGCAGTCTGAACCTGTGAACATTAGCCTCCCTTGTCACACACACATTATCATGAAGACTTAAAGATAGTTATACACAAAAATGGGTAGAAACTTGTCGTAACTCTACAAAAGCCAATAACTACAGTCTATTTAAAAGCCAAATAGCTTTTGAAAATTATCTAGACACTTTGCCATTGTGCTATTGCATCCCAATGTTGAAACTCAGAACAAGTAATCACAAACTACCAATTGAGAAAGGGAGACACATGAACATACCACAAGAAGCAAGATTGTGTCATCTTTGTGACATGAATCGAGTGGGAGACGAATACCACTTTGTCACGGAATGTCCTGCAATTCAAAATCTCCGCAATCAGTATTTACCTAAGTATTACACAACTCGTCCCAACTTCCACAAATATGCAACATTGATGTCTATTAGTAGTAAGAAAAAATTACTAAATTTTGCTAAGTTCATTAAAGAAGGTTTTAATGTGTTTCGTTAGGAGCCAGTTTAAGTCCGGATTCTATGCCACTTATGCCTTAACTGTACTTGTTGAATAGGAATTAGAACAATGACTTGTGTTAATCTTGACACCGCATCCCGTACATATCCATTTGTAATTGCATGATCATGTGCGTATATGTATGTGTATATATGTGTGTGTATGTATATATATATATATTTATGTCTTTTTTTCTCTTGTATGTATCAAACCAATCCCAGTATTACTGGCAAATGGGTGCTAAAATAGCATGCAAATTATTGTGTATTTTATTTTGTTACACCATGTCATTATTAATGCTATGCTCCAACTAACCCCCCAGTTCCTAGTTCAGGCTCAACTAGTCTGATACAGAGCCGTATTGTAAATCTAAGTTGTGATCTGTGCATTTGTCCATTTCTATTGCATTGTACCAGACTGATGATTACATTTGGCCTTTTATATCATTTTATTTTCCCCCATTTGTTTCTTCTTTTTAAATTATCTTCGCTCTTCCTCTGTGGCCGTCATCCTGTTATTATCATGTTTCCTTGTTTCTCTATGACTCAAAAGAGTTAATGGGAACAAACAAACTCTGAAACTCTGCGGCCAGTGCTCCAAGCACTGTCACGGACATTGCTTTTCAAACGATTAGTTTACGTGAAAGAGTACATAATATAAGCATCTGGCCTCTCTTACCTTGGCGCTGTGATTGTTTTTCTCCTTGAAATTTTCTATTTTTCCCCTTTAGATTTTGATTTCGTTTTTCCTCTTGAAATTTTGCCCCCCCCCCCCCTCCTCCACCCCATTGAAAGTGATGACCAAATGGCGTGTGTAGCGTGAGCGAAATCTCCCGTTGTTTTTTGTTTTTGTTCCAAACAACGTTTTTCTTTCCGTAACTTGTGGGCCTTGGTGATTAGTGGTGTGTGTGTGTGTGTGTGTGTGTGTGTGTTCCCGCGCGCGCTCTGCTGTAGGGCTGCATTTGGATACTTCCTCTCGCAGAAAGACAGCTTGGCATAGAACATCCTTTCTGGCCCGTTTTCAAGCGCCTTCTTTCACTCTGTCAGTCACTGAGAAGATAGGTCATTCCTGGACTTGATACCGTGCTCTCTTTCCCAGAGAAAGGATGGATCCCCATGCACCCCCCAAAAAACAACAACAACAACAAAAACAACAATAACCCCCCCCCCCCACCTCATTTTGGATTGATGCGATCAAATGGTAACACAGGTCACAGCAGATTTCACTTTAACCCCTCCTTGATTGCCAGGTAAAAAAAAAGAAAAAGAGTAGAAAGCGGTGTTTCGAGTCATAAATCAACATCCAGACCAATTACCCAAAACTTGATT
>NC_134895.1:10787426-10809926 GCF_041734735.1 Babylonia areolata
TCTCATTGGTTTGCTTGGCACGTGTGGAAGAGGTCATCTTAGGTCTTCGTCTGATTGCCAGGTTAGATGAACACTGTTCTTGAGCGCGGTCTTGCCCTTTTTCTCAAGTTTGACTGGAAAACCAAACTGATTCATTCGGATGAGACGATCAACCGAAGCCCCCGTGTGCGTGTGCAGCACGAACATGGCGCCAATGAAGAAGAACCCATGGCAACAAAAGTCTTTTTCGTTGCTGTCGTCTTGTTGTTGTCTTGTTGTTTATGGATTGGTTGTCTGATGTCTAATGATCAGGGTTCGAGGCCCCGTTTTGGGCAAGGCGTTGTGTCTTTGAGAAAGGCTCTTACTCCGACTTTCCTTCACTCCATCCAGATGTGGATGGGAAACGTGACCTAGGCTGTGGAAGGTTGAAACGGCTGAAAGAGAGGAATAGGCCCAGCCTTCCTATACCGAACCATAGACGCAGAACATATGGATTCACTACCCCGATGGCCTTAAAAGGCTGTGGGTTCTTTAACCATTGCGTGATTAATTAATAGCAATGAAAATACGACAAAAAAAACACCCCAAAACAAACAATCCCCCCCAAAAAAAACAACAACACAACAACAACAAAAACCCACACAACAACAAACAAACAGACAAACAATCAACAACAACAACAAAAAAAACCCAAACAAACAAAAACCCCACAAAAAAACAAAACCAAAACCAAACCAAAACAAACACCCCCCCCCCCCACAAAAAACAAAAACAAAAGCAAAACAAAACAAACAAAACAAAAAACAACAAAAAACCAAACAAAACTGTGACCTTCCTCCAGCCAACTCAAAGAACATCTGCAAAGACAACAACACAACTCTCAAAGGTCCACAGAAACTGACATCACTTTCGAACATTCAGCCTCTTGATCAGTTTTGACTTTCCTTCAGTATATGAATTCGAAAAATACGTGTGACAACAATACGCGGTGCATAATAATCTATTCAGACTCCGAACTTTGCACACAGTTAATTGTGTCACAGTTTATTGTGTTAACCATCATATTGCTTTAAGAACTGGATATGTCTGATCCATTCTGAAAAAAAAGTCGAAGTATTGAATTGAATAATATGTCTAAAATATAACGTATTTTGGTCTTGATCACTGTTTAGTGTCAGACTAAGCGCAGCTTTGTGCATGTTTCTCATAAACATTGAACCGTTCCTGAATTACAAATTTGGACTGTTTTCAACAAGAAAAACTCTCCAAAAACAGGCACTCACACGAAAAATCATAAAATATTATATATTTTTTGATCTAGTGATTGACTTTTTAAAACAATTATTGATTCTTGTAATCATCATCATCATCATCATCTTTATCTTTATTTCTCAAGAATTTTCCTCAGACAATGAAGACACTTGAAGTGCAAACAGACATGCAGTTCCCTCTTGCGACATTTTGATGTGATATAAAAATGGCTGATATAAAAAAAAAAATATATATCAAGAAAAAATACACTATTTCTCGCCAACTTCCAAAAGACTGGAAAACATCAGAAAGGCTGGACTATAATTATCTTGTGGGTTATTTCTATAATAATTCAGAACCACAACAAAAACGAGGGCTGTCTCTGTGTGTACATACCAGACGCTCCAACCCAAATATGCTTGCTTCCTTCCACTCCCAACTGCGGATCATGTGGACCCAACCAATCTCTCTCGTTTATTCTCAGACGGGATTTCCAGGCCTGTATAGATCTATATTCTGGCTGAAAGTTGCTGATTTGTTTACCACCACCACCCGTCCAGTCCTCATTCCCCCCCCTCCCTCCCCCCTCCTCCACCCCCCCCCTCTCTCTCTCTCTTCATCTCTTCTTATTTCAATTTTTCTCTCGTTGACTTTTCTTGTGGCTTTTCTTTCTTTATTTTGTTCCCCAGGGATGAGTGGAAAAACGCATTCTTGTTATTGTGCTTGTCTCAATACCCTGGAAAAATAATATATCGTTCGTTCGTTCCCTCTGTCTCTGTCTCTCTCTCTCTGCCCTCAACTTCCATTTCTGTCTCTTCGCCCGTACTCTTCCAACCCTCTACGTCTCGTGGAATTTTTCTTTTCTCTCTCGCCCTCACACCCTCTCTCTCTCCCCCCCTCTCCAACCATATCCGTCTATACCTCACTTAACATTCTCTCCCTCTCTCTGCTCCATGTCCTCTCTCTGTGTGTGTGTGTGTGTGTGTGTGTGTGTGTGTGTGTGTGTGTGTGTGTGTGTGTGTGTGTGTGTGTGTGTGTGTGTGTGTGTGTGTGTGTGTGTGTGTGTGTGTTTCCCCTTTCTCTTCCGGATCACCTGATGTGGACAAAACTATTCCACACAGCTTCTCCACTGCTGTTATCATGCTGCCATGCCCCTGACGTCTTCCGCTCTGAATATTGATGAGGGAACAGTGCTGTGGTGATGAGGGGATGAGGGGGATGAGGGAACAGAGCTGTGGCGATGAGGGGATGAGGGAACAGTGCTGTGGTGATGAGGGAACAGAGCTGTGGTGATGAGGGGATGAGGGAACAGAGCTGTGGTGATGAGGGGATGAGGGAACAGTGCTGTGGTGATGAGGGAACAGAGCTGTGGTGATGAGGGGATGAGGGAACAGTGCTGTGGTGATGAGGGAACAGAGCTGTGGTGATGAGGGGACGGGGGAACAGTGCTGTGGTGATGAGGGGATGAGGGAACAGTGCTGTGGCGATGAGGGGATGAGGGAACAGAGCTGTGGTGATGAGGGGATGCGGGAACAGTGATGTGGTGATGAGGGAACAGAGCTGTGGTGATGAGGGGATGAGGGAACAGTGCTGTGGTGATGAGGGGATGAGGGAACAGAGCTGTGGTGATGAGGGGATGAGGGAACAGTGCTGTGGTGATGAGGGGATGAGGGAACAAAGCTGTGGTGATGAGGGGATGAGGGAACAGTGCTGTGGCGATGAGGGGATGAGGGAACAGTGCTGTGGCGATGAGGGAACAGAGCTGTGGTGATGAGGGGATGAGGGAACAGTGCTGTGGCGATGAGGGGATGAGGGAACAGAGCTGTGGCGATGAGGGGATGAGGGAACAGTGCTGTGGTGATGAGGGGATGAGGGAACAGAGCTGTGGCGATGAGGGAACGGGGGAACAGTGCTGTGGTGATGAGGGGATGAGGGAACAGAGCTGTGGTGATGAGGGGATGAGGGAACAGTGCTGTGGTGATGAGGGGATGAGGGAACACAGCTGTGATGATGAGGGAACAGATACTGAGGACATACAGTGTGCTGCCCAGAAATCAGAACACACAATCATGCGTAGGAGTTGGGGGGAGGGATGGGGGTAGGGGGGGGAGGGGGGAGGGGAGACTGATTTTATGTATGTGCGAGTTTAGATGTCTTGTGATGTTTGCGATCGATCTAAGTAAATTGTGATTCGTTTTTAAGTGCTGTGGAATGGTTTTAAACACTCTGGTTCAGCACTGTGATATGGAAATGTGCATTATTTAGGTACTGGGATGAATGACATGCATGATGACGAGTGTTGCGTTGTATACGATGGGTTTTTTTTGTACGTGTCTGGACATAGTGCTTGGCAGGATGTCTGTGCAGGGTTATGGATGTAAGTTTTTCATTTTAGTGTTTGATTGCACTGATGTCTTATTTGTCGGTCTTTTACATCGTACATTTTTACTGAGTGTGTTTTGCATGGAAAGGAGCTGTATGGATTGGATTCTTCTTCTTCTTCTTCTTCTTCTTCTTCTTCTCTCCTCCTCCTCCTCATTATTACATGGAAAGGAACTCTGTAGATTGGATTGCCATCATAATCATCGTCATTTTTCTTCTTCTTTTTCTTCTTCTTCTTCTTATCATCATCGCCATCATCATCATCACCATTACATTGAAAGGAGCTCTATAGATTGGATTACCATCATAATCATCATCATTTTTCTTCTTCTTCTCCTCCTCCTCCTCATCATCATAATTACCATCATCATTATCATCATTACATGAAAAGGAGCTTCATAGATTGGATTACCATCATAATCATCATCTTTTTTTCTTCTTCTTTTTCTTCTTATCATCATCATCATCATTACATGGAAAGAAGCTCTATAGATTGGATTACCATCATAATCATCATTTTTTTCTTTTCCTCCTCCCCCCCTCCTCCTCCTCCTCTTCTTCTTCTTCTTCTTGTAATCCCCAGTAGTTTACATCATGATGTATATCCCACCCAAGCCGACCTCAGACCATCTCAAGCTCTCTTTCGAAGAAGAGGACAATGTTACAGAAGGATAAGGCGTGCCCATACAGTGTCGTTTCAAGAATGAACCCTCTTAGGTAGAGATTAGAAAATCGTACGAAGCAGCCTAGCAAAGCCCCTCTTGTAGAAAGAAAAGAAAAGAAAAGAAATCTGTATACAGGAATATAGCTGTCCTCGGGCTCAAAATGAGAATACTTTGGAAGAGAACAGAAAACCGTACAGACGGAAATCACTCTTGAGAAAAAAAGAGAATGGAAAATCCTGTAGCAGACGAATATCATTACTATCATGGAAACGAAGAAAAGAAAAGAAAAGAAATCGTTACAGAGGGATATGATTGTTCGTAAAGTAGGGATCAGAAACTCCTATACTATATTGTGAAATCGTAGATAATCAGTCGCTATTCTGCCTATGCGTTATAGAACTATGGTTGTAGAAAATCAGAGGTAGTTCTACAACTGTGAAAACACACATTCCTTTGGGTCAGATAGTTTATCGTGGTTCTGATGTTCCCTGTGATCCATAAAGGTTGACTGTCAGTGTGTGTCATGAGTCATGAATCGAGGTATCATGTTCCATGTGTTTTTTCTTTGTTTATGATTTGTGTGTGTGTGTGTGTGTGTGTGTGTGTGTGTGTGTGTGTGTGTGTGTGTGTGTGTGTGTGTGTGTGTGTGTGTGTGTGTGTGTGTGTGTGTGTGTGTGTGTGTGTGTGTGTGTTTATGTTTTTAAATATCTCATTTAGATAAATACCTCTGCAGACTGCTACCGCATGGCACTGCACTGCAGTCGCGAAACGTGTTGTTGGTTGTCACTCTGCTGCACTGATCTGAAGTGTAGTGTGTAGAACTGATTTGCTATATTGGTGTTGGTGTACAAGTGATTAATATAACCTTCTACACAGGGGGAAGAAAGGGGGGGGGGGGGAGAAAAAAAAAGAAAAAGAGAAGAAAAAAAGAAAATAAAAAAGCAACAACAACAAAAAACCCCAACTGATATGCAGACGGAGGTAGACATACCCAGCATGCACACCCCCGAAAACGGAGTATGGCTGCCTACATGGCGGGGAAAATAAACAAAACGGTCATACACGTAAAATGTTACATGTCTGTCTGAGTGTATATGTGTGCGTGCCTGAAATCTGACTGAATGACACAGGAAACGAATGATGAGCGCCCAAAATGGCAGCCGTCAGTCAGCTCTACCCAGGTAGGCAGCCTGTTGTGCAAATTACCCCGTGTTTGTAAAGCGCTTAGAGCTTGGTCTCCGACCGAGGATAGGCGCTATATAAGTATCCATATCAATCAATCAGTTAATCAATGCCTCACAGAAAGCCAAACGAAAGTCTCCTGAAGGCACACAGTGGCTTCCATAGAAAGGAACACCTTCTTCTTCTTCTTCTTCTGCGTTCGTGGGCTGCAACTCCCACGTTCACTCGTATGTACACGAGTGGGCTTTTACGTGCATGACCGTTTTTACCCCGCCATGTAGTCAGCCATACTCCGTTTTCGGGGGTGTGCATGCTGGGTATATTCTTGTTTCCATAACCCACCGAACGCTGACATGGATTACAGGATCTTTAACGTGCGTATTTGATCTTCTGCTTGCATATACACACAAAAGGGGTTCAGGCACTAGCAGGTCTGCACATATGTTGACCTGGGAGATCGTAAAAATCTCCACCCTACACCCACCAGGCGCCGTCACCGTGATTCGAACCCGGTACCCTCAGATTGACAGTCCAACGCTTTAACCACTCGGCTATTGCGCCCGTCGGAAGGAACACCGCCACAGGCTGGAGATTCCATAGCCTTCAGCAGCCACAGGGGCTTGACAATGAACTCATATTCATAGTGTCTGGGGCCAGACATAGGAAGGCGGGGCCCAATCTTCTCCTTCCGCCGTTATCTTAACCTTCCCCAACCAAAGCCAGGTACCCATTCACACCTGGGTGGAGTGAGGACACAACACCATGCCGAAACGGGGCCTCGAACCCTGAGCACTGGTGAACACTGGATCAGCAAGGCCAACGCCTAACGGATTCTGCCACGATGCATGTACCCTAGTACCATGCGAAAGGATGAAATGCTTTATAACAACAAAAATGATAACAATAACGAGAAAGAAACAGCAAGGGATATCGAAGCCGTTTTCAGGAATAGTGTAGAACATTGCGTGTTGGGGGGTAAGTATGGGAGGGGGTGCAGATGGTGATTTTGCATCCATGCGACAGAACAGGGCTTCTTTTTCGAAGAACACAGTTTTATTTGCGCCACACCTGAAAACAACAACAACAACAACAACAACAACACACACACACCAAAAAACAACAAACAACCCCCCCGAAAAAGTCGTGTACACCTGGCTCACAACGATCTTCTTCTGCGTTCACTCGTATGCACACGAGTGGGCTTTTACGTGTATGACGGTTCTTTACCCCGCCATGTAGGCAGCCATACTCCGTTTTCGGGGGTGTGCATGCTGGGTATGTTCTTGTTTCCATAACCCACCGAACGCTGACATGGATTACAGGATCTTTAACGTGCGTATTTGATCTTCTGCTTGCATATACACACGAAGGGGGTTCAGGCACTAGCAGGTCTGCACATATGTTGACCTGGGAGATCGTAAAAATCTCCACCCTTTACCCACCAGGCGCCGCCACCGTGATTCGAATCCGGGACCCTCAGATTGACAGTCCAACGCTTTAACCACTCGGCTATTGCGCCCGTCTGCTCACAACGATCAATCAATACACAAGGAGCAGTAAACCACATGAAGATTTGAACTGTGTACATGTTTTGCTCATACGCTCGAGAACAATTTCAGACAACATTTCTACTTCATAGCAGTAATTAGATTCTCCTTAACTTTAAGGTGCTTTTCTCTACCCACAATTAAACAACCCACAACGACAAGACAAACAACAATAGTCAGATAAATCGCGTGGGTGGTATGTACAGCTGTCTGCTAGAAAGAGAATCGGTAATGTCCACAGAGACACGGCCGCTCCAAGAACCATTGCGTGCAGGACAGAGTGTGTGTTTAATTATCCGTGACAGTACTGTGCCTCGCTTTTCTCTCCGTACATTAACGTCACGCCAGCCAGTCCCGAGAGATACAGACACTTGCGGGTACTGGTCTTGTACTTTGGAGCTACACTCAAAGATGCATCTGTGGCATAAATCATTGTATTGTATTATTCTTTTTGTCACAACAGATTTCTCTGTGTGAAATTCAGGCTGCTCTCCGCAGGGAGAGCGCGTCGCTACACTGAGAGCGCCACCCGTTTTTTCGTATGTTTTTTTTTCTGCCTGCAGTTTTGTTTGTTTTCCTACCGAAGTGGATTTTTTGCGACCGAATTTGGCCAGGGACAACCCTTTTGTTGCCGTGGGTTCTTTTACGTGCGCTAAGTGCATGCTGCACACGGGACCTCGGTTTAGCGTCCAGATCACCACTCAAGGTCTAGTGGAGGGGGAGAAAATACTGGCGACTGTTAGGTTCGAACCAGCGCGCTCAGATTCTATCGTTTCCTAGGCGGACGCGTTACCACTAGGCTAACACATACTCAACTGTTTCACTAACCTCGGCGTCAACCAGGTCTGAGGGATACAGACACCTGCGATACTGCTCAGGTAGTTTAAAAAAAGCACCTGTGGGTACAGATGATAAACGTCTGTTTGACTACTGGTCCAAGCGTCAGCCAGGCCCGAGAGATACAGATACCTGTGGTGCTGGTCAGGAGATTTGAATTCTGTAGTGTGAAGGACACTTGACTTTGTGAGTTCCAGTCTCAGCACAGTCAGCTCTGGGTTTAGAAAACCAGCCGGGAACGAAACACACACACACACACACACACACACACACACACACACACACACACACACACACACACACACACACACACAGTGATAACCCACGACAGGATTCGAACCCTCTACACCATCTCAGTCGGCCGTCCATGACCCTTACCACTTCGCCACAGCGGATGTAATGCATTATCATGCTGTGTATGATGGCTGGTTCAATAGAATATATTGTATTGTCAAAACAGATTTCTGTGTGTTGAGATCGGACTGCTTTCCCTAGGGAGATAGCGTCGCTTCAGTGAGAGCGCCACCAATCTTTTCTTTCTTTTTTTTCTGATTGCATGTGTATTTGTTTTCCTATCAAACCTGATTTGTCTACAGAAATTTGCCAGGGACAACCTTTTGTTGCAATGGGTTCTTTTACGTGCGATGAATGCATTCTACACATCAGACCTCGGTTTGTTGTCTCATCTAGCGTTCAGACCACCTCTCAAGGTCTAGTGGCTGGGGAGAAAATTCTGGAAAGTGTAGGATTCGTTCCAGTGCGCTCAGATTCCCTCGCTTCCTTGGTGGACGCATTACCTACAACTAGGCCACCATTATTCACGTTAAAACTCTGTTGCATGGAGATCCTGTTCTCCAAAATCATACAAATATATTCATATTTCAAACTGTTCACCAGTTTATCTCCGATTCAAACAGATTTTAGCTTAGAAAGTATTGTGAAGAAAGGGTACAACATGATTCTATTCGTAAAATATATGTTGGATTTATTTGACTGACCAAATATTCAAAGTTGAATGGATTGGCCAATGATCTGTTAGAATTTTCTCCTCTCCCCTCTGTTCCCCCTCCCCCACCACCTTACCCACCATTCTTCTAAATTTTCTTCTTCTTCTTCGCGTTTTTCTTCTATTAGGCCAATTACTCTGGTGATAATAAATTTAATCTCATGTTAATATTGATATTAGCATTATTTTACTATATTATGTACTGTTTGTTTATTTGTTTTTTTTCCATTATTTCATTACTTACTGTTTATGAATGTTATTTGATACAAGTCATAATATGGTTCATCAGCCGTCATGATAAAATTGAAGTGCAACGTTGTGAGCACAGTATAAGCTTTAAGCTTGTTGATGCTCTTTTGTCATTCATTTGCATTGTAATCATGTGTATTGTTGAATAATTAAAGATTATTTAAACCAGCTAGGCCACCACTTCAACGATAGTTGCACAGAGTGCTTCAATCGTCATGTGATGTACGACAGGCTTTAACGTACGACCACGCCACGACACACTGAGCGGAGCGTGTAGGGTCCTCCTAATCAGCAACAACAACAGACCCCCTAGCTAAATCCCCAGACAGTCGCATCATGCACACACAGTCATGCGTCACGCACGGACGACCCGATATGCCCAAACGTCGAGCTGTGAATTGTACTGGCACTGGTGATACATTATGCATTGTTCGCTAGATCGTAGAACTGGAGCCAGGGATACATTATTGACAGTGGTTTGCAATGAGACGCTTGTGGATTTGTTGTCACGATCGGGGTGGGGGGTGGGGGGGTGGGGGTGGGGGGGGAAACAACGAGAGCGGTGGCGATTGAATATTGATAATCAGTTAGTGAGCTTGCTTGGGTATTGCTGGAAATGATTCCAACCCTTTTGTGTGTGTGTGTGTGTGTGTGTGTGTGTGTGTGTGTGTGTGTGTGTGTGTGTGTGTGTGTGTGTGTGTAATTATGTGCCGTACATAACTTGTGTATGTCAGTGTGTGTGTGTGTGTGGGGGGGGGAGGTGTTTACTAGTAAACCAGAATTGCAGTAACCAAGAGAGAGAGAGATAGAGGGAGAGGGGAGAAGAGAGAGAGAGAGAGAGAGAGAGAGAGAGAGAGAGAGAGAGAGAGAGAGAGAGAAACCAGTGCACTAAAACATGTGACGACCCGAAGCAATACACCACAACGTGGTACAAAGTTGACCCAAATCAGCTCTCCACAACACCGTAAAATGATGACCCGAAACAGCACTATACCACACGAAAACAGCACTCTACAACACGAAAACAGCACTATACCACACGAAAACAGCACTCTACAACACGAAAACAGCACTATACCACACGAAAACAGCACTCTACAACACGAAAACAGCACTATACCACACGAAAACAGCACTCTACAACACGAAAACAGCACTATACAACACGAAAACAGCACTCTACAACACGAAAACAGCACTATACCACACGAAAACAGCACTATACCACACGAAAACAGCACTCTACAACACCGTATAACGATTACCCAAAACTGCACACCACAGTACCGTACAAAATGATCCCAAACAACACACCTCGAAGACAAGAGACGACCAAAACCAGCACAACTCAAAAGAAGATGACCGAACAAGACAGGAAACGACCCAAAACCGTACGGGCACACCACGACATGACGCGACTCTAACCACCGAAACACAAAGGACACAACCCGATCTAAAACAGTACACCCACAACGGGACAGGACAAGAAGAAGGAACAAAACCCAAACCAGCACAGCACAAGTAGACATTCCCCAATACAGTGCACACACACAACAGGGCAGGACAAGGAGAACATACAACACCCAAACGAGTACACCCACTGAGTATGACCCCCGAAACAGCACACCCACAACAGGACAAGAACGAGGAGAACCAACACTACCTAAACGAGTATATCTACTGACAATGACCCCAGAACAGTACGCCCGCAACGGGACAACACAAGGCAAACAAAATCTCTGTCTCTGTCTGTCTGTCTCTCTCTCTTGGTTAAAGCATTTCTGGTTTACTAGTAAACAGTTCAACCACAACTAGACAGGACAAGAACAAACAACACCCAAACGAACAAACCCAACTGCTCATGATCCCCAAACAGTATAACAACAACTAGACAGGATAAGGAGACAAAAAAAACAGACCACACCCAAACGAGTACACCCATTGCCATAGCCCCCAAAACAGTACACGCACAACGGGACAGGACAGGACAAGGAGAATCACGTAACACCCAAACGAGCTCACCCATTGCCATGACCCCCAAAACAAACAACACACAAACGAGCACACCCACTGACATGGCCCCAAATCGGTACAACTACATCATGAAAGACAAACAACACCAAAACGAGCACACCCACTGACATGGTCCCATATCAGTACACCAACATCATGAAAGACAAACAAACAACACCCAAACGAGCACACCAAACTGTCATGGCCCCAAAACAGTACACCCACAACATGGAGGACAAACAAGCAAACAACGAAACAACACCCAAACGAGCACACCAAACTGTCATTGCCCCAAAACAGTACACCCACAACATGGAGGACAAACAAGCAAACAACGAAACAACACCCAAACGAGCACGCCAAACTGTCATGGCCCCAAAACAGTACACCCACAACATGGAGGACAAGCAAGCAAACAACGAAACAATTCCCAAACGAGCACACCCAACTGCCTATGACCCCCGAAACAGTACACCCACAACACAACACCCTAACAAACACACCCCACTGACCATGACCCACAATATAGAACACCTACAACGGGACAGGACAGGACAAGGAGAAACGCAACACCAAACGAATGCACACCACTGCCCATGATCCCCCAAAACAGAACACCCAAAACGGGACAGGACAAGACAGGACAAGGAGAAACACAACACCCAAATGAGTATACACCACTGCCTATGATCCCAGAACGGGACAAGGACAAGGAGGAACAAATAAACACACAAACAAATCAACAACACACCAGCACAGGAACACCCACTGACTGACCATGGCCATCTTGGAGGTGCGCGGGTGGTCCATGATGAGCCAGACTCTCATCTGGAAGCGGCGCCAGCCTTGCAGGTGGTCGATGTCGACGTTGTAGGACTCCTTGACCAGCGAGTGGTTGAAGGAGTCCAGGATGGCCTGGTTCTCGATGTAGGAGCGGTAGTGACGCCAGCAGCACGCCTTGATCTCCATCTCGTCGATCTGCCAGAAGTCCAGCTCCCGCTTCACCACCGCCCCGCACACCTCCAGAGGCACGTGCAGCTCCCCTGTACAGAGAGAGAGAGAGAGAGAGTGAGTGAAGACCTTGGTGGTTTGAATAGAAAGAATAGAATAGAATATGTCTTTATTACCAAGTGTACCGGGGTCACAAAGAATATTGGAGGGCGGGGTGGGGGGGCTTGCGGAGAGGAGGGTGGGGGTGATGGTACATGAAAAACAAAACAAAAAAACAACAACAAAAAAACCCCAACAAAAAACCACACGAAAATCATACACAATCATATATACAGCAGGAGTTGTGATACATGCATGTGCATATCAATACAAGAACTTGCGCACACTCACACATGCGTGCGCGCGCGCGCGCACACACACACACATTATTTGAAAATAATACAGTGAATTTATCCTGTTTGTTAATGTTTGGGGGTAACTGCCTATTGATTTCTGGCATGTATACATCGCACAATGCTGTATTTCTTGTATGGCTACTCTTTTGTTTCATCTTTTCTTCCTCCAAACGTTATGTCTTGTGTATGTCTTTAGCGAACAGCTGGTGTGGCCATGGTAAACTGTTATGAGCACAATACTAATTGTTATCTGTATTTGTATTAGTTACATGAAATAAATACAACATGTTCATGTGCCCCTTCAGTTTCTCCTGAAATAAACACATCCTGTCGTTTTTTTTTTTTTTTTTTTTTTCCCAAACTGATACTAACCTTTATTCAAGATTGGCGGAACAAGAATACATAGAAAAATCCTGACAAGGGAAAAAACCTCTCCGATCCCCCCCTTTTTCCCGTCTTTCTTCTCTCCCCTCTCCTCCTCTCTCTTCGTCTTCTCTCCTCTCACCAAAGTGAAAAGTTGGTTGGTGTATTTGTGCTGTCCTGTGTTGTGTTGCGTTGTGCTGTGTTGTTTTGTGCTGTGCTGTGCTGTGTTGCGTTGTGTTGCGTTGTGTTGTGCTGTGTTGTGTTGCGTTGTGCTATGCTGTGCTGTGTTGTATTGTGCTGTGCTGTGTTGTGTTGCGTTGTGCTGTGTTGTTTTGTGCTGTGCTGTGTTGTGCTGCGTTATGCTGTGTTGCGCTGTGCTGTGCTGTGTTGTGCTGTGTTGCGTTATGTTGTGCTATGCTGTGCTGTGTTGTGCTGTGCTGTGTTGTGTTCTGCTGTGTTGTGTTGCGTTATGTTGTATTGTGCTGTGCTGTGTTGTGTTGTGCTGTGATGTGCTGTGCTGTGCTGTGTTGTGTTGTGCTGTGTTGTGTTGTGCTGTGCTGTGTTGTGCTGTGCTGCGCTGTGCTATAGTTGTATTGCGTTGTGCTGTGCTGTGCTGTGTTGCGTTAACCCAACCCCCTCCGCTGCCTTCTCTCATACAATACATCATTATATTGCATTGCGCTGTATTGTATTGCATAGCCATGCACAGCTACTTTTCGGACATAGCCACGTATAGCTCACTATCCGACCCACAGACAAGCAGAACAGACAGAAAGGGGGGGAAAAGAAATCCCCTCCCCCTTCCTTCCCCCGCCAGCCCCACATTATTCCATGCATGCTGGCTGTGTCCAGCGCTGACTGACGGATGTTGGATGGTGAGGTTGGTTATCACCAGCTGATTTATTCATGTGCACGCCCCTCTGCCTTATCAGCCCTGCTGCAGCCAGCTTGTGTAAAGGACAGAGGGTGCTGCGATAGCATCACGCGCATACTGACACCAGTACCACCACCTGCCATGGGGGGAATCAGACGAATGAAGTGGTGTCGGTTTTTGTCGTGGTTGGCTAACAGTATGCAGGGAGGAGAGAGAGAGAGAGAGAGAGGTTGCTGGTGAGGCTGGGCTGGTGAGTGAACGTACATGCTAATGTGGTTAAAAGGTCAAAGGTGCCACAGCCATTGGTCTCACAAAGCTTGTCAACAAGACCATGACAAGTTCTCATGCATAAAAAAAAGACTTCTGGTTCCAAAGATTTTTACGGCCATCTGGGCAGTGAGTTCTTATCCACTTTGACTAAGGGCTTTGCCTGCACTATGTATGGAAGGCCCCGAGGGCCCAGTCCTCTTCTTCCACGCTTTTAACCCCTTGAGTGCCACAGCATGTATCACCTACGTGCATAGTAACGTCACTGATGAAGGCCGGGAAATAACTCTGGAAGGCTGAAAATTCATACAGTTTATCTAGAGCGGTATATCTCCAGACCATTTTCTCAGTTTTAGGCTTATTGTTTCGGAAAGTTATATGATTCGAAGCACCACTTTCTACTGTTTTTTCTCCAGAACTGAAGGGGTTAACTTGAACCTTCCCCAACTGAAGTCAGGTACCCATTCACACCTGGGTGGAGTGAAGAAAATTCGGAGTGAAGCACCTTTCCCTAGGAGCCAGTTGCATTGCTCGGACGGAAGAGCCTAGTATGGTCGAAACCCGCTACTAACTGTGTGTAGTATGGAACTGACCAATGGCGTAGTTCAGTGAACGTAAGCATTTAGTCACGTGTAACTGTCAAAAAGTTAGAAGCAAGCAATGCAACTGGCTCCAGGACACACAACACCAAACGGAGCCACGAACTGGTCAACAATGGATATGATGATGATGATGATGATGATGATAATAATAATAAAATGTAGGCTTATATAGCGCAGAACCCCCATCTCAGATGGGGCTCACCACGCTTTACAATAAAAGATACAAATTTAAGACTATTTGTCGTAAAATATGTACAAAGTCACAACAGTTTCACATGACATTGGCAAAGATATACATATGTAAGACTAAATGACATAATAAAAAATGGAAACTGACACAGGCGCCATCACAGTCTCAAATCACACAGATGCAAATCACAGCAAAACAAAGCACATCACATTCACCATTGTCAAAAATAAACACCAGGGAACCAGGTATCACGAAAAACACACCAAAATCATCACAGATGCGTACAGATCAACACAAACAGCAAATCCAGCAACAAAATCACAGCAAGCATATGCAGATGGAAACGTTTCAGTGAGAAAAGTACAGTTTGAAAAGATATGTTTTGAGTGCTCTCTTGAATGCGGGTGTTGGGGTGTACACACACCGATATACCGGTAGACTGACCGATGGACAAGAGTCCTGGTCAAACAAGCAGGACAGACAGAAGGGGAGTTGGAAAGAAATCCTCCTTGCCCCCCCCCACCCCCCCACCAACCCCCACCCCCTCGCCCCCACATTATTCCATGCATGGTGGCACGGCCCAGCGCTGACTGACGGATGTTGGATGGTGAGGTTGGTTATCACCAGCTGATTTATTCATGTGCACGCCCCTCTGCCTTATCAGCCCTGCTGCTGCCAGCTTGTGTAAAGGACAGAGGGCGCTGCGATAGCATCACGAGCATACTGACACTAACACCACCTGCCACGGGGGTGGGGGTGGCGGTGGCGGGGGGTCGGGGGGTAGGAGGGGTGCGGCGGGGGGGGGGGGGGGGGGGGCAGACGAATGGAGTGGTGTCGGCTTTGGTTGTGGACATTGGCGAACATTATGCAGCGAGTAGAGAGAGCAAGCAACAGAGCGGGAGAGAGAGAGAGAGAGAGAGAACACTGAACACTGAAATGTTTAATGTCATTAGCTGTAAAGCTCTAGTGACATAGCAGGTACAAATCAGAACAAAAATAGTGCAATACATAAAAAAAAATGGAACCGAAGGGAAAATACATGTCGTGGATATTGCCACAAAAACGGTGAAAGGAGAGGACTGGGCCGAATGCCGAGCCGGAAGCAGAATGGATATGAATTCACACACTTCCTTCCCTCGACTCACTCTGGTTCCATGACCGTATAAAACTGCTGTGGTGTGGTGTGTGTAACCTTTTTTTTTTACTGACATCTGTGTGATTTGAGGAGGTATGCTTTGAGTGTCGTGTGACGTCACCCGGGTACGTCAGTTGCACAGTCATGTTCCGTGCAATCAGGACAATGACTGTGTGACACTGTATCCTGCGTGTGGGGATTATAGCCAGTGTGTGTTGTTTGAGATGATGAGTGCGTTGTCATTGTGTTTGTGTGCGTGTGCGTGTGTGTGTGTGTGTGTGTCAATGTGTGATTGTTGTGTGGACATAACGCTTATTCACACATGCACACACACGCGCGCGCCATAGAACTGAGACTGACTTCCCTCTCCCCTCCCCCCGCCCCCCACCACGCCCACTCCCCTACTCCCACCCTCCCACCCCCGTCGATGTCACTGGACTTCTGATCCTGTGTTCACCAGTCCAATGCTCCGTTTGGTGTTGTGTCCTTTGGGAAAGACATTTTCCTCCGAATTTTTCCACACTCCACGCAGATGTGCTTGAATACCTGACTCAGGGAAGGTTCAAGTTCTTCTTCTTCTTCTTCGCTCGTGAGCTGCAACTCCCACGTTCATTCGTAGTTACACGAGTGGGCTTTTACGTGTATGACCGTTTTTACCCCCGCCATGTAGGCAGACATACTCGGTTTTCGGGGGATAAGGTTCAAGTTAAAAGCGGCGAAGCGGAGGAATGGGCCCCGAATTCCTTTAGTGCCGAGCCCTCAGTCACAGTGGTTATGAATTGAGCGCCACCCAGACCACCGCCGGCAATCACACAGAGAGAGTGGAGGAGAAGAAACGTGAATATAGCCCAGCTGTCAATCATCCCCAAGCAACACACACACACACACACACACGCACACACACACACACACACACACACACACACACACACACACACACACACAACTCATTCACAACTGGATGGACTGAGGGAAAATCAAGACCAAAACGCCTTTCCGAAGGACACACAACACCATGCCTTGAACGTTGAACCCTGGTCACTGATGCGCTACTGAATCAGATGTCCAGCGCCTGACCTACTCTCTGGCACGGCTCCTATTCATTGAGACGCAAGCGTGATTCAGGCTTACACTGCTACACATGTCAGTTGCACGTGAGACAGACTCGAGAGTTGTGTCAGTTGCATGTGAAACCTCCGCCTAAAATATATCAAGTGGAGTGATGGCCTTAGACGTAACACGTCCTCCAATGAAGCGAGATAATCTGAGCGCGCTGGTTCGAATCACGGCTAAGCCGCCGATATTTTCTCCCCCTCCACTAGACCTTGAGTGGTGGTTTGGACGCTACTCATTCACTTAGCGCACGTAAAAGAACCCACGGCAACAAAAGTGTTGTTCCTAGCAAAATTCTGTAGAAAAATCCACTTCAATAGGAAAAACAAATAAAACTGCTCGCAGGAAAAAATACAAAAAAGGGTGGCGCCGTAGGGTAGCGACGCGCTCTCCCCTAGGGAGAACAGCCCGAATTTCACACAGAGAAATCTGTTGTGATAAAAAGAAATACAAAATACAAAATGTAATATATATATATATATATATGTGTGTGTGTGTGTGTGTGTGTGTGTGTGTACACATATATATGAAGGATATTAGTCCATGGGTAAGACAGCCATCATTATAAGCATTGTTAGTTGCACGTGAGGCAGACGTGTGATCAGTGTGTCAGTTGCACGTGAGGCAGACTTGTGATTCAGCGTGCTAGTTGCACGTGAGGCAGACGTGTGATCAGTGTGTCAGTTGCACGTGAGACAGACGCGTGATTCAGTGTGCTAGTTGCACGTGAGGCAGACGTGTGATCAGTGTGTCAGTTGCACGTGAGACATACACGTGATTCAGCGTGCTAGTTGCACGTGAGGCAGACGTGTGATCAGTGTGTCAGTTGCACGTGAGACAGACGCGTGATTCAGTGTGCTAGTTGCACGTGAGACATACACGTGATTCAGCGTGCTAGTTGCACGTGAGGCAGACGTGTGATCAGTGTGCTAGTTGCACGTGAGACAGAGACGTGATTCAGTGTGCTAGTTGCACGTGAGGCAGACGTGTGATCAGTGTGCTAGTTGCACGTGAGACATACATGTGATTCAGCGTGCTAGTTGCACGTGAGGCAGACGTGTGATCAGTGTGCTAGTTGCACGTGAGACAGACACGTGATTCAGTGTGCTAGTTGCACGTGAGACAGACGCTTGCATGTCAGTTGCTCCGGAACATGAGCACGTGTCAGTCAAAAGTCATCTCCAAAGTGACCGCCTTGGTGGAAAGGAGGGAAAAGAGGGGGTGAGGATGTGTGTGTGTGTGTGTGTGTGTGTGTGTGTGGGTGGTTGATTGGGTAGGTGGGCTTTATCTGTTTTCGGTTTGTTCACTTTTATTTGGGGGTGGGGGTGGGGGGCGCGGAGGTTACCATGTGACTGTGACCGCCACGGACAGGGCACCCCGTTAGGCTCCCAACAATGCACTGACAACGACGTGACACTTAAAACTCTTGTTGCCCCCCCCCCCCCCCCCCCGTACCCCCCCTCCCCCCGTCCACCCCCCCTGGCTGTTCAACAAGGGAACGAGCACCCTCCCCGCCCCATGCCCCCCCACGTCGGCACACCACTCCACCCCCAGCCCCCCACACCCCCACGAAAGGTACGTGTGCCAGTCATTTCATCTGTATTCATGAGGCGCGTGTCTGACGTGACGCTGCAAACTTAAAAAAAAAAAAAATTAAAAAAAAGAAAGAAAAAATTTCATGTTGTATTCACGTGATGTGAACTCTTCCACCACACAGATACCGCGTGGGTTTTTCCCTGACGCTGTCATTTATTTCATTGGAGGCAAACACACACAGGTCAGCTTTTTGACTCACTTGTGTAAACAAAGTGAGTCTATGTTTTAACCCGGTGTTCGGTTGTGTGTGTGTGTGTGTGTGTGTGTGTGTGTGTGTGTGTGTGTGTGTCCGTGTGTCCGTGGTAAACTTTAACATTGACATTTTCTCTGCAAATACTTTGTCAGTTGACACCAAATTTGGCATAAAAATAGGAAAAATTCAGTTCTTACCAGTCATCTTGTTTAAAACAATATTGCACCTCTGGGATAGGCAAAAAAAAAAAATAAAAAAAGAAGCCTAATTATATGCAAACTGCATTTACTGTTATATTTATATTTTTTGTATTCTCTAAACTTGGCACTTTGACCTCTTATTCTGACACAACAACAAGAGGAGTCATTATTATCATTTTTTGTTCAAACAGGAACTTCTTTTGCTAAGCATGGAATTTTTATTTATTTTGCAAACGTTTTGGTGCAGATAGTAAAAAAGGGAAATTACTCTGTAATTAATGCTAGGGGACTTAATTTATCACAAGTGAGTCTTGAAGGCCTTGCCTCTCTTGTTTGTTGTTGTTGTTTTGTTTTTTGAGCACCCCACGTGTACACAAAAGCTATGTGGGATAATGGGTTATGCATTGGAACTGCTGATCCAGTCTTCACATACTAGCGTTCAGCATTCGGCTTGGTGGTGTGTCATTTGCAAGGGGCAGTTTACTGCGATTTTTCAGTCTTCGTCCGGGGGGTACCCGTTATGCCGCCGTCCCGTTATGCCGCCGTCCCGCTTTATTCCCTTTCGCTTTTCATCACATGCGCGTGAAAAGTGATATATGACAGTAGCAGTTTTCACAAATGACGTATATTATGATGTAAACACTGAATGACACTAAAACTCGCCATTTAGAGGCGGGCTCGTGCAAATGCAAACTAAATGATAAAAACTATGTATTCAGGACAAATGTAATACTTTCAATTTTCTACATTTTTAATGAGAAACAAAACCAATAACAAGCAAAAAGAAAAAAGTGTGCTAGAAACGAATTTTAAAGGAAAGTTTCTTGTACAGATCATTTCTCCACTAGTATCTATAGCCCAAAACAAGGAAATGGCGGAAACAATCTTCCAATGTACACGTGTACAAATGTGCAAATGTAAAATGTAAAATGCCCTGGTACCGAAAGGGAATAAAATCATATTACCGCAGACCCATTGTCAAACAATCTCTCTCTCTCTCTCTCTCTCACATACACACACACAGACACATACCCAATCACACTAAAAAAAAAATAAAAGATCATAACAACCAATGTTTGTCCCAAACAAATTTTCTTGTGACAAAAGACAATCCGTAAACGGGTCGGCGGCACTTCGTCCCACCCAGGAATCTTCTTCTTCTGCGTTCGTGGGCTGCAACTCCCACGTTCACTTGTATATACGCGAGTGGGCTTTTACGTGTATGACTGTTTTTAACCCGCCATGTAGCGGCAGCCATATTCTGTTTTCGGAGGTGTGCATGCTGGGTATGTTCTTGTTTCCATAACTCACCGAACGCTGACATGGATTACAGGATCTTTAACGTAAGTATTTGATCTTCTCCTTCTACACGCGAAGGGGGTTCAGGCACTGGCAGGTCTGCACATTATGTTGACCTTGGGAGATCATAAAAAATCTCCACCCTTAACTCACCAGGCGCCGTCACCGTGATTCGAACCCTGGACCCTCAGATTGAAAGTCCAACGCTTTAACCATTCAGCTATTGCACCCGTCATCCCACCCAGGTATGAATGGGTACCTGACTTGGGTTGGGTAAGGCTGAAACAGAAGGAGAGAATAAAACCAGCCTTCTTGTGCCGAGCCCCAGACATTGGATATAAATCCTGTATTCCCTGCTGGCTGTGAAGTCAAGGGGACCTTCACTAGTTTTTTTTTTCTCTCTGTGTGCATGTGTGTGTACATGCGTGTGTGTGTGTGTGTGTGTTTATGAGTGTGTGTTTATGAGTGTGTGCACACACACACACGTGTTTTGTGTGTGTGTATGCATGCATACTCACGTGTTGGCGAGCGCTCCTACTGCACAGACAGCCATACTCAAGAAAAAGAGAAATAAAATAAAGAAACAGAAGAAAAAAAAAGACAAGAAAGGCAAGGCCTTCTAGACTCACTTGTGATACACTTTTAAAAAAAATCCAAGTTTTTATGTATTGAGTATAATGCATTTACTGTTATATTTATATTTTTTGTATTCTCTAAACTTGGCACTTTGATCTGATATTCGACCCAACAAAGGATCTGTCATTATTATCATTTTTTGTTCAAACAGGAACTTCTTTTGCTAAGCATGGAAGTTTTATTTATTGCAAACGTTTTGGTGAAGATAGCAGAACAAGGGAAATTACTCTGCTGGGGAACTTAGTTTGCTTTAAACTGATCTTTCTCATCTTAAACATTACATTTTGAAATTATACTCAATACATAAAAAGCTTGGATTTAAAAAAAAAAGTGCATCACAAGTGAGTCTTGAAGGCCTTGCCTCTCTTGTTTCAAAATGTAATGTTTAAGATGAGAAAGATCAGTTTAAAGCAAATTAACTCCACTAGCATTACAGAGTAATTTCCCCTTTTTACTATCTGAACCAAAACGTTTGCAAAATAAATAAAAATTCCATGCTTAGCAAAAGAAGTTCCTGTTTGAACAAAAAATGATAATAATGACTGCTCTAGCTGTTGGGTCAGAATATCGGATCAAAGTGCCAAGTTTAGAGAATACAAAAAATATAAATATAACAGTAAATGCAGTTTGCATATAATTAGGCTTCATTCTTTATTTTTTTTGTGCCAATCCCAGAAGCGCAATATTGTTTTAAACAAGATGACTGGAAAGAACTGGATTTTTCCTATTTTTATGCCAAATTTGGTGTCAACTGACAAAGTAGTTGCAGAGAAAATGTCAATGTTAAAGTTTACCATGGACACACAGACACACAGACACACACACACAGACAACCGAACACCGGGTTAAAACATAGACTCACTTTGTTTACACAAGTGAGTCAAAAAGAAAAAAGAAGGATGAAGAAGGGAGCGGAGATGACGAAGAAGAAGCAAAACGCCCCCCGCATCCCCCCCCCCCCCCCAAAAAAAAAAAAGAAAAAAGAAAAAAAGGAAAAGAAAACAGCATGAGTCAGAGGGGTAAGTAAAAAAAAAAAGAAAAGAAAAAAAAAAAGCGCTTTCCAACCTTCCGCATTTTCTTCGCGTGTGTGTCAACGATATCATTACTCCTCTGGGAGTGCTCAGTCACCTCCCGTGCCTCCACATTCACCCGCCCCCCCCCCCCCCCCCCCCCCGCTCCACAACCCCCGTTCCCCACCCTTCCGTCCGCCACCTCCCCCTTCCCTCCCTCCACCACCCTGCCATCGGACACTGAATGGGGAAAACACTGTGTCTGGACCGGCCAGAAAACAGCGAGGCAATGCATCCATTACCCTCCCCACAGGACACGGCAAAGAGCCCTCTCATCTGATGTTTTTCTCTCCTATGGCTGGGTGAGCCTCGTTTCGTCGTAATCCTCGCAACAGTTTGTCAGTCTGTGCCTTCAGGGGCAGGTGACTGTCTCTGATGAGTTCTGCCCCCCCCGCCCCCCCCCCAACTCCCTCCCTCCCCCCACGCACTTTTTTTGTGTGGTCTGTCAGTGATTGGGTTGTGGATCACGGCAGCAATAATCTTGATGCGATAAGTTGTTGTTGGC
>NC_134895.1:10814926-10824926 GCF_041734735.1 Babylonia areolata
CCTCTACACTCCATCTCGCTCACTACGATCAGCTTCGGATCCACTCTGTTTACGCATACCCAGATTCAAACTCTCGACTGTTGGCCGCAGTTCTTTCTCTGTCTCTGGACCTTGCAATTGGAATGAACTTCCTGTTTCGTTTCGTCAAGTCTCCACACTCAGCTCTTTCAAGTCTGGCCTTAAAACCCACCTCTTCCCCAAAAATCCCCCCTTCCCTGCCTCTTCCTTGTCTTCAGTTTCTCCAGTTTTCGAGTTATGCATGCGTGTGAATGACTGGTGCGAAAGCGCTTTGATTTGTCTATGCACAAGATTCAGCACAATATAAATACCATTATTATTATTATTATTATCATACAGAACTTTGTAACAATGTGAATAAACCAACTGGTGTACTCTGTATTGTACACGAATACAGCCGAGAACAGGACTAACGCTGTAAAACTATCGCGAGTTCTTCAATGACGTCGTGGCAGCGAATATGAATATGGATTTGTCCCGATGGCACTGAGGACCCGCTACGAAAGCAGGATGGGGGAAGGAATCACATCGAATCATGTTGCTTATGGCCCCACTCATTCGCTAGGGGGACATTTCAGAGTTGTACATGATGGGGATGATAGGAGGAAGAGGGGTGGGTGTGTGGGGAGGAAGAGGGGAGGGTGGGGGTGGGGTGGGGGTGGGGGGCGGGGGGTGGAGACTTCTTCTTCTGCGTTCGTGGGCTGCAACTCCCACGTTCACTCGTATGCACACGAGTGGGCTTTTACGTGTATGACCGTTTTTACCGGAGCCATACTCCGCTTTCGGGGGTGTGCATGCTGGGTGTGTTCTTGTTTCCAAAACCCACCGAACGCTTACATGGATTACAGGATCTTTAACGTGCGTATCTGATCTTCTGCTTGCATATACACACGAAGGGGGTTCAGGTACTAGCAGGTCTGCACATGTGTTGACCTGGGAGATCGTAAAAATCTCCACCCTTTACCCACCAGGCGCCGTCACCGTGATTCGAACCCGGGACCCTCAGGTTGAAAGTCCAACGCTTTAACCACTCGGCTATTGCGCCCGTCAAGGGGGGTGGAGACAAAATGAAATGTTGCGTGCAGACTCCGAGATGAGGAATTCTGCACTCCGTACCGTGATGTCTTTTCTTTTCCTTTCTTTCTTTCTTTCTTTCTTTCTTTCTTTCTTTCTTTCTTTCTTTCTCATCACACGCTGTAGAGAATTACTTCTGTTCCAATATGCACGCAACAGTTCCTTCTTCCCCCGCCCCCCCCCCCCGCCCCCCGCAAACCCCAACCCACCTCCTTCACTCATCTTTCAGTGGTGTCGTGCTGTTCGTACAGTTGTGTGTGTGTGTGTGTGTGTGTGTGTGTGCGTGCGTGCGTGCGTGTGTGCGTGCGTGCGTGCGTGCGCGCGCGCGCGCGTGTGTGTGTGTGTGTGTGTGTGTAGTGTGTCATTTTCCGAGATGCAGATTGTTGCGTTACATTATTCACCCAACATCGTCGCAAAGGGAGTCGGCCTTCCGTGGCCGAGTTGGGTAGTCAGGCACTGTCAACTTCTCATCCAGTGTTCACCAGTGATCACACTTCCAGCCCCGGTTTCGGCATGGTGTTGCATTTTTCAGGGAAGGCACTTTACTCCGATTTTCCTTCCCTCCACCCACATGTGAATGGGTACCTGACGGGCGCAACAGCCGAGTGGTTAAAGCGTTGGACTTTCAATCTAAGGGTTCCGGGTTCGAATCACGGCGACGGCGCCTGGTGGGTAAAAGGGTGGAGATTTTTTACGATCTCCCAGGTCAACATAATGTGCAGACCTGCTTAGTACCTGAACCCCCTTCGTGTGTTTTCAGCAAGCAGAAGATCAAATACGCACGTTAAAGATCCTGTAATCCATGTCAGCATTCGGTGGGTTATGGAAACAAGAACATACCCAGCATACACCGCCCCCCGAAAGCGGAGTATGGCTGCCTACATGGCTGGGTAAAAACGGTCATACACGTAAAAGCCCACTCGTGTACATGCGAGTGAACGTGGGAGTAGCAACCCACGAACACAGAAGAAGAAGAAAAAGAAGAAGAAGAAGAAGACGAGCGGGTACCCGACTTCGGCTGTGGAAGGCTAAAAGCGGAAGAAGGAGAGGATTAAGCCCCGCCTTCCTATGCTGCTCCCTGGAGACAGTGGACATCAATTCACTAAAAGCATATGGCCAGGAACAGCATCCAAAGTTTCACAAAGCATGGAAACGCGGGCTGCTTGATGGTGCCGAAGATTGGGAATAGCTGCCCAGAGGGGAAGAAACATCCGGAAATCATCAGCAAGAGCGGCACGAGACCTGACATGGTACTCCACGTCTACAAGACCGAAAAGTATGCTAGTCTAGCCAGCAGCCTGAGAGAATCTGGCTTCCAAGCCGTAGAGATTGGTGCAAGAGAGTTTGTGGGCGCATCTGCCTACAGCCTCACGAAACAGCTGTCGATTTTTGGCAGAGAGAGGACATGGGCTTTCAAGGTAATGGCAGAAGCAGCAGAAAAGAGCTCCAGCTGGATCTGGTCGAGGAGGAATGAGGAGGAATTTCTCTACTCAAACTAGGCATACGATGGCTCAGTGGTTAAAACGTCTGCCAGAAAAGGTGACTCAGTTCTGAAGTGGCGACCACCCTGGAGGCACGGGTTCAAACCTGCTGAGGACCAGGAAAAGAAAGAAAGAAAAGGCAGCAATACATGGGCATCCAGGAGTCATGACCTGGGCGTGGCCCGGCCCCCTTAGAATGTAAGGAGTTAAAAGGGCCGAAACACTTGACTGAGGGGGGCTTCTTCTCTGCAGGCCTTGTACTGTACAGCTCTCCTTAGAGTTTCTTATCACTATGGCAGCTTTAACCTTTAACCTTTCACCGTCAACGTGACGTGTACTTGTAATCAAAAATAAGTCACATGGTTAAGACACTTACATGCCGATACAGTGTTCATGAGCGTCTGGGTTCGATTCTCGCTCTGTCGTGGGAAAAAAAATCAGACTCAGTCTAGTCATTCGGACTGGTGAGACGATAAACCGAGCTTCCATGTGCAGCACGCACCTGGCGCACTGAAAAAGAACTTATGGGTGTCCTTTGGCAACATTCTGAAGAAGAAATACGCTCTGATAGACACACACACACACACACACACACACACACACACACACACACACACACACATATATATATATTTGTATTTTGAGAGAGAATTTGAATGAATTTTATTTTTGAATAAATTTTACTTTCTGGGGGTAATACAGTAAGCAAAATAATGCTAGGGAGAGAGAGAGAGAGAGAGAGAGAGAGAGAGAGAGAGAGAGAGAGAGAGAGAGAGAGACAAGACAAGACAAGACAATGGTTTATTTGTTAGGCCTCCGGCCCATAACAAAGGAGTGGGCCACTAACAAAAATATTACATAATGAATCAAATAGTGTGAATAATATATCAATGCGCATGTGACTTGCAAGCTCTCTCTCTCTCTCTCTCTCTCTCTCTCTCTCTCTCTCTCTCTCATTATCTCTCACTCTCTCCTCTCCCTTCCCTCAAACACATGCACGCACGTATATACACACCCACATGCACGCTCGCGCGCTAAACACACAGATCCAGCGATCTGGGTAAAGTGAAATGCTGACAAGCTAACAAAACTTACAAAAAATTAATTACAAATTGCAAGAATCGGAAAAAAAGGGGGATAGAGAGAGAGAGAGAGAGAGAGAGAGAGAAGAAAAGAAAATGTGCAGATACCTGACATATTTGTATTTGTATTTCTTTTTATCACAACAGATTTCTCTGTGTGAAATTCGGGCTGTTCTCCCCAGGTAGAGCGCGTCGCTACGCTACAGCGCCACCTATTTTTTGTTTTGTTTTTTCCTGCGTGCAGTTTTATTTGTTTTTCCTATCGAAGTGGATTTTTCTACAGAATTTTTGCCGTTTGTTGCCGTGGGTTCTTTTACGTGCGTTAGTACATGCTGCACACGGGACCTCGGTATATCGTCTCATCCGAATGACTAGCGCCCAGACCACCACTCATGGTCAAGTGGAGGGGGAGAAAATATCGGCTTCCTAGGCGGACGCGTTACCTCTAGGCCATCACTCCACTGTATATAAATATATATAGACAGATAGATAGATATACGTATATACATGCATGCACTCAATGTCTGCGTAGAGTCATGTTGCTGGTCAGGCATCTGCCTAACAGATGTGTTGTAGCTTATATGGATTTGTCTGAACGCAGTGACACCTCCTTGAGAACCTGAAACTGAAACTGAAACACGCGTTGGAGCCGGCACGCTGGATGTCATTGTCCATTCTGAGTTTTAAAATCTCCAAACCGACGACCGGCCACCATATTCATTAATGCATGTACATGATCAATAGCTCCGTCCACAGTAACTCGCCACAGCAATTATGATCTGAACGTTAGAGTCTATCAATCATGAGTCATGATGATTTTTTCAAATCACCGTAGAGATCTTAGTTCAAGAATATTTTTTATATTAAATTTTCTCTCAAGTGAACAACCACCACCACCACCACCACCACAACAACAACAACACACACACACGCACACGCACACACACACACACACACACACACACACACACACACACGCATACACACGCGGGCGCGCGCGCAAACCCGCAGATCTTAAGATGAGTCATTCTGATTCTTCTTACAACCTTTAACCAAAAATATACATTCATAAATTGAACAGATCTCTCAAGTAAAAAAGAAAATCAGATCTTAAGTTGAGAGAGGGGGAAGGGGGGAAGAAACAGATTGAAATATTAAAGGCAGCCCCCCCCACCCCTCCCCCCATACCCCCCCAACCCCCCCCCAACCCCCCCAACCCACACACACACACCAAAGTTGAAACAGAAAGGGTACAAGCTGCGTTACCCTGTTATAAAGCAACAGTAAAGCCCAAGTAAACTTAAGTGAAGGCATGGGGAGTGTGACAATGCAAAGGTATTTTTTATCAACACATTTTTTCATCTCATGGACGATGGCGTCATGTTTCATTAATATTCTGATCAGTGCTCACGATGTCTGATCCAAAGTGGATTGTTCTGTGTGCGTCTCTCTCTTGTGTTTTGTTTGTCTGGGGCATGCGAGCATGCCTCAGTGCATGTGTGTGTGTGTGTGTGTGTGTGTGCGTGCGTGTATGTGTGTGTGTGTGTGTGTGTGTGTGTGTGTGTGTGTGTGTGTGTGTGTGTGTGTGTGAGTCACAAGGGTGACTCACTGAATTAGCAGTCTGACGAAATATAAAGCCTGTGCATAATTAAGATTAAGTGGCTGTTCGATTCAGCACGGTTGAAGTGTGTGTGTGTGTGTGTGTGTGTGTGTGTGTGTGTGTGTGTGTGTGTGTGTGTGTGTGTATGTGTGTGTGTGTGTGTGCACGCACGTGCGTGCGTGCGTGCGTGCGTGCGTGCGTGTGGTGTGTGTGTGTGTGTGTGTGTGTGTGTGTGTGTGTGTGGGTGTGGGTGTGTGTGTTCGTGTGTGGCAGTGTAAAGCAAGTCACATGCGTATCTTGGATTCCATTTGGAAAATTCTCCAACCGAATGCTGACTGACAGCAGATTCGAAGGGCACAAAGGCACTGAGACATGAAAGCTGAATAGGGAACATATCACAGCGTTGGATCTATTCAACCTCCGATGCTTTGCGTAAGATCACGGACACATCATGGGAGGATAGAACTTCCAACACAAAACTGCTCGCTCCGCAGAGAAAAGGTAACTGAAGTTGAAGCTCTCATCATAAAATTTAACTTCCCCATCTTCGTTGCGTTGGACGTGTTCTTCGCACGGACGATTACTCCGACCACACCGAACGCTCGATCGCCAAAGATAGTCTCCCTTCCCGAGCTGGCTATTTGCGCAAGGAACATCGGAAAAGCACTAAAAACGCTTCAAGGACTGTGCCTGAAAGCTTCCCTTAGGGACTGCAGCTTTCCCATCCACGGGTGGGAAATCCTCGTCACTCACTGACAGCAGCACCTGGCAACTGGCGGTTTTCAAAGTGAGTTCTGGCGTTTGAAGAGAGGCGTCTTCAGGACCTCTCAGCCAGAAGCGTCACTCCCGCAAAGAGTCTGCAAAGAGACTTCTTCTCTTCTTCTTCTTCTTCGTTCGTGGGCTGCAACTCCCACGTTCACTCGTATGTACACGAGTGGGCTTTTACGTGTATGACCGTTTTTACCCCACCATGTAGGCAGCCATACTCCGTTTACGAGGATGTGCATGCTGGATATGTTCTTGTTTCCATAACCCACCGAACTGACATGGATTACACGATCTTCGACGTGCGTATTTGATCTTCTGTTTGCGTATACACACGAGCACAAGCGCAAGCAGGTCTGCACATTTGTTAACCTGGAAGATCGGAAAAAAAATCTTCACACTTTACTCAACAGGCGCCGTTACAGAGATTCGAACCCGGAACCCTCATATTGAAAGTCCAACACATTAACCACTCGGCTAGTGCGCCTGTCCTGCAAAGAGGCAAGATCTGTCATCTGCTTTTGCCTGCCCACAGTGCGGCCCCAATGATGTGTCTGCCTTTTTGTGGGGGGTTGGTGGGTTGGGGGCGGGGGTGGGGGGGGGGGGGGGGGGGGGGGGGGGGGGGGGGGGGGAGGGGGCGTGGGGGGGGGGGGGGGGGGGGGGCTGCGTTCTCATCTCCGTAGTTCCTGACGTCTTCATCGTTGGCGATGGACTTCCATGATTTTGTCGACAACGTTGTGTCATGTTCTGTGTGTTTTCTTCTAGGGTTACCCAGTCATTCAAAGAACAAACCAACCGCTATAAGTGAAAATGAAGCGGCGAATCAGTCCCGATAAACCGGTCACAATAAACCAACCACGATAAATCAAATGGTGAATTAGTGCAACAGACCAATAACTATAAACGAAGCAAGAAACCAGTCCTATAAACCAAAAATACAATAAATGAAGCAACAAATATATACCAATAAACTAGTCACAATAAATGAATTGAAGCAGCAAATCAGTGCTACAAACCAGCCATTTTTACAATGGCAGCAAAGCAAATTCTGCAACAGCAGCGATGGCCAGACTGAACAGGGTATGGAAGAGCAACATCAGATTCCACACAAAATTCCTGCTCTACAAGTCACTGGTGGTCTCCATCCTCTTATATGGATGTGAGACATGGACACTGATGGCAGAAACAGAAAGAAGAATCCAAGCATTCGAAACCAAGTGCTTGAGGAGACTACTACACATCTCCTACAAGGAGCACAAGACCAATGACTATGTGCGGAACCTGGTCGGCAACCTTGTTGGGCCCCAAGAACCACTGCTGGCGACTGTCAAACGACGGAAGATGGCATGGTTTGGTCACGTCATACGACATAACACCCTCTCCAAAACCATCCTGTAAGGGACTGTAGAGGGAGGGCGCAGACGGGTGGCGGCAGAGAAAGAGCTGGTCCGACAACGTCAAGGAATGGACCAAAATGACGATGCCAGATCTCCTCACGACAGCTGCCAACAGAACGGCGTGGCGAGCTATGACATCTTCCTCATGTCCCCCCAACGACCCCAGCGGTCGAGGGAATGAGTGGAGAGAGTGGAGCAAAGCAGCAATGCGGACAACACTTACACTCTGGCTGCTGTCTTTGTTGCTAAAACTGTACGAACTTCATTTTTGTTTTTCTTCTTCTTCTTCTCCTTCTCCCTTCTTCTTCCTCCTTCTTCCTCCTTCTTCTTCTTTCTCCTTCTTCTTCTTCTTTCTTCTTCTTCTTTCTTCTCCTCCTCCTTCTTCTTCTTCTCCTCCTCCTCCTCCTTCTCCTTCTTCTTCTTATTCTCCTTCTCCTTCTTCTCCCCTTCTCCTTCTTCTCCTTCTTCTCCTCCTTCTCCTTCTCCTCCTTCTTTATTAAAAAAAACAATAAATATTTAGGACCCTGTATGTCTGAACATGTTTACAAACTCTCTCTTTCTCTTTGTCTGTGTGTTTCCCGCATCTCTCTCTCTCCCAAACATTCTCTATTCAACGAGTATCTCTCTATGTAAAGCTACATCTACATTCCAATACATATTTACGACCTGGTGTGGTTGGACATGCTTAAGCTCTCTCTCTCTCCCTCTCTGTCTCTCTCTCCCTCTATCTATCTCTATGCTTGCATGTATGACTCTATGCTTGCATGTGTGCGTGACAAGTGTATTTATTCAGATTATTTCAGCTGCCCGCGTGGTGTCAAATAAGGGTGTTTGCTGAGCCCTTAGTTGCTTTCATTCTTTATCAATCAGCTGGCTATAGAGATATCAAAAAAAGGTAAACATGGCATTCAGATTTTACCAGGTTTTGTTGAATTGTTTTTGATGGTGCTTGCTGATGATGTCATTCTGCTTGCAGACACACCTATTGGTCTACAGAATCAAATAAATATACCAAAACAGGAAGCTGACAGGTTACAGCTGACAGTGATTTTGAGCAAAACGAATGTCGTGTTTTTTCGGAAGGGAGGGCACTTAGCACGAAATGAGAAATGGTTTTATGGTAACACAGAAGTAAAAGTTACAAATAGTTATAAGTACCTTGGGGTATATTTTTCAACAAAATTAAGTTTAAACAATTGTTGGTCAGAAATGTGCAGAAAAGGAAAAAAAGGGAGTTATCGAAATTTTAAGAACAATGAAAAAGTTAAAATCTGTTGACGTTACACTGTTCTGGAAACTGTTTGATACTCAAATCCAACCCATGTTAACCTACGCAGCAGAAATTTGGGGTCTGCTGGACAATACTGTAACGGAACAAGTTCATACATATGCAGTAAAACGTATAATGAACATTCCATTACACGCTTCTAATAAGATGATTTACGTGAAAAACAGGTCGTTATCCTTTGTACATAAGAACTTACGTTAAATCCGTCAGAAGGCTTATTAATTTACCCATGACTAGATTAGCTAGACACGAAGCATATGAAATGTTAGTATTGCAACATGAAACAGGCAGATGTAACTGGGTCTCTCTGATGAAGGAAGTCCTGAGGGAAAATGGTTTTGGTATAGTTTGGCTCAGTCATGAAGTAGGCAATGAAGCACAGTTTATTTCTGAATTTAAAGAACGTTTGATCTGTTGTTATAGACAACGCTGGCATGCTGGCATGGATGGAAATGATAAGCATGACTGGTTTCTATCATTTAAAAGTGCATTGGAGGTAGAGAAATATCTGTTCATTGTTACACAAAAATGGCATGGATACAACCTGGCTAGATTCCGAACTGGAACTCTTGGCTTGAATGCTAAAGGAAATGGTATGAAGCAAGCAACGATAACAGGTGATCAATGTGTGCAGGGACAAACAGTATTGAGGACGAAATGCATTCTGTTTTTGATTGCCCAGCATATGCAGACATTCGCAGAGGATGCAAATTATTCAGTGAACCAGCCGCACAAAGAAGAGATCTTATAGCAATACTCTCAACTGAACGTGATGAAGTAATTGTGTCTTTTGCAAAATTTATTTCAGAAGCTAGCGATTTTCGCAGAAAGAATACCAGTATTTAGTTTTCCCTTCAGATACTAGTGGATAGGAGTGTGGAATGAGGGATTAAAGTTTGCTTGGTTTGGTCAGCAGCCAGATGGTTGTCTTTAAGGTTACAATGGATTAGGTGAAGTGCGTGATGATAAATGTATGTTGGTCTAAATGCGTGTGAATGTAGGAGTGGTTGTGCGTCAGTGCGTGCGAGTGTGGGTGAGCATATGTTTGTTCATTGTTGATTGTTTGCTTTTGGATAAGTGTCTTTATATCAGCCAAACAAAATTTTTGGCCGATGCTTATCGGCAATATGTATTGTAACTCTCTTGCCAAAAGGGTATCTTTGCTAATGGTAATAAAATCAGTGTCAGTGTCAGTCAGTGTCAGTGTCAGTATCTCTCCCTCTATGTCTCTCCCCCTCCCTCTCTCCAAACATACTCTCTATTCAACAGATATCTCACAAGCTATATTCGACATC
>NC_134895.1:10827426-10829926 GCF_041734735.1 Babylonia areolata
CAACAGGCACAATTCTTTCCCCTCGCAACAGACAAAAGTAAACAGCAAGTGGAATTCAACGGAGTTTGGGAGGGTTCTAGATTATTTTGGTCAACATTTTTCTTTGATGCTATCAAAAAAAAGAGAGAAGATAAATAGACAAATGAATATAAAAAAAGGAAAGAAGAAAAAAAAGGACACACGAACAAACGATATCTCCACCAGCTGTTTGTTCTGAACTAGGGCCATTGGATGAGGTCGTGAACTGTCCATTCCAATGCCCATTTAACAAAAAATTGTTTCGTTTATGGTTCCAATTCTTCTGTGGAATCTTTTTCCTCTGAGAATTCAACCAATATCTTCGTGTGCCAAAAATGGTCACGCCATATTATTAGTTTCTCCATTTCTTCTTTCTTTGCGGCTCATGGCTGTGTCAGGTTAGGCGTTGGGCTTGTGATTCAGTGTTCACCAGTGACCATGGTTCGAAACCTTGTCTTGGCATGGTGATGTGTCCTTGGGAAAGGCACTTTACTTAGATTTTCCCCCTTATCCAGCCAGGTGTGTGTTGGTACCTGACTTCGGTCTCTGTCTCTAGTGGGGTGAAGTCCTGTCTATATAGGGTGGTTCTGGCTGATTTTCTGCTGTGCTGAGAGGAAATCCTGGCTGTCTGTGGAGAGATGGAGTCCTGGCTCTCTCTCTATGGTGTCCTGGCTGTCTGTGGAGTGGTGAAGTAATCGTCTGGGTGTGGGGTCCACCCGTTGTCCGGCAGTGAAATTAGCAGTGTGCAGCAGTGAGTCCTGGTCGTCCATGTGTGGATGAGGTCTTGGCCTAACCATCACCTCCTCCCTCAGTCCCTTTATCCCCTCCCCTTCCACCCCCAACGCCCTCCCCCCCACCCCACCCCCCACCGCCCATTGCGTCACACAGGATGCTAATGAATGTCAATCTAATATCACCCTTCCCTTTCAGTTCCCCTTGCGTCACGCCATGCAGGAAACTGATAATATCTGTCTGAGGACATCAGATAGATTTTGCATTGTATTATCAAATTACTCTTTTTCTTTGTCACAACAGATTTCTCTGTGTGAAATTCGGGCTGCTCTCCCCAGCGAGACTGCGTCGCGACACTGAGAATGCCATCCCCCCTTTTTTTTCTTCCTGCAGTTTTATTTGTTTTCCTATCGAAGTGGGTTTTTCTAAAGAATTTTGACAGGGAAAACCCCTTTGCTGCCGTGGTTTCTTTTACGTGCGCTAAGTGCATGCTGTACAAGGGATCTCGGTTTAAAGTCTCATCCGAATGACTAGCGTCCAGACCACCACTGAAGGTCTAGTGGAGGGGGAGAAAATACCGGCGATTTTGGGATTCAAACCAGTGCGTTCAGATTCTCTCGCTTCCTGGGCGGACGCGTTACCTCTAGGCCAACTCTCTGAAGATATTACACTCTTTCAAGTCTGACCTTAAAAACCTGCCTTTAAAAAAACCCAACAAGAAACACACACACACACACACACACACACACACACACACACACACACACACACACACGCACGCGCGCGCGCACACACACACACACACACACACACACACATGCATTTAGAAGTTTCATCTTTTATCCCTCTGACCCTGCTGATCCTTTCCCCATGACGACGAACCATGCATGACACGTGGGTCACTCAACCCTGGATCCCCGACAGCTCATCTCTCAGTTCCCGGACCCATAGCGAGGCTTTACGTCACGAGCCAAGAACGATAACTGACGATAAAAAGCAATTTATCCGGAGAGTAGTGATGGTGGCAGGAGGAGGGGTGGGGGGGGGGGGAGGGGGGGGGGGGCGAGAGTCCTGGACAGACACCCTGAAGTTGTTACCCCTGTGAAAAATGGTCCTATGCCCCGAGGATTGCCTTGTGAGGTATTTGATGCGTTTCTTCCCTGTGTTGTTCTAGTTCTTTATCGATTTAACGTCTTTTCACCAAGAATGGTATTAGTTAAAAAAGAAAAAAAGAAAATAAAGGAGGTGGGGGCGGGGGTGGGATGGGGGGAATGGGGATGAAGGGGACTCTCGTGGCGGTGGAAGTTGAAAGGGGGATGGTGGTATAAAGAGCTGGATATGGGAAAAGTGGCCTTTGTGTATATGTTCTCTCTGTGTGTGTGTCTCTCTCTCTCTGTCTGTCTGTCTGTCTCTCTCTCTCTGTCTCTGTGCATATATCTACATGTCTGTGTGTGCGTATGAGTGTTGTCTCCACGTCAAAGTGCTCACTTTGTGGAAGAGGATGCATGGCACTGCTGCAAAGTGTGGTCACAATCATGTCACAAGAAGGCACCTTACCCTGCTGCCACAGCAACCACCGCCACAGCAGCTATGGCGCTCATGCTGGTTTAAAGGGAAAAGTCCCCATAACATGGAACAAAAAAACCAACAAATCCAAACAAAAACCAACCAACCAAAAAAAAAAAAAAAAAAAAAAAAAATCAGCAGTGAATTGATGTGGATACTTCTATAGCGCCTATCCTCGGTCAGA
>NC_134895.1:10844926-10867426 GCF_041734735.1 Babylonia areolata
ATGTGGCAGGAAAAAAAAGACCTACAGAATTCTGCTGCGAGAACTAAGTCCCGTAGTCTTTACGGCCACCTGGACACCGAATTCAGTGACATCAACTGCGTCTAGGGGCTCAGCATAGGCAGACGGGGCCCAGTCTTCTCCTTTCGTCGCTTTAACTTTTTTCCCCAAATCGAAGTCAGCTACCCACCCATTTACATCTGGATGAAAGCAAGGAAAATCGGGAGGAGAGTGCCTTTTCCCAAGGCCACACAAACACCATTGCCGAAACCGGGCCTCGAACCCTGATCACTGGTAGGCAACTGGATCAGGAGTCCAACGGCTGACCGGTCAACGTTTTTTTCCCCAGTCGAAGCCAGGTACCTACCCATTCACATCTGGTTGGAAGTGAGGAATATCGGGAGAAGGGTGCCTTTTCCCAAGGACACACAAACACCATTGCCGAAACCGGGCCTCGAACCCTGATCTCTGGTGGACCACTGGATCAGAAGTCCAACGTCTAACCGGTCAACGTTTTTTTCCCAGTCGAAGCCAGGTACCCATCCATCCATGCATTCACATCTGGTTGGAAGTGAGGAAAATCGGGAGGAGAGTGCCTTTCCCCAAGGACACACAACACCATTGCCGAAACCGGGCCTGGAACTCCGAACATTGGTAGGACCACTGGATCAGAAGATCAACGGGGCTGACCGATTCTGCTACGGCGCCTCCGCTTCCTTCTTTGCTGTTCGGGCTGTTATGTAAATCAACAGGGCGATTCCCCGGCTTCATGGTGTGCATGAACTCCCATAAGGAGTCGGGGGGGTGGGGTGGGGGGGCGGTGGGGGCGGTGGGGGGGTGGGGGGGGCACGGGGGGGATATAATGGACCTCACGCCTCCAGTAGTGAGGCGAGCACCTCACATTCTGACCTGCAGCCCACAGAGGTGCACACAGACCCACCTCCCTCCCCCTCCTCCTCCTCCTCCTCCTCCCTCCTTCCCTCTCCCCTCCCTTTCGCATCCCTTGTGTGTGTGTGTTCTCGCGGCGTCCACTGACAGATGCCCGGATGTGAAGTCACGTGTTGGTGTTTGTCTGTCATCAATAACGCAGTGATTTTCCCCCTTTTGCGGAACCGGAAACTGAAACAATGAGAGAGAGAGAGAGAGAGAGAGAGAGAGAGACAGACAGACAGACAGACAAAGACAGTGACGGAGACAGGGAGACAGAGAGATTGAAATAGAAAGATCGATAGATAGAGAGAGAGAGAGAGAGAGAGAGAGAGAGTTCTACATAGATAGATAGATTGATAGACAGACAGATAAGTAGATAGACAGATGGGGAGAGTTATAGGTAGACATAAAGACAGACAGGCAAACAGATAGATAGGTATACAGACATATATATATATATATATATATATATAGAGAGAGAGAGAGAGAGAGAGAGAGAGAGAGAGAGAGACAGAGAGAGAGAGGGGGAGAGAGAGAGACAGAAAGTGAGAGAGAGAGAGAGTGTGTGCGTGTGTGCGTGTGTGTGTGTGTGTGTGTGTGTGTGTGTGTGTGTGTGTGCACGTGCATGCGCACGAGCGCGCGTCTGCTTGCTCGAGTCTTTCCAGGAAAAAACAAACAAAGCAAACTCACGTTGAAACAACAAAACTATAGGTACGAAACCCACTCCTGAGGACAGAACACATCCAAAGAACTCTTTCCACAACAGTAGGCATCTGGCGTTGGGGGCCATTTGGCCGGTATGGTGAGGGTGTCATCAACCCATCCAGGACTGGTGTCGATGCTTTTAAACTGCGTTGTCCCCCCCACTTTTATCTCCCACTTCGGGCGCCGTTCTGGAGAACCCTCAAGTGTGTCCCTGCACGAGACCGAATCCGATGTATTTCCCCTTCCCCCCAAAGGGAAGTAAACGCGTGAGACTGGAAATCCGTGATCAGTGTTTACGACAGGGAAATGGGAGGCACGGGAAGAGGTGAAGCAGGAGAGAGAGAGAGAGAGAGAGAGAGAGAGAGAGAGAGAGAGAAGAGGAGAGAGGCAGACAGAGAGAGAGAGACAGAGAGAGACAGAGAGAGACATAAAGACAGAGAGAGGGGAGAGAGAGATAGACAGAGAGAGAGAGAGAGAGAGAGAGAGAGAGGAAAGAAAGAGAGGAGAAAGACAGAGTGAGAGAGATGAAAGAGAGAGACAGGGATACTAAGAGAGAGAATGGAGAGAGAGGGAGACTGAGAGAGAGAAGGACAGAGGGAGACAGACAGAGAGAGAGAGAGAGAGAGAGGCAGACTGAGAGAGAAGGACAAAGAGAGACAGAGAGACAGAGACACAGAGAGAGTCAGAGAGAGAGAGAGAGAGAGAGAGAGAGAGAGACAGAGAGACAGAGACAGAGAGACAGACAGACAGAGACAGAGAGACAGAGAGAGGACAGAAAGTGTACTACAGTCTGAAGTAAGCTCTACGGCTGTGTGGAGGACCTGCAATGTACAGCTGGCTTCATTACGAGAGTCAGGGGTATCCATCCATCTAACAGAACGAGGGAAGGAAGAAGAAGAAGTCTGAACGAACACCCCCTTTAACTCTCTCCATACGAACGGCGAAAGAGACGACGTTAACAGCGTTTCACCCCAATTACCATCATCAAAATATTACAAGCGGAAAGCTCTTATACTGAAGAGGTGAATGTTGACAAAGAATACCACAGTTCTGACGACGGAAGCTAAAGGTTGGGTCATTCAGACACCCACTGGACATCCGAGGGGTCTGTGTAGAGGAGAAGAGAGGACTGACCGTACTGAGTGAGTTAAACGTCCCAGTCCCCCCGCCCCTCCATCACTCTCCTCCTCACAGTCATGTTCTCCTTCATCTGTCTGGCTTCCCAAAGGGACAGAGGCGCTCTTGCCACGATTACATTAGAGCGAAAACCGTAAATGGATTGTGGGTGAAGGCGGGGGGAAAAGTGGCAGAAGTGAAAATGACTGCCTACAAGAACGACCACTCTGAAGCAAAGACAGTGCGTCATGCACAACTTAGTGTGTTAACAGCAGGAGGACGTGAATTTCTTTCGCTTAAAATAAACATACAAACTTTTCTTTGCTTTCGTGAAAATGACACGTACGAGAACGACTACTCTGAAGGAAAGACAGTGCGTCATGCACTTAGAGCACATAAAGAACCCACGGCAATAAAAAAGAGTTGTCCCAGGCAAAATTCTGTAGAAAAATACCCTTTGACAGTGGAACAAATGTGCTTTCAGATAGAAAAATGGGAAACAAAATGAGGCGGCGTTTTACTGTGGCGATGTGCATCCCGAATTCCACACAGAAAGATCTGTTGTGGCAACAAGTAATGGAACAGACTAGAACAGAATACGATACAGTACAATACAATACAATACAATACAGTTCAGTACAATACGTTGATGCTTGCAGTTGGATGTTATCTTTGTAATTTACAGCATTTATACTATATTCCGGTCACATCTATGATCCCTGGTACACATATTATAATCGTGTATCATTTCCACATCTCACGTTGAGCACCAATATGAGTGTACATAGAAAAACAACAACAACATAAGGCATTCTTTTTTTTTCGTACACGTTCGCGTACTGGTGTAATAATGGCGTTAGGATTTTGGACATAATGGCTCGTGTTTGTTTTGTTTTTCAATGTGTATGGGAAAACTATGATTTGTTTTAATGTGCTTAAAATATTCGACAAGATAAAACAAAAGAAAACAAACAACAAAAACCAATGAAAAAATTATGACAATATTTCAACATAGATCTACATCCCATGATCAACACATAGCTTTGTTAAAAAATCTATTTCTTTGCTTTTGAGAAAATAAAACTTTGCTTTGTAATAGTAAAAAAAAATTAAAATAAAATAAAGAAAGAAAAAGAAAAAAGAGAGGCAAAAATGTAAGTCTGAACCAGAAAAATAAACAACAACAGCAGCAGAAGATTGTCCCTTGCAGTCGACTGGACTGTACAGAACCTGAAACGAAGTGTTTCTTCTTGCTGTGTCAGCTCTCTCTCTCTCTCTGTGGCTCCCTTTCCGTGTCTGTCTGACCATCTGCCCAGTAAATCAGCCCGCCAATCTGATAGTCGGCCCCATTCAAAGGCTACTTGATTCCATTGGGATCATTCTCTCCCGAGAACCCGGTCCCTACCCCACAGTCAATGGTAAATAACAAGTGGTTCTCTCCATTTCTCCTTAATTCTCTCCCTTTCTCTTTAAACACCCCCATTTCCGCCCCCCCCCCCACCCCCTCCCTCCCCCGCCCACTTTCTCTCTCTCCCTCTCTCTCTGTCTCTCTAAGATAAATAACACATTTTGTTTTTGACCGCCCAGAGTTTTCAACGAGATGCGTACCAAATATTTGTCAGGTTTTTGATCTGTTGTCCTTTTTGATCGAGAAAATTGTCCGCCGCGGCCCTCCGTGTCACTGACGTGAACTTTACGATAGAACTCGGCAAAAGTGAGTTTCCATGCTTCAAAGTCTGCAGAGCAAGTGTGATACTCATGCATTTCCCCACGTGAAACTGTGGTTGATACAGCCTTGAAAATAATGCTGTCACCTCCATGGGTTTAGCGGCTTGCTTTCACGTTCATATTAACTTCTGCTTTGCATCTGTGAGTGAATTTTGCCCGTGTGTGTGTGTGTGTGTGTGTGTGTGTGTGTGTGTGTGTGTGTGTGTGTGTGTGTGTGCGTGCGTGTGTTTGTCTGTGCGTGCGTGCGTGCGTGCGTGTGTGTGTGTGTGTGTGTGTGTGTGCGTGTGTGTGTGATGCCAAAATTATACTAACTCAATTGTATGGGCAGTTTGTATCTGAACAATGAACCATTTGTGAGTCCGAGTCTGAGTTTCAGTCTCTCCCTCTCTCTCTCCCCTCCCCCTCTCTCTCCCCCCCTCTCTCTCTCTCTCGTAATCACTTATCGAAATGCGTTTCTTCGTATTCACCGCTTCCCACCCCCCCACCCCCACTGCCCCAGGCAAGGGCTTGGTGGATAAAAAGGATGTTAACTGTTCTATCTCGTTACCCAGGTTAAACACCATTTCGTCTTGTCTCGTTTCGATTTGTCTTGTTTTGTTCTCTCCCCCCCCTCCTCTCTCTGTGCCATTCTCTCTCTCTCTCTTTCTCTTCCCCTCTCCCAGTCTCTTTGTATCTTTATCTATCTATCTCTTTGACTGTCTGTCTGTCTGTCAATCTATCTGCCTGCCTGTCTCTACCTATCTATCTATTTGACTGTCTGTAAATCTATCAATGTCTGTGTGTCTCTACCTATCTAGGCTTATCTATTTGACCCTCTATGTATCTATCTATCTATGTATCTTTCTGTCTGTCCATGTGGAGTGGAGTGGAGTGATGGCCTAGAGGTAACGCGTCCGCCTAGGAAGCGAGAGAGAATCTGAGCGCGCTGGTTCGAATCACGGCTCAGCCGCCGATATTTTCTCCCCCATCCACTAGACCTTGAGTGGTGGTCTGGACGCTAGTCATTCGGATGAGACGATAAACCGAGGTCCCGTGTGCAGGATGCACTTAGCGCACGTAAAAGAACCCACGGCAACAAAAGGGTTGTTCTTGGCAAAATTCTGTAGAAAAATCCAATTCGATAGGAAAAATAAATAAAACTGCACGCAGGAAAAAATACAAAAAAAATGGGTGGCGCTGTAGTATAGCGACGCGCTCTCCCTGGGGATAGCAGCCCGAATTTCACACAGAGAAATCTGTTGTGATAAAAAGAAATACAAATACAAATATCTATTTTGACCCTCTATCTATCTATATGTCTGTCTCTATCTACCTATCTATTGCCTCCCCTGTCACTCTTCAGCCCCGTGCAGTGGAGACCAGCTCCCTGAATCCAGATGTGTTGTTCTGAGAGTGACACCTTCCTGGATGACATCCTGAAGACGTCTCCCGAGGAAAGAAAGAAGGAAGAAAGGAAGGAAGGAAGGGAGGGAGGGAGAGGTGTTTGGGCAGGCTGAGGGCCTTGTGCTCCACTGCCGCACCCCGCCCGACACCTCACACCTCCGCACACCCACACTTCCGCACACCTATACATCCGCACACCCACACACCTATACACCCGCACACCCACACACCTATACATCCGCATATCCACACATCCTCACGCCGACACAACCACACACCGACACATCCGCACACCCACAACACACCCACACACATGCATGCCGACACAACCATACACCCGCGCACCCACACACCAACACTCACCACACACATCCGCACACCAGACATCCGCACACTCCACACATCTGCACACCCACACAACCACTCACCCATACACATCCGCACACCCACACGCCAGCACACCCACACACACCTCAGGTCTGGCGCCTCTGACATCCTCAGGGGACACAACCTGTGTGGGAACACCCACCACAATCCGTTTCACAAGACGCCTGTTTTTTGTGTGTGTTTTTGTTTTTTTTTCCATTGCATTTTTTGTCACAGCACATTTCTTTGTGTGAAATTCGGGCTGCTCTCCCTGAGGGAAATAATCTCGCCGCAGTGCAGCGCCACCTATATTTTTCTTCTTTTTTTTTTTTTTTTTCCTTTTCTTCTTTTTCTCTATATAAATTTATTTGTTTGAGACTATCCAAGAGGAATTTTTTTTCCCTACAGAATTTTGCCGAGAGCAACACTTTTGTGGCTTGCCTGGGAAATAAACAGCATTTCGACAATTTACCCAGGAATAAAAGAAATTTGTGATAAATATTCTATAAACGACATTGCTAATGTGTTTCACTACTTGTTTGCTTTCACTTGCTTCAGTGTTCCATTTTTTGACAGCATCAGAAAGAAATTGTTTACTTGTAGAACCAGCTCAAATTCCGTTGAATTCCGCTTGTTGTTTTATAAATAATGACAAATGACTATTGTTAAAACGTTTAAAGTTGAATTATTGTGTCTCTTCTATTACTGTTGTTCTTTTTGGGTATACTTTGTTTCATTGGAAATGGAAATATCAATAATCATGAAGGGAAAAATGACTTGATGATGTATGTTTTACTTATTCATTCGAGTGGGCATTTTGTTTGTTTAGGTTATATATATATATATACTCTTTTATGTTTGTACGGTGTGTGTGTGAGGGGGTGAGGGGATGTGTGTGCGAAAAGTGATAGAATGTGCTCCGTGCGCATGCAGCTGAGGCCACAAACACACACACACACACACACACACACACACACACACACACACACACACAACACACACACACAAACACACACACACACGCACACACAACACACACACACACACACACACACACACACAGAGCGGAAGCCATTTCCTCTAGACTCTCCACACCCTGTGGCATCAGACTCTCGTGCTCTCTGTCAGGCTTCAGACGGGAGATTTTGTGGCCCAAAACCAAAATCGATATCAGAATCACGCTGTTGTTTATTCAGACAGTTTTACTCTCATAACAACCTACACTGAGAGAAACGAAACGAAACGAAACGAAACGAAATTTCATTTAACCAAGGAAATGAGATAAGTTATTAACTTCTTAGCCCTGGGGCATAGCAGAGTATAACCACATTGAAAAATAACAACAACAACAAGCACCCCCAAAAAAACAAAACACAAAAAAACCCCAACAACAACGAAACAAACAAACATGGAAATAAGAAAGAAACATCAAAACCCTCGATCGAAAGAAAGTGAGAGAGACAGAGAGAAATTGACCGACCGACCGACCGACAGACCGACCGACCGACCGACCGACACACACACACACACACACACACACACACACACACACACACACACACACACACACAGCGACCGACAGAGCAACCGATCAACAGACAGACAGAGACCGACCGACCGACCAACAGAGAGAGAGACAGAGACAGAGACAGAGAGACAGAGAGAAATTGAAATCGAAATTGAAATCAAAATAGCAATTCTTCTATCAGGTGAAAAGGAGTAAGCACACAAAATCCTGTTTTCATTCTACCCCCTCCCCCACCTCCCCCCTATAAAGGAGAAGAATACACGAAAAGACAAGAAAAAAAAACCACCCATAAACACACACATCATGGTAAAACCACCAACAACAAAATACAAGAACTAAATTACATTACAGAGAAATGCAGCACTCTCTACAAGACCAGAGAGAGAGAGAGAGAGAGAGAAAGCGAGTGAGAGAGAGAAAAAATAGATAGATAGATAGATAGAGAGAGAGAGAGAGAGAGAGAGAGAGAGAGAGAGAGAGAGAGAGAGTAATGAACAGATAAAGAGAATAACAGAGAAAGCTACAGACACGGGAACGTGGACAGATATAAATGAACCGCTGAGGTGGAAAAGAATTCTGTGTCATAACCCCCGCCGCCCCCCCCCCCCCCCCCACCCCCCCCCCCCACCCCCTAAAGTCGCCAACAAGGGTGCAAAGAAAGTTGGAAAACAAACAAGCAAAGAAACAAAATCTGATGCATAAGCATTGAGTATCGGATTTATGCCTACAAAAAGAAATTTTAAAAAAGCAAACAAACAACCAACCAAAAAACAACTGCGTCTTTGCAAAATAACAGTTGTCTCTCCTCGAAACGGCTCACTTTGATAAGTGTCAACTGTTATCAGAACGATGTTCCACGACCCATCTCTTTTCAAAGTGAATCTTAGTGCACAGCTCACAAAAAAGTTTGTTGTACATGTAAAAAAACCCAGACTGTCTTCATTTTTCGGAACAATGGTTTCATCTCATTCTTTGCCACCACACCAGCCGTTGTGACAGTTCGCATCGTGCTTAGCTCAGCATGACTAATAACTCCGGACCTTGAAGGCGGGCAGGATGATGGAATACAGAATACACAGATGAATCATCCACGCTATATGTGTTTCATCGATAATTTCAGTTTACGGACGGGCAGTTGTCATGCAACACTATCATTTGTGCGAGATTTGTGTGTGTGTGTGTGTGTGTGTGTGTGTGTGTGTATTTTCCCCCTGTGATTCGAGCTGTTTGGTTGCAGGGAGAATTCACATACAAAAAATGTATGACAATCCGCCATCTCCCCTCTGCTTGTTCTCCACATCTCTAAGCAACAGCTATAACAATGACAGCTGCAAGCAGAGGGTTATGGGGGCGGGGGGTGGATGATAATTATGGGAATGTCATCAGTAAAAAAACACAAAAAAAACAACAACAAAAACTGGATATAATTTCAACTGAATCTCTGTTAGCATTTCATGTTTTCTCCTCGAGTCCTCCTTCCATTTAATTTGTCCCAAATTGTATTTGTTTATTTTTGTTGTTTGTTATATTTATTTGTCTACATTCGTTTGCATCCCATTATGTTTATCTAAATACTTATTTACGTATTTGTTCATTCAATGTTTTATTTTATGTTTTATACAAACCTAATTAGAACCCTTTGACTGCTGTCTGACGTAGTACTTACGTCCATAGTAACGTCACTGATGACGACATCAAAAGAAGAGAAATGATTCTGGAAGGTTGAAAATCACACATTTGATCAAGAGTCGTGTGTGTGTGTGTGTGTGTGTGTGTGTGTTAAGACAATTTTCTCAGGTTTTTACTCATTGTTCGGGATACCGATTTATGAACTGAAACACTGTTTCTTCCTTGGCAGTCGAAGACAATTTTCTCAGGTTTTGACTCTCATTGTTCGGGATACTGATTTATGAACTGAAACACTGTTTCTTCCTTGGCAGTCGAAGAGGGTTCTGAGGTAGGCGTTCAAGACTGATCAGCGTGTTGGGTAAATGTCGAGCAACAAAGCTGCTGTCATCCCTGAGGGATAAACCATATCAGGAGAGACTGAAAACTCTGAGACTGCCAAGCCTAGAACATCGACGCCACAGAGGACATATGATCGAGGTGTATAAGTACCTCCAGGGTTGCTACGAAGTCGAACGGCCAAAATTTGAGCTTGCCTGCGGAAGAGATCTACGAGGGCACAGCCTCAAGCTCCAGAAAAAACCGACACAGACTCAACATAGAGGAAAGTTGGTTTTTTTCAAACAAGGGTTGTTTCCTTCTGGAACAGTTTGCCCAGCAGCGTTGTAACTGCACCTTCCATCAACTCTTTAAAAAATCGACTCGATTGCCACTGGAAAGATTTGCCCACTTTGTACTCACCAAATTGTTATTTGGTGGTTTTTGACTATAACTATTGCCCCATACGCCAGCCTCGCATGCTGCAAAGTATATAGTTAACATCCACAGAACGAAAAACAGGTCTTTTAACGGGGCCTCAAACGTCGTACAAGCCAAGTCATGTCATGTCAACTAAAGGTCGGGCATTTGCACCTTGAAATTTTTTTTTTGGGGGGGGGGGTGGGGGGTTCGGAGTGGGATGGGCATGTTTACAGCGGATGTGGCTTTGACGCCTCCTCGAAACTGAACTGAAAAATTCTGCCCCATCATTCCCGCCGGTCCTACGTGTTGTCCTGATGTCAACCATACACCGCCGGTCATTTCCAGGATTGGTTTCTATTGTCACAATCTCCGCGCTGGCAGTCCACAGGGAGCTAAGCTATATCTATCTGTGCTTGGCCCCCCATGGGGCCACACACTAGAGGAGACCCTGCTGTTCGCTGACGATTTCTCGCATCGTACGATTTATCTTATGATAATGATAATAATAATAATCATAATTAATATTCATAAGGCTCTGAATCTTGTGCAGACACAAATCAAAGCGCTTTCCTTTCACACCAGTCATTCGCATGCATGCATAACTCTAAACTTGAGAAACTTGAGAAGAGAAAGAAGAGGCAGGTGAAGGAGGTTATTTTGGAGAAGAAAGGTGGGCTTTAAGGCCAGACTTGAAATACAATAAATAGATGTCATTTGTTTTTGAGTGTCGTCACTTTGCTAACGCCATTGTCATTATAATGATCGTCGTAGTGATTGCCTCCCCTCTTGCTCTCTCTCTCATTTTTTTTCTCTGAGATTTGTGTTTGTAAAAAGACAAGAACCCAGCCCCTCGCGATTGAAAGGAAACGCGGGAAGGGAACGAAACGACCGCACTTTCTCGCATTCCCAATCTTTCTCGTGAAGTGAGAGAAAGCGGGGTGCGCTCCCCCCCCCCCCCCTCCCCAGACCCCTTCCACCACCTTCCCCTCCCTCCCATCTCCATTGCTTTTCTCAAAAATGTGAGAAATAGTGGGGCTGACAACACCTGCCCTACACTGCTGCCGACTCACCACGGTGGCTGTTTGCAAAGGAGGTAGGTGTACATACATACATTTTGCAACACACAAACTACCGAAATATAAAGGAGAAGGGACCAACATCATGGACACGATATTTCATAACTAAAAAAAAAAAAAAAAGTAGACAAATAAAGATTTGAGTTCCTGACATTTCCTGCAATAACGCTTTCGTTTTTGAAAAGAATTATATCATCATGCCATTTCTTCTTCTCTCTTCTCTGAGGCGTAATAAAAAATATTGAAAAAAAAAACCCCACAAAAAAAAACCACCCACATCGCCAAGGTCCGAGAGATACAGACATCGACCGTGTCCATCAGGAAATTTGAGCAGCATCCCCCAAAGAGTCCGTGACGCAAAGGACAGTGTGGTGCCAAGAATTCTCCTATCAGACCACGTCATGCATGCTGGTCTCTGTCAGGAAGTGCCCAAGGGCCGAAAAAAACCCCTGCAGCAATGCAGCTCTGATGGCGCAAACCACTTGGCCATTATCTCCCCCTCTTTTTTTCCTTTTTCGTCTCTTCTGCCTTCACCTTTTCAATCCTTCCTTTCCTCTTTCTTTACAGGCATCCCTCACGCTACAGCTTCCTTTAGATTCAATTTCGGAGACGACTCGACTTGAATTGCAAATCTCGTGCGTCTCTCCATTAGCATTTCTCCATTAATTTACTCATCCGCTTTTTCTGCCTTTCTCTCTTTCTCTTGCGACCTCCCTGCCTCCCCCGGCCCCCTCCCCCACTTCATTTTTGATTATACATATTTACATATATATATATATATATATATATATATATATATATATATATATATATACACACACACACACACACATATTATTTTTTTCATTTTTCTGATCTCCTACCCCTTTCTCCCTCGATCTCTCTGACAAGCTAGTGTATGTGTTATATTGTTTAAAACTGTTCAAAGCACAACGTTGATTGCAAATATATTATAAAAGAGTTATAAAATTATGCATCACTTATTTCATCAAACAGCAGACGTCATCGGCAATGCATGCAGACGTCATTCACTTGGTGGTTCAATGTATGTATGGTAAATGATTAGTGTACAAAAGAAAAAAAAGAAAAAAAGAAAAAAAAGGAACAATATTTTTTCCATTACTTTTCCGTAGTAACTGTGATGTTTATCATTATCACAATTATGATTATTTTGAGTGTTGTTGTTATTTGGGGAAGAACTCCTGTCGTTTATTGTGAGCCTGTCATACAAAAAGGGAAAAATAAGCAAATTTGCAGGTTTAGCATGTAGGCCTGTGTATGTTATTTTCTGCATGGCCTAAGTTTCATCTCTTTTTTTCAGGACGGAATATTGCTCAAAGCTGCACCTTGATGGGATATGCAGGATAAATACCAGTGTGAGTTTGGTTTCACTGCTAATCAACACAATTTCTGTCTTTAGTTTAACGTCTTTTCACTGTTAAGTGATATTTGACGGAAGTCAGCACAATATAAATATTTTCGTATGCATGCACACAGACACACTCAGACACAGACACAGACACACACATATACACACAGACACACACACAGAGACACAGAGACACAGACACACACACACAGACACACACACACACACACACACACACACACACACACACAGAGGAATCTAACACGATGTCATGAAGGCTTGGCCTCTTGTTTGATATTATCTCAGTTTGCAAGCAACCATGTTGAACATAATTGACTCAGAATAAGATTTATTTGTCATAATTCCGGTCATGGAGCAATGTGTGATCTGTGGCAAGACTCCTGACTCTGGAGAGAAGACAGTGATCCCACAGCAATGAGGCAGAGACACTACCAACAATGCCAGTGCACTGAGAGGAGATGGCATCTATCTTCCAGGAGTTCAGTCAGCGCACGGACACTGTCGTCGTACCTACACAAACAACCACAGCATTAGCAGTTTCTTGAGGAAAAAGGAAACATAAGGGGGTGAAATCTGTCCAGTAATCAAGATCAAAGAACAATGCCTTTGACTATAGGTGTTGTTTATTCTGTGGTACAAAAGCAGAGCCTGATGGAAAGACTGAATGGCCAGTAAGAACCCTTGACTTTCAGAAGTCCGTCATGAAGAGTTGCTTAAAGTTCGCTGATGAATGAGCTTAAAAAGTGAAAGGTGGGTTGGAGTTTGTATCTGACCTTCTGATGCTGTGTACCACCATACATGCAGTACAAATCTCAGAACAAAAAGAAAGGTACCCCCATCATTTGATCTGCAACAGGAGCACCAAAGAGTGAAAAATGAAAGAAAAAAAAGGATGAGATGAGAGTTAAATATTCAGAAAGGTTGCCACCTATCTCCTAGAGAATGACTCAGAGCAGGTAACAGTCAATGATCTTATCAGGGTAGTGGATAACCTACAGATGGAAATGCAGATTGTTTCAGGAAGATTGATTGATTGATGTGGATACTTCTATAGCGCCTATCCTCTGTCAGAGACCAAGCTCTAAGCGCTTTACACACACGGCGACATTTGCACCACAGGCTGCCTACCTGGGTAGAGCCGACTGACGGCTGCCACTGGGCGCTCATCATTCGTTTCCTGTGTCATTCAATCAGATTTCAGACGCACACACATACATACTCAGACAGACATGTCAGAAGATGAAGGAGGAACTGGTGAAGCAGTTTGGGGAAGAACTAATAATGGCTGTAAGTTGATGGCAAAGCAAATGTTAGCACATTCAGGAAAACTGCTGCTTCAATTCTCCATGCATTCTACTCTGCACCTCATTACTGATGATGGAGAAGCAAATAAAGATGGCAGTCATCAAAGCAGCCGCTGAGCTCATCAAGACTGATATAAAGAGCACTTCTGTGTCCCGGAAAATGTACCCATCACCAGATGACGTTAGATCTATGTCGGAAGAACGGGGTGCTAACGGACTCTGATCCATCGGAGCGCCCTGACAACTGACTGACTCAGTGACTGCCTCGTTTCCAAACCTCACTCCCATCACACACCCTCCGTCCCGCATCCTCCTTCTCTCCACCCCACCACTCCTTCCACCTTTTCCCGGCCCCCCTTCCGCTTGACCTGGCCTATTGATTGGTTCACTGTCGCTGCTCGCGCCTCACACGCAGGGCCGCTACAGGTGCAGTGAAGCGAAAATCAGTGGCCTCAGAAGGAGGGATGGAAGGAGGGAGGCTGCACAGATAGGAGGAAGGGAGGGAGGTTGACAGCGCTGTGCAGCAAGACCTCATCATCGATCTGTCAGAGGCTGAAGACTACGCAGAAGGCCATCCATCCATCCATCCATCCATCCATCCACCCCCATCAGCCCTCCACTCTCTGCGTACACCCCCCCCATCCCTTACCCCCACCCCCCAATCTGTTCTTCTGGCATTCAAGTAGGTCTGTGATGAACCCCTTCATTCGCTACTGGGCCAGAAAAACAGGGAGCTTTTGATGTATTTTACTGGCTGCATGTTGCCACCTTCAAGGCCTTGATCAGCGCGTTGGGTTTATGCTTGTAGGTCAGGCATCTGCTCTTTCTTCTTCCTTTTTTTGTTTGTTTCGTTTTGGTTTCTTTTCTTTTACAGCAGATTGGAAGGTGGCTGAATGGATAAGACGCTCATCTGATGTGCCAGTTCAGTGTCCGAGAGGGTCTGGGTTCGAATCCCGCTCCTGTATTGCATTGCCCTTTCTCCCAAGTTTTGTCTGGAAAATCAAACTGGGCGTCGAGTCATTCGGATGAGACGATAAACCGAGGTCCCGTGTGCAACACACACTTGTTTCAGTTTCAGTAGCTCAAGGAGGCGTCACTGTGTTCGGACAAATCCATATACGCTACACCACATCTGTCAAGCAGATGCCTGACCAGCAGCGTAAACACACACTTGGCGCACTGAAAAGGAACCCATGGCAACAAGAGTGTTGTCCTCTGTCAAAATACTGTGGGAAAATAAAATCCATTCAGATAGGTACACAAATATACATGCAATGCACTCAATGCACTAGCGCTTTGGGTTATGCTGGCATCAGGCAGCTAGCTGCCTAGCAGATGTGGTGTAGTGTATAATTATACAAGAGAGGCAAGGCCTTCAAGACTCACTTGTGATAAATTAAGTCCCCTAGCATTAATTACAGAGTAATTTCCCTTTTTTACTATCTGCACCAAAACGTTTGCAAAAAAAAAAAAAAAAAAAAATCCATGCTTAGCAAAAGAAGTTCCTGTTTGAACAAAAATTGATAATAATGAATCCTCATGTTGTAGTGTCAGAATAAGAGGTCAAAGCGCCAAGTTTAGAGAATACAAAAAATAAAATATAAATATAACAGTAAATGCAGTTTGCATATGACTAGGCTTCTTTTTTTAAATTTTTTTGTGCCCATCCCAGAGGTGCAATATTGTTTTAAACAAGATGACTGGAAAGAACTGAATTTTTTCCTATTTTTATGCCAAATTTGGTGTCAACTGACAAAAGTATTTGCAGAGAAAATGTCAATGTTAAAGTTTACCACGGACACACAGACACACGGACACACACACACACACACACACACACACACAGACAGACAACCGAACACCGGGTTAAAACATAGACTCACTTTGTTTGCACAAGTGAGTCAAAAAGCAGTGAAGCCTCCTCGGTGAGAAACTGAAACTGAGCAGTCACGGTGTAGCGTGTACCGATCAGTACGTACGCTTACCTTAAAAAAAAAAAAAAAAAAAAAAATTATTTATTTACTTATTCATGTACGCTTATCTATTATTTATTCACCCTTTTTTTCTTCCTCAAGGCCTGACTAAGCTCGTTGGGTTACGCTGCTAGTCAGGCATCTACTTGGCAGATGTGGTGTAGCGTATAATTATGGATTTGTCCGAACGCAGTGACGCCTCCTTGAGCTACTGAAACTGAAACTGAAACCGTACGCTTGGCAACGTCCTTGAAACTGAAAACTGAAACGTGCAGCTTTCTTTCTCCTCCTTCTCCTCCTTCTCCTTCACCTCTTCCCCCATCTCCTTCTTCTTACCCGCTCACACCCATTGTTCTCCATTGTCCCCCTCCCAACGCCAACTCGTTTTTTTTTATATGCAAAAAAATGATCAATTCATTTACATATTTATTCATTTTTATTTTGTTTTATTTTTATGTATTATTATTATTATTATTATTAGTAGTAGTAGTAGTAGTAGTAGTAGTATCGTTGTTATATATACATTTAAAAAAATATTCATTTACTTCTTTATTTGTTTGATTATTCATTCATTTTATGATATTCTTTTTTATTTTTTCCCTCAAGGCCTTACAGCACGCTGGATTACGCTGCTGGTCAGGCATCTGCTTAGCAGATGTGGTGTAGCGAATATGGATTTGTCCGAACGCAGTGACGCCTCCTTGAGGTACTGATACTGATTCTCGCTTCTACGTCTCTACTTTTACCGGTTTTTTTTTTGTTTGTTTGTTTTGTTTTGTTTTTTTACCCCACCCGTGCGGGCAGCCATACTCCTTTTTCGGGAGCTGGTGTATATTGGCTATGCTCGAGTGTCCATGAAAACAGCGATCGCTGACATGGATAGGGGGATATCTAATGTGCGTATTTGAATTTCTTCAATTGCAGGCATTTTGCCAAGGGGGTTTAAGACAACTCCTGTCACATCTTGGCGTGTGTTGATGACGGAGCACGAACTGTTCCGCGCAGTGATGCTAACAAATTAACTCACTCAGTACGGCCAGTCCTCTCTTCTCCTCTACACAGACCCCTCGGATGTCCAGTGGGTGTCTGAATGACCCAACCTTTAGCTTCCGTCGTCAGAACTGTGGTATTCTTTGTCAACATTCACCTCTTCAGTATAAGAGCGTTCCGCTTGCAATATTTTGATGATGGTAATTGGGATGAAACGCTGTTAATGTCGTCTCTTTCGCCGTTCGCATGGAGAGAGTTAATATGGGGTGTGGGGAGGGACGCTTACTCAGCCTGGTCCCGCGACCAAAGCCATTAGGGTCATCAGTGGGGGGACGTAGTAGGCGGTGTCCAAAGTACGTTACATCAGAACAGACACACCACTGAACACCTCCGAAGTGATTCCAGCAGCAGTGCAGGGTCTCTTCTGGTGTGAAGCACTCCTGGCGACCTAACTATCGATGGTTCCCTGTGGACTGCCGGATATGACAGACCAAACCGGGTGTGGCCATGTATTGGAAACTCGGAATGAGCGGCGTGGGAGTAATGCCACAGAAACGGTGCAGATGATGGGGCAGCAAAAAAAAAAAAAAAAAAAAAAAAAAAAAAAAAAAAAAAAAAAGAAAAAAAGAAAAAACAACAACACAACAGTTAGCACTGACCTGTTACAGTGAATACTTTTGGTCAAAATCATACACAGATCAAATAACAGTTTAGAAGCACGTTCGTTTTAGACATTATGCTTTGAATTGTCTGTAACGAAGCACCATTAATAAATTACGGTTAATCGATAACAATAGTTTTCCTTTCACTCATGTCCTACGGTCATACACGTTAAAATGTTACACATGTCTGTCTGAGTGTGTATGTGTGCGTGCATAAAAATTAAAAAAAAAAAAAAAGATTGAATGACACAGGAAACGAATGATGAGCGCCTTGTGGCAGCCGTCAGTCGATTCAACCCAGGTAGGCAGCCTGTTGGGCAGATGACCCCGAATTTGTAAAGCACCTAGCTTGGTCTCCGACCGAGGAGGATAGGCACTATGTAAGTATTCATATCATTCATCATTTATTCATTCCTGACGCAGTAGTAATGTTTTTAGCGCTGTAATCTGGGCATCGCGGCCGAAGCAGCGTTTCCGCCAGTGTTTTGCTTTCGTTTTGATTCGACCAATGCGTTTATGGGCATCAAATCACACAGAGATCCAACCATCACACACATGCACGCACGCACGCACGCACATACACGCGCACACTATTAGTGCACATGTGTGTGTGTGTGTGTGTGTGTGTGTGTGTGTGTGTGTGTGTGTGTTTTGGTTGTTGTAAGAATGTGCCTATAGTGATGGACAAAATCTGCACTCATTAATGTTCGGCGGGAACTCCAGATTTTTTTTTTTTTTTTTTTTTCTGTTTTGGGTTTTTGTTTGTTTGTTTTGTTTTGCTCTAAATTGCGTAACATCATGTATTTCTCTCTCTCTCTCTCTCTCTCTCTCTCTCCTCTCTCTCTCTCTCTCTCTCTCTCTCTCCCTCTGTGTCTATCTGTGTGTGTGTGTCCTCTCGGACACAATGTATTTGTATGTTTGACAGCTTTTCGGGAATGCGAGTATGCGTTGTGTATGTGCGTGTCCGCGCGTATGCCTCTGTGTGTGTGTGTGTGTGTGTGTGTGTGTGTGTGTGTGTGTGTGTGTGTGTGTGTGTGTCTCTCTCTGTGTGTGTGTGTGTGTGTGTGTGTGTGTGTGTGTGTGTGTGTGTGTGTGTGTGTGTGTCTGTGTGTGTGTGTGTGGTTGCGTCAAAAGTGTGTGAGAGTATGTTGTGAGTGCTTGTGTCTCTTGGGAGCCACTGCTGTGCTGAAGCGTGTGGAAGTGTGCCAACCTTGAGCAGCCATTGCCTGCTGGATGTCATTATGAACCTCTATGGACATTAACACACACACACACACAAAAAAGAAAAAAAAAGGAAAGTAAAGATCAATGATATTGCTCCATACAAAAAGAGTGGTGGACGGCATGGGGTGTGAATAGAATAGAATACTTTTTATTGTCATAAAACCTTAAAGTTTATAAGTCACAATGAAACATAAACATGAGCATATTAAGAAGAGAAACATTCGTGAACGAATTTCGCCAGCCTTGGCTGTAATTCTCTTAGAAAGATCAATTCACTAGGCTTTTGCATTTGGACGACATATATCGAGTGCGTGGTTCATTGTTGCTGCTATTGTTGTTGTTTTCTTTTAGCGCCAGTGAGAGAAAATTTGTTGTTAGGCCGCGTCTGTTGTGTGACAGACGTTTGTTGTTAGGTCACGGACACGAAGGAAAGAAGTGTTGTGTGACAGACGTTCGTTGTTAGGTCATGGACACGGGGGGAAAAGTATTGTGTGACAGACGTTCGTTGTTAGGTCATGGACACGGGGGGGAAAAGTATTGTGTGACAGACGTTCGTTGTTAGGTCACGGACACTGGGGGAAAAGTATTGTGTGACAGACGTTCGTTGTTAGGTCATGGACACAGGGGGAAAAGTATTGTGTGACAGACGTTCGTTGTTAGGTCCTCCTCTTCCTCCTCCTCTTCTTTCTCCTCCTATTCCTCCTCCTCCTCCCCCTCCTCCTCTTTCTCCTCTTCTTTCTCCGCCTCCTCTTTCTCCTCCTCCGTCTCCTCTTGCTTATCCTCCTCCTCCTCCTCCACTTCCCCCTCCCCTTCCTCCTCCTCCTCCTCTTCCTCCTCCTCCTGTTGCTGTCCACAAGTGTTGCATTGAACCCTGTCGATGCCGTTAACAAACGGGGTGTCAATAATTCAGGGCCGGCATGCATGGCAGCCATTCACCCACACACAACGCATCCTCCTTTACCAGGAGGTAGGAGCCCCCTGCCGCCGCCCGCCCCCCCGGGCCCCCCACGCCTCCCCTCCCCCCCAAATTCCCCCTCCCCTCTCTCGTACTTCCCACTCCCACCACTCCACTGCAGCAGCATGGCATGGCATCAGTATTTCACAGAGAGGAGCCAGAGACAGCAACAAAGGGGACCATCCGTTAGTGTGTGTGTGTGTGTGTGTGTGTGTGTGTGTGTGTGTGTGTGTGTGTGTACGAAGGGGACCAGTGATATGTGTGTGTGTGTGTGTGTGTGTGTGTGTGTGTGTGTGTGTGTGTGTGCACGAAGGGGAATAGTGATATGTGTGTGTGTGTGTGTGTGTGTGTGTGTGTGTGTGTGTGTGTGTGTAAAGGGTATCAGTGGTGTGTGTGTGTATGTGTGTGTGTGTGTGTGCGTGTGTGCGTGCGTGTGTGTGTGTGTGTGTGCGTGCGTGCGTGCGTGTGTGTGAACAAAGGGGACCAATGTTATGCCAAAACCTGGCCTCAGCAATGTGCAAAGATCCTGACACGTAGAGCCGACGGGAGAGGTCCCATCACATTGAGATGACACACGACTCCCACAACTAAGTAAGGGGGGGGCCGGGGGGGGGGGGGGGGGTGAAGGTAGGGAACAATATCGCTAAGTAGTGCTTCCGTTTAACTCACTCAGTACGGTCAGTCCTCTCTTCTCATCTACACAGACCCCTCGGATGTCCAGTGGGTGTCTCAATGACCCAACCTTTAGCTTCCGTAGTCAGAACTGTTGTATTCTTTGTCAACATTCACCTCTTTAGTGTAAGAGCCTTCCGCTTGTAATATTTTGATGGTGGTAATTGGGGTGAAACGCTGTTAACGTCGTCTCTTTCGCCGTTCGTATGGAGAGAGTTAAAGATGATTTAAGATAAGATTGACTCTGTTGTCTCAGAAATAACACTAGGTCAGGGAAAAGCAAACCCAAGCGGACAATCACTCAACAACAAAACTATCAAAAGATGACTAAATAAAAAGGTAACATCAAACAGGAAAAAGGCATGCACCTACGTAAAAGCACTTCACATGTTCACTTCAAAACATTGTAATCGAAATATCATATCATAAATCTACTTCAAAGATGCCACTTCATTCTGTACTTTTCAGCTTGACACAATTAGAAATACGTAATTTATTAATTTTTTTTAGAAACTAAAACAAAGTACGACATAATCAGGCTTTTTTTTTCTTTCTTTAAAAAAAAAAAAATCGTTTTGTGAACGCATTGGATTGAGCTGTTGTAATGTTTTTATGTAATGTTTATATCTGGCTCGATGATGTCAGGCGCTTTGAAGAGCATTAGTACTGGATATCGCGCCATAGAAAAATTCTTCTTCTTCTTCTTATTATCATTGTTATCATTATGCAAATTTTTTTTGTGCCCATCCCAGAGGTGCAATATTGTTTTAAACAAGATGACTGGAAAGAACTGAATTTTTCCTATTTTTATGCCTAATTTGGTGTCAACTGACAAAGTATTTGCAGAGAAAATGTCAATGTTAAAGTTTACCACAGACACAGACACACACACACACACAGACAACCGAACACCGGGTTAAAACATAGACTCACTTTGTTTACACAAGTGAGTCAATAAAACAAAAACCACACTCCTCCCCTCCACCTCCGCTCCCGCCCCCTCCCCCTCCCCTCCCCACCACCCTCCTCCTCCTCTGTCTCCTCAGTCCCGGATTCCCAGAAGGACCAGCACACCATCTCCATGTTTCCCACCCAGTCCGTTCATTTACATAGTAATCACTCCCCCCTCCACCCCCACCCCACCCCTTACCTCCCAGATCCCTCCACCCCTCCCCAACCCATCCACCTCACACCACCTCACCCCAACCCCACCCACACACAGTTGTTAGCAGTGACCTACAAGCTACCATCGATTTTTTTGGGGGGAGAGGGTTGTGGAGTGGGGTGGGGGATGTGGGGGGTGCTGAGAGGTTGTAGGGAGAGATGGGGGTGGGGGTGGAGGTGGGGTGGAGGGGGGTAATATCCATTCTTGTCCTCGCTGAAAACGGGGGAAAGGGAGGGGGTGGGGGTGTGGTGGGGAGGGGGTGAGTTTTGTTCGAAGGGATGTTGCGAGAGAGGGAACACGATCGTTGAACCATACCGATACTCTCTCATTCTTGAGCACTGCAGCATCCCCCCCCCCCCGCACCCCCCCCCCCACCCCTCATCCCAGCCCCTGCCCCCTCGTCCTTCAACAATCTGTGTGTGTGTGTGTGTGTGCGTGTGTGTGTGTGCGTGTGTGTGTGTGTGCGTGTGTGTGTCTGTGTGTCCCTATCTCTACCCCATATCTCTGTCTCTCTATGTGATTCAGATAGCATTTTATTTTCAAATGTCATAAAAACAAATTTGCCGATTTAGCTTGCACTCTGTCTACCACTCCCGCCCCCCTCCCCCTCCCCTCCCCCGTCACTCTTTATGCTTTACTTTTGGTTTTGACCATCAATAACCCACCCATCCTATATATCTACCCTCTTTCTCTCTGTGTGTGTGTGTGTGTGTGTGTGTGTGTGTGTGTGTGAATGAGTGCATGCTTGCTTGCATGCTTGATCGGGCACGTTTGATTATAGATATGGTGATAACAACACCAATAACAATAACGGTGATCTTCCTCCTTCTCACCCCACCCCCCCGCCCACGCCCCCTCTCCCTCCCCTCGCACAGCGCCCAGACACCACCACCACCACCACCCCCCAATCCACCTTCTCCTCAGACTACTGTAGACCACAAAAAGAAATGTGACAGTTCCCTGAAAACA
>NC_134895.1:10872426-10877426 GCF_041734735.1 Babylonia areolata
TCTCTTCCCATCCACCCACTCGCTGGCTGTGCTTGGTCCGGCATCTGCATGCAGGAACAGCAATGATGGAGGGTCAGTAAGCATCCTTGGTATCTCCCCATTATTATTATTATCTTCTTCTTCTTCCTCTTCCTCCTCCCCCTTCTTCTTTTTCTTCTTTTGCACCTCCTCCTCCTCTTCCTCCTCCTCCTTCATCATCATCATCATCTTCTTCTTCTTCTTCTTCTGCACCTCCTCCTCCTCCTTCATCATCATCATCTTCATCTTCTTCTTCTTCTGCACCTCCTCCTCCTTCATCTTCATCATCATCATCATCATCATCATCTTCTTCTTCTTCTTCTTCCTCTTCTGCACCTCCTCCTCCTTCATCATCATCATCATCTTCATCTTCTTCTTCTTCTTCTGCACCTCCTCCTCCTTCATCATCATCATCATCATCTTCTTTTGCACCTCCTCCTCCTTCATCATCATCATCATCTTCTTCTTCTTCTGCACCTCCTCCTCCTCCTTCATCATCATCATCATCTTCTTCTTCTTCTTCTGCACCTCCTCCTCCTTCATCATCATCATCATCATCATCATCTTCTTCTTCTTCCCGTCCTCCTCCTCGTCCACCACCACCACCACCACCTCCCCCCTTCTCTTCCTCCTCCTATTTTTTTCTTTTTCTTCTTCTTCTCCTCCTCCTCGTCCACTACAACCACCACCACCACCACCACCACCACCTCCCCCTCCTTCTTCTTCTCCTCCATTTGCCTCCTCCTCTTTCTCGCCCCTTTCTATTCGGTCTGTTTCTTCTTTTTTTCCCCCTTTTTCTTATCAAATATTCGTAAACAGATGATCCGCCCATCGATTTTTCCTTGGCGTCATTCTCAAGGAGTGGTGAGGGGAGGAAAGGGGGGCGGCAACGGAGTGGAGACACACACACACACACACACACACACACACACACACACGCACGCACACACACACACAAACACACACACACACACACGCACGCACACACGCACACAAACACGCACGCACGCACACACGCACACACACACGCAATCACGCACACACAGATACACACACACACACACACGCACGCACGCACGCACGCACACACACACACACACAAACACACACACACACACGCACGCACGCACGCACACACACACGCACACACACGCAATCACGCACACACATACACACACACGCACGCACGCACGCACACACACACACACACACACACACACACACATGCGCACGCGCGCGCGAGCACTTGCAGGCAACACACTGGGAGACACGGGTACAGGAAGAGAGGTAATCGCAGAGCTGAAAAAAGAAATAGTGCGAAATAATGGGGGAGGGGGAGGGGAGGAAGAGAGAGAGAGAGAGAGAGAGAGAGAGAGGGCGACAGACAGACACAGAGAGAGGGCGACAGACAGAGAGAGAGACAAGACAAGACAAGACAAAATCTTTATTATCGAGGGTAATAGATAAGCAAGTAATATGCTTTTTTTTACATCCAGCCCTCGCCCTAAAGAGGGAATAAAGCTATTAAAAAATAGCGAAAAATGAGCACAAAATCAAAACACAATAAAAAATACACCATTATTTCACCATTCAAAGCCATTCCACAAAAGGAAGAAGAAGAGAAGAAAAGAAAAAAACAACAACATGAAACACACACACACACACACACACACACACACACACACACACACACACACACACACACACACACAAACGCACACAAATGCACCCACTCAAGAGAGAGTGAGAGGGAACCCACAAATTGTCGAAAACAATGTTGGATTTCAGGTGACGTCAAGTTTTGTGAATAGGTACATTTTTAGATTTTGCTTAAAGTTGTTGTGGTTAGTTATATTTTTTAAACGTGATGGTAAATTATTCCAATACGTTCCGCCGCTGTATGTTAGGCTGGACTTAAAAAGATCAAGATTTGGACGAGGTATATGCAACTTATGTACATGTCTTATGTTATTTACTGGGAAGTTAGAGAGAGAGAGAGAGAGAGAGAGAGAAGACAAGACAAGACAAGACAGGACAAAATCTTTATAAGGCTTTATATAAATATAGTAATAATTTCCATATTCTCTCTTTGTTGGATGATGAAAACAAAAGGAGCAGCCGAAATATACATGGATCACGATAATATTTTTTTGGAATAAATTCTTCTCTAAGATCACTACAATTATACAGGGCAAAAAACCCCACAAAATGTACTTCATTCTCTTCAGCTGACTTACACAATGGACATACTAGCTGCAGTGCTGGACTTCTTCTATATTTATCTCAATGAATGTTTTCATATTGATGAAACTCCGAATTTGTATTTTGTATTTTGTATTTGTATTGCTTTTTATCACAACAGATTTCTCTGTGTGAAATTCGGGCTGCTCTCCCCAGGGAGAGCGCGTCACAATACTACAGCGCCACCCATTTTTTCCCTGCGTGCAGTTTTATTTGTTTTTCCTAGCGAAGTGGATTTTTCTATAGAATTTTGCCAGGGACAACCCCTTTGTTGCCGTGGGTTCTTTTACATGCGCTAAGTGCATGCTGCACACGGGACCTCCGTTTATCGTCTCATCCGAATGACTAGCGTCGAGACCACCACTCAAGGTCTAGTGGAGGGGGAGAAAATATCGGCGGCTGAGCCGTGATTCGAACCAGCGCGTTCAGATTCTCTCGCTTCCTATGCGGACGTGTTACGTCTAAGCCATCACTCAACATTAGTTAAATAATTCGTTAGAGAGAGAGAGAAGAGAGAGAGAGAGAGAGAGAGAGAGAGAGAGAGAGAGAGAGAGAGAGAGGGAGGAAAGGTTGGAAAGGAAAAAGCAGATAAAGAGACGGTCCAAAGTATAATTGGAGTATCGTGCATGAAGTGTCCACAACCCACTGATGATAAACCACAGCCGTAAATCGCCTCCCCTTCCCAGTCCCGTAATTCAATCTTTCTTATTACCTCCCCTCACACACACACACACACACACACACACACACACACACACACACACACACACGTAAATTCACCTAACATCATTAACCCCCTTCTTCCACACTCCCCTGTGATTCACTCCACCTTATTACCTCCCTTTTCCCCCCACCACCGGTAATTCACCTCACCGCATTACCTCCCCTCTTCCACACCCGCTAGTTCACTCACTCTCATTATCTCCCCTTCTTCCACACTGGTAAATCACTCCCCCTGTCTACACCTACTACTACTACTACTACTACTTACGACTGCGACTGCTGGTGGTGGCGGTGCTATTTCTACTACTACGTAGACAATGATAGACTTAATGATAACAACAACAACAGTAATAACATAGTATTTATATTGTGCAAACTCACAATGTAGTGTGATTTAAGTGGCTCCAATAAAAAAACAACAACAAACAACAGCACAAAGTGGGTATACAACAACACATTCAAATATACGAGAAAGAAAAGTGTACACAAACAGATAATTATGTAACCCCCCATACCCCCCCACCCCCCCCAAAAAAAAAAGAAGAAGCAAATATGAATCCTGGAATCAACAAAGCACAAAATATACGCCATGCACACACACACACACACACACACACACACACACACACACACTCTACATGGAGACTTCATTACAAGCTTCATTACCACTGGTAATTCACTCAGCCTTATTATCCCATCCAGGCAGTCGGCACGGCACACAACTGGACAGTACCCAATTACCAAACAAACGTGGCAGGCCTGACCCAAGTCACGAAACGCACACACACACACACACACACACACACACACACACACACACACACACACACACACATAAGCAAGCGCGCGTGTGTGCGTGCGTGCGTGCGTGTCAGTCAGCCAGACACGCACCACGCAGGGTGCACTGGGAGATCACACAGGTCACCCTTCTCCCACCCCACACCCACCCTTGGAAACTGCAATGCGATCTTTTTTTTATTTCCCTTCTGTGTGTGTGTGTGTGTGTGTGTATGTGTGTGTGTGTGTGTGAGAGAGAGAGAGAGAGAGAGAGAGAGAGAGAGAGAGTGTCTGTGTGTGTGTGTGTGTGTGTGTGTGTGTGTGTGTGTGTCTGAGGAGAGAGAGAGAGTGGATGTGTGTGTGTCTGTGTGTATGTGTGATTATTCGCCTGGACAACGAATTCGTTTACTTACTCTGTGCTGACTGTCATGGTGATTCAGTTTGTGATGCGTTCTGTTGGGATGTTGTTTGGGAGGTGCGTTGCATTGCATTTCATTGCGCTTTTGCTGTACTGCACTGCAATGCACTGCAATCCACTGTAGCGCATGATTTTTGAGTTGGGGAGAAAAATCTGCTTTGTCGCATAAACATTATGTCAGAAAGTCGCGGAACAAGAACAGTCCATTATGGACAAATCCATGTTAACTGGTGTGGAAATATATCTACAAAGAATTGTCAGCTTTTGTGACAGTTGTTTTTAGTTTTACCTCGGTCTTGGTTTTGTCCTCTCTTTTCTTCTCCGTTCTTTACTTTTCTCCCCATGAAGAAGGGCCTAGGGCCCGAAACGTAGGGAAATTCCTTCATCAGAGGACCAGTTTCCACCTACAGGTCAGTTTGACTCATTTTTTCGCCAGGTTTTTTTTTTCTGGGAATGTAGTGTTTGACGTATTTACAGATACTAGCATCTAAGTTAATCTTCATGAATTAAAAAAAAAAAAAAAGTAAAAAGAAGAAATTTTGCGTGCAAGATACTTCTTCTTCCGCGTTCCCTGGCCACGCTAGATTTTCAGTCCGGTCAGGACAGCGAAGTCCGTGGTCCGTCGCAGGAACACCACCGGTCCCTAAAGTTTCTCTTGGAGCTCCACCGGGCTGGGCCATGCCTGGTGTGTCAGAGCGTCGAAGGTGAGGCAGGACTGCAGGATATGGGAGGGGGTCTGTTGGCCTGTGCCACAAGGGCACTGGTCAGTATTTGATATCTTCAGATGGTAGAGGTGGGAGAGGAGCTGACAGTGTCCCGATAC